>NC_090933.1:449824080-450127111 GCF_040938575.1 Ambystoma mexicanum | reverse complement strand
ATGATACCATAACCTAAAGCGCTCTGTACCAAACGGTTCCACCTATGCACCAGGCCCAAGTAGGCCGCAAGCAAAAGCCTCCATGAACATTGAATGAGCAAGAGTTCGGTTGCTGACCCTGCAGAATGAGCCCAGCGAAAGCAGACAGTCAAGGGCACAACGTTGCAAACTCTCATTCCGCAAGCCGACGCCAAGGTCGCACCTGCAAGATAAGCCAGGCACACAGTGAGAAATGCAATATTAATTGTGCAGAATTCTGCCTCAACCACGGTCCCACCGCACGTGACCAAGCCGAACTTGATAGGGTGCCAAGCCCAGAAGGAAGAAGGCGCCTGGATCCCCCGTCTCAAGACACAGGCAGATACAATTAAGCGACTCAATGGACATCTGCGGAGGTGGGAGTAGTCGGCCTTCCTGCTTATGAATAAATCCCCACATTGTCTGCACATACCCATAGTGAAACATTGTTGCAAGTGACAGGTGCACCGCGAGCTGGGAACAGCGATGGTCCCAGACTGGGGGGCTCGCGGGTGAACCAATCAGAACATGGGGCCCTTATCACTGACGCCATTAACATTGACCAATCCTCAGGGGTCTTCATGTAACAATTTTTATGTATCAAACTGAAGGGACAACCCAAGTATACCACCTGACGGACCCTTAACCAATAACAACGTTCTCTATACGTATGCTATACTAACCCTACCACTCGGGGAACCAACCCAGAGTGGCGATAGGTTTTTTGCTAACTTTCTCAGGTGACGCAAGTAGCGCGTCATACTAAGGTAAAAAGGGCCTGCGAGCCCCACGATGTTGAGAGAGTGTCAGGACGGACGCGTACGATCCTTGACCCATCCCTGCCGCTTTGTTTAATAAACAGCAGAATCACCTTGCTTCTTGCGTGTGTCTCATACTCTATCTCTTTTGGGATATACGGGAGGAGTTGGGGCCTCCCTGCCCGGAGGTCCGCGGACGGCCCAGCCGACCTCGGGAGAATTTCCCCCCGACAGGAGCAAACGTTCGTAAAACTGACATGACTGGGTTGCAATCTCCGTGGTCAGTGTTTTAAATTGGCTGGTGTTAACCAGCCCTCAGTACCTGCATTTCTCATTTTTACCATATTGAGGACCTGGACTTCTCCAAGATGCAGGAGAGTACCGGTATACGATTATAGGGGCAGGTGAAAAATAAAGTTTTTTAATTAACTGTACACAATGAAGAAATAATCCCCTGCAGCCTTTGTTGTGGACAGTACAGCCGACTTCCTCCTTCTCTCTCCCGCACCAACAGTGCCCATTAGGTCTCATTCAGGACCCACCATGCAGAACAAAAGGAGAACCAAACATACAGCTACAGGGCCGCCAGTGTGTTTACTGGGTATGCAACACCACATGGCTACTTGAGATGTACCTGTCGCTCACAAGGCCCTCCAGAGCTTTCAGGTGGATGTCATATTCATGTGCATGCAGTCTGGGAAACTCCTGCGCAGGTAGCACCTTAAGAAGGGATTGGCAATTACTTTTTAACCTGCTTATATTTTATTAGCAGTGCCTTTTCATATGTGTAAATTATTAGGAGGTTGAAATTGTGACTGTGATGGGATGTTTTGGTCTGAAAGCCCACACACCTCACCAGTTAACTACCAAATATTGATTGATTGATTGATTGATTGATTGATATTCTATTTCTATCGTGCTCGTACACAAGTGTTTCAGAGCGCAACAAGGCAAGGGAGGGGAACAGGGGAGAACAAAACAGCGATTTTACTAGGCCCAGTGACATTGAGAACGCGCAAGTGCATGGGAGAGGGGGAGGGGAAAAGTGCATGGAAGGGGGGAGAGGTGGAAAGTGCGAAGCAGAGGAGAAACAGATAAATAACAATAAATAAATAATAAAGGCAACAAACAGTGGTAATGCAGCCAGCAATTTGCAAGTGCTAGGTTTAAGACAGCAGACAGGTTAGGTCTGATAAGTGCGGAAGAAAAAGGGGGGGGCTGTATGGGTACAGATACAGACCCCAGTGCAAGGGGTGGCCCGGAGGCAGTGCGGGAGGGTGGCAGGGTGAGCAGGTACCTGGGCCCAAAAGACAGAGGGTGGCCAGGTGCACGGTGCCAAGAGAGAACAGATCAGCAGGGGTGGGGCTGAGCGAAGGCAGAAGAAAAGTGGAAGGTCTTGAGGTGCTTCCGGAACCGGAGATGGTTCTCCTCAAGTTTTAGAGTGGCAGTGAGGCTGTTTCAGAGGGAGGCCCCAGCCAAAGACAGAGATCTACCCCCTTCTTGATCTTTTTGCTCGGCTATGAAAGTGAGCAAAAAACAAAAATCACTTTTTGAATCTTAGTTTTTATCTATGATGTTTGCTAGTTGGACATGCAATAAGACAGGATTTGCTTTTATGCGGATATTCACATTTTTGTAAAACCATGCATAACATACCATGACATGAAGCTGAAAGTTTGTTTGCAACAATTATTTAGGCAGGTGGCCTTATCACCACATTTCTTCTTTTTTTAAACTCTTCATCTACAGATTATACATTTTGTCACATAAAGAAAACCAAACCAAGCAAAAAATTTGCATTACAATGTAACACTAGGGATAAAACCCCACCGGCAACAAGAGAATATTCTGCCAACCTATGTGACATTTCTTAAGCATCAAAAACACAGTGTAACAGCAAAAAACATATTCACACAGATCCTCCACAAATGTGAATATAGCCAAACGCATAAAACTGGAAAACACACCAAATACACACACCCACTCACACACTCATACAAACCACCCAGGATCCCCCCCACCATTAATCCGAACATCCCACAATACAAAACAATCAATACTAACCATACAAACTGTTAAAGGGCATCCAAAGTTCCAGATAAAGGTCTTCTTGATCCTGTTAACAGAACAAAACTCTCTCAAAGTCTGACAATACATTTCTTTTGTGTGTCTTTAAGTTCTGACAGTAAAGTGGTGTAAAAGAGAGGACTATTTTTAGGGTTATATTACTTTACTTTCTGGGACTTGTAGTTAACCTTTAAGATGTGTAAAATATAGCCGCCATTAGACTCATTTAGTTTAACATGTTTTTATATGACACATACCTTGTCAGGTTGATTTCCTATGCTATGTATGCACTTTTCAAATAAACGGTAAAAGATTGTGCTCTTGAAAGTTAAAACCTAAATATGTATTGCAAATGCAGCTCAGACGCTATTTGGTCATGTGCCCAAATTGGACAGTGGGTTAAAATCCCATCATCACATCTTAACACACTGTGTATTCCTTGGCAAATAATGTAATCTCGTGGTGCCTTATCTGCAAAAATTGAGAGTTCTCAAACTCTGGGGCGTCATATACTAGTTCAAACAAGGGGTACAATCAGTCTGTGATTGACAGGAATCTTTGCATCTGAGCTGTGTTAGAATGGCAATGACATTTTAAGTTAATAAATTCAGAGTAAAATCAGAGTTCAAGAGGGGCTGAGAAACAGACTGCCTTTGGGGTGCGGTAGGTGAGGATAGAGACAAATAAAAAGATATACAAAATTTGAGACAATAAGGAAAGTGAGAAATAAAAACTATGCAAACGGGTACACATCGTGAGATCAGTAGCAATTGCTGAAGGAGCCCCATTGGGACCCCAGTGCGAGAACAATTTTTGGAACCTTATAGGGCTGAGCCTTGGTCTAATCCAGTCCTAGATTAGCGAGTACCTGTATTTCTCTTTTCCATTAAAAGCACTGTCCACAATGTTCTTGATTGAAGTGTTGTGCAAAGGCGAATTGCATGTCAGTGAAGCTGACCTGAATGTCTCAATCTCTATTTCTCCCTGGTTTGCGAGGTTGGTGCTCTGATTGGATTTGTGTCCAGATTTGTGATCAATTTGTATTCCAGAAAAGGCCAATGGGAAATGTAGACTAACTTTAGCTCTAGACATGCTAGCAAGAAACATTTGGAGTTCCCCTTCCTGTTATGGTAGGAAAGGACCTTACAATGTGTGGACTGCTAGGACATCTGTAGCAGGTTTGCCATACACAAATCGATTTAGGCTTTGTCAGTGAACAAATCGTCTGTGCTACTTTCTAAACATGTAGCACTACTGCTGCTTACATATATGTAGCTTGAGCAGACTGTAAGTCCACACCGTACGTTCCCTCACATGATAATACTGGATTAATAAGGTGAGATGGTTGAGATGTGTTAGTAAAATGTTATATGATATGAAGGGGTTCCCTTAGGGCAAATTACGATTTTAAAAGGGAACATGCATAAGAAATTGCCACTCATCTGCTGCATGCACACATTTCCTTCTATGCATTCTTTTATGTTGACACTATGCATCCTAGCAACTGCGGGCATGCCAATTAATGATGCTCAGCAGAAAGTAGAGATGGGGTGTCTTGTATATGGATTTTGGCAATTTCAATTATACCTAAATAGCTGGCAGGCCAATCTAGGGTACATATCCACCAGCAGCAGTTTTATAAGCACAGAGCGAGACAGTTTAGCTGATCTGACTTTCAGTGCAGAATCAATTTAATAGAGCTCCAAAAATGTCAACAAATCTAGGGGATTCCCCCTAACAGGTGGAAATCTGTCACAGAGACAGACATATCATCAAAAATTCAAAATTGAAAGCACTGCCATAGAACTCAACTCATAATTTCACCAAATACCAGGTAATTGGGGACTTTAGCTAATGCCCTTATATTGATGTGAAATGCCCTGAGGTGGCAGGCCGACCCTGTCGGATACGGCCCGCTGCCCACGTTAAGGACCCGAGAGAAGCAAGGGTCCCTTAACGTATGTGGTGGTGCTGTTACTGACAGGGTCGGCCCACCGCCAAGGGGCTTATCGCCTTTAGCAAGCATTTGGTTTGATTTTTTTTTTTTTAAAGAAACTTACCTCACTTCGCGGCCCGACACCACACTGTTGCATCCCAAAGTCCGTTTTCAGTTTTGATGACAGTGATGTCATGAACAATGAAATGGACTTGGGGAAAGCATGGTGCAGCGCCGGGACGCACAGCAAGGTAGGTTTGTTTTTTGTTGTTATTACACTCTTAGCACCTGTGTAAGAAACAGGGGTAGGGGGGGCGGGGAAGGGAAAGGTGTGGTGGCTAGCAACACCCTGGCGTCCTGGAATACGGGCTTGTACCATAGAATACAGCCCACGTTCCGAGTATCATGATTGGCCAGCGCCCCTTCCAGGGTGCTAAACTAAATTACAGTTGTACAAATGGCATGAGGCACATGCAATGCACTGTGACAATAAATGTTAAATTCAAAATGATTAGGATGTGAATAGGGTGATTTCCCAAGGAAGGCAACACGGTGGCTTTACTGTAAATAAAAAAAATATTGATATTGTTCTATTGTGAATGTCTGTGAGTTAAGGCTAGGTGAACAAGTTTGTTTTACATCCTGCAAACTTGTTGAACTTAACCAAAGATGTGTCCAGTAAGGTTTGAGGTCATCCAGGTGTACGGCGTGAGTGCTTGCCAGGAGCAAAAGCTGCTTACATCCCTCATAGGGCACTTGAGCATTCCCTGCTGGGCTCTGGCATGAGTCTGCATGGTTGTGGGCCAGGTTAACATTTTTCTGTATTCAATTCTATTACACTGTCAAGAGAAAACCATTTTAAAATATTCTTGAGATTTTGGGTGGAGGCAAGGGAAGCAGTAGTGGGTGAACAGTGGCATATGGACCCTTTGATGGTTTATGGGGCAGGGGTTTACCCCCAAAAGTAACCCACAACACATTTGTTTCGGTGATCTGTGAAATTTGCCAGTCTTTTTTGGGGGAGTTTGTACAGCCTTATTATGAGGGAAGACTTAACCTAGTGGGTGGTGACGCTGTAATGCTAGACTTGTCATTGATAAAGCATTCAGATGGTAATTTTCCTATACCTCGTAAATTGCAGAGAGAACCTCTTTCATTTCCACTTAGGATCTCCATGCAATTTCTGTCAGTTACACTTTATAGTGCAAAATAGAAAGAAACAGAAGGACTTCATAATTCCAAGTGCAGAAATGCTGCCTGCGGCTTAAGCATCGTAGGCAGCATTTACAATGTATTCCTATGGAATCTGCCTGCTTTTGGCAGTAGTAAAAATGAGGCGGATTCCATGGGAATCCCATGCATTACCACCAGCATGAAATTCAGATGCCGACATTAATGCATGCTAAGGTGTATGGCAGAGTGGGTTGGGGTGGCAGAAATGGTAATTGAACTCTGTGTGCCTGCTCCACCATACAAATCCATAAACAACTAGTACAATGTAAAAAGGCTGCGTACACGTTTTAAGCATGCTTTTTATGCATGCTTTTACATTATACCACAAGGAAAATGGTCTCCTTAGTGAGGGTTAGACATCCAGAAAGGATCAGCACTTGAATTCTCAAATAATTCTATTATTTACCCATTTCTCCCAATCCCACCCTCCTGCAAAAATAACTGAAAAACGAATCACTAAACCCTCCATTTCAATACTCCCCACCATCGGACTGACCTAGACATAGGCGAGTCCAGGAAGCGGGCTGTGGTGGCACCTGCTACCCCTGGAATCTGCTTGACCAACCCAGATGCCACCCCATTATCCTAAACTATGATCTTTACACACATCTTTAAACACAGGAATGTAAGACGCTTATGTTAGTAATTAAAGTAGATATGGGGAGTAGATATAAATAGTAAATTAATGCTATTCAGACGTGCAGAGTGTGTGCGTGTGCGCGCTCGTACCCCATGCCACCCCTGCATAAGTCCGTGCCCCGCTTCAGCCACCCCAGTCAAAAGAGCCTGGACAAGCTATCTAGTGCCCAGTATTTAGTTTGCTTTTTGCTTCTATCACATATGTCCGACATGACGCCTGTCCCTGTATTATCTCCAACTTGCAGGGTTCTTGGCGTGTGTTATCAGTAATGCTGTGTAGTCATACATCGTTTGATAAACACGCACAGTATGAACGTGCTCTCAAAAGGTAAACGTCTTTCAAGCAAAGTCACCGAGTAGCCATCGATAAGCCATGTGACGCGGGAGAAAACAGAGCTTTCCGGTGCAGCTGATACCAATGTTTACTTGAATGGCCACAGGCAAAGAAACAGATCTGATTGTTAAAGTTTCGCTGTGAAATACCCCCAATAGTGGGACAATATACGAGGACTTCAATAGTGTACCCCACCATCGCACCTACAATTGAGTCAACGTCAACTACAGAAAACGTACACAAGACTTCAGCTTTTCAAAATACTAGTCCATAGTCTGAAACGTAAGCCACAGGCTCACACTTACCAAGTACAGAAAGCGTGAATACAAATTGGATAAAAGGGACTGACTGGTACCGCTCAGACCAGAAAACAACGGGTGCCAGAATCGGCCGTTAGCTTGACCCTGGAGAAACAGTGCCCCGGAAACACTTTCTCTGTAACTGTCCTACACACGCGGATATTAGAGCCACTTACTTCGGAGCAAAAATATTACTGAATTACGTTTTGTATAGTACTTAATACAATATTCATGGGCTTCTAAGCACTGTTACACCTGGCCTTGTTATTTCACATTTAAGTTGCACTCAATTTAATGGCCTCTGAAACATATAGATCTGAATTAGAGCTACCCTTTTTCGGAGCCTGCGATTGCGAGCTGCACACAGAGATCTGAAGCAAGTACCTTACTTGCTGAGCTACTGCACTGGATCATTAATGACGTGCTGATATGATAGAATAGGTGAACGCAGAGAAATCCTTCTGAGAATCCTGGAAACGGTTGAGAGGGCAGACTCATATGTTCCTGCAGGTCACCAGGAGAAATAAAACACACGCCTCAAAACAAACAGTGATTCTACGGCAATACCGCCAAACTCATTCATTGCCGCAGCCGGTCAGACTGGCAGGACTACTGGCATATTATGAGTAGGGTAGCCATTAAGTTAGTCCTCATTTTCGGATCAACAAGACACAAGGGGGATTTTGCCATCATGAATCCTCTCAGTTTTGCAGTTGTATCTCCTCCACCCCAGTATCTATATCAGAATTTGGAGGTGAGATAAAAGTATCTTTTAATATGTTATTTCCCCAAACAATTGATAGTAACAAATGTACCGTCACTTTTTTAGCCTCACCACCAAACTCCTAATGAGGTCTCTAAAGAAATTGGGCCTCATTATAGGCATGGTGGTCCGGGAGGTACCAGTAAGCATGCCGGTACTGTACTTCCTGGACCGCCATACTACGAGCTGTGCTCGTGGGCGCCTGCCAGGTCTGGCCTGGCGGCCAGAGCGGCACCCATGAGCGCAGCATGTCGGATGCACCGGCATCGTCGTTGACGGTGCCGGTGCATCCGGCTTCCCCATTGCCATTGAGCCCTATGGGGCTCAAATGGGAATGGGCACCTGGCACCTGGCAATTACCACGAATTACCGGGTCTGGCAATGTCAGAAATTACCCGGTAATTCCTCATTGACGGGTGCTGGAATAAATGCAACTCCGGCGGCAGCCGTGCCCGTAAAACAGGCACGCTACTGCCAGGGTTATAATGAGGCCCATTGTGTTAGCAGGAAATAACAAGGGCAATATACAAAGTTCACATTTTCAGAATAACTTGTTTTGTATGAGCCAATGTACTGGTTTCGCAATATGTGTCTGACTGTCATGCCAATTAAGTTTGTTGTATTGATCGATAGGGACAGCGTTGAAATATCTGTCCACTTTCATTGACTCGCAGAGACCCACTTCCCATACTTGCTGCCTCCATTCTCTCTCTGTTTTTCGCAGTGTGAGAACCAAGAGTCTGTTCAGCATTTCTGCACGCGCCCCTTCCTGACCAGAATCCTTCAGCATGAAGTCTGTGTGTGGTCTGACATTTGCCCCGAGTCTAAAAATGGCCTCTGACCTCTAGGCCAACGTCTAAACTGTGTCCATATTTCCGGTTATAAAGGCATTAGCTAGTTTGTGGTGTTCAATTAGAGACACAAGCAAGAAGGAGACAAAGTGAAAACTGTATTAGCTAAAGCAAAAAAGTTACACATTCAAAACTATATAGACAAAAAAAGGTCATTTATAAAGTGACACTGCACATCAATCCAAAACGCCTACCAACTTCAATATAGGTGATAATAGTCACGCGGGGATTCCTGTAAGGTAGGACAAATGGACAAGGTCACGGAGGTACAAGAGAAAGAAACACGTCCAGGGAGTTCATGTGTGAGGAAAAAGAGGCAGCAGTTGAGGCGTGAGGTGGGACACCATTAGCAATGACTGGAGACAACGTCCCTCCCTTCGCCTTCGGACACGAACCATGGTTCCCATAATGCAACAGCTTCCTTGACCTCCCATTTTATGGTGGTGGGGGCTTTTGAGAGCAAGTGAGAGGACCCTTGGCAGAAGCATAGCTGCCCAAACCCATATTTAACATCCCCCACTGTCTCATTCAAATGCACCGCTGCTGAGGGCCGAGTCGCATCCTTGGAGCGGCAACTCCAACTTAAAGAACATCAGGGGCACCGAATGCCTGGGTGCTCCGGGGCCAGGGCACCCGCCGGCAGAATGAAGTCAGGGCTGAGCCCTCCCTCGGGCCAGAGAGAAGAGACGCAGTATGGGTGGCCCTTTGTTCCATTCATACTGTGTCTCTCTCTGGCCCTGATAAAAGCCGCGTAAAAAACGATGCTTAGAAATTGAGGGACAGATGCAAAGCAAGAGGCTCTTGCTTTGCATCTGACCCTCAATTTCTAAAAATGTTTGGGTTGGGTATACCTCTACATCTGTGCACCAGGGTGCATAGATGTAGAGGTACACCCAACCCAAAACGATGTTTTATAAATTGAGGGACAGATGCAAAGCATGCGCCTCTCTCCCCCAATTTATAAAAATCGTTTTGGGTTGGGTGTACCTCTACATCTGTGCACCCCTCTTGCATTGCATCCATTGCATCTGCGGATGGAGGGGGCAGGGAGAGGGCAAGTGAGACTGCATGTCTCTGAGTGTGTACGTGGTGAGGGTGAATGCTATGCTATGGGCGGGGAACGGAGGCGTTGAGGGAGGTAACCCCCCTGATTTCTAGGGAAGGAAACAGCATGGGAGGGGGGGGCAGGGTGTGGGGGCGAGGTGGGATCACCTTCTTGGGGGGGTTTAGCAGGGGGCGCAGTAGAATGCGACAATTCGGCATTTTGAAGACCACACAAATCGGACAAAATAAATCGGTCTTTTTTGTATTTGTTCTTCAAAATGTGGAATTATCACATAGAACCCAGTATAGACCTTGACGTACTGTTGACCTTGTTCAGTGTAATAGCATTCAATGGGACAGTACTTGCAGGGCTGCTGTAACTGAATGGTGCAGAGCTATTGGGCTTCTATATTTTTAAAGAGACAGTAACAGCCCTTCTCAGCAGGGCTGTGTAATCTATATGCGCCAGCACTTTCTAGCTGAGCTGCCATATTTGAAATGGGGCAATGCTGGTACTCCTCAGTTAGATCGCTATACTCTTGATGGGGTAGTACTGCTGTTTCCCAAAAGGGCTTCTATAATTGTTGAATCTTCTCAGCGGTAAGACTGTGCTTTTGTTGAGGCAATGCTAGTTCATCTTAGTGGGCTGCTATACTTAATGTGACAACATCAGCACTTCTCAGTTGAGCTGCTACACTCTTATAGACAAGGCACAGCAATTGATTTATTTTTATTTTTATTGGTTATTTATAATGCGCGTAATATCCATAGGTTTCTAAGCACGGACCGAGGGATCGAACCTGTGTTGCACAGACTGAGGGATCGAACCTATGTTGTTCCATGTCCTCTTGCTTCCAAGGTGAGCACGTTGCCCCTGAGCTATCCTCCCGAGACTCTGAAGATCTGAAGTACATTTAATGATACAGAACCAGATCTATTGAGCAAGTCTGATATCATCTTTATCGTCATCAGAATAACTCAACACTGTCGTGGTTATACAAGAGCTAATATATTTAAAGGGATGGAATTACTCCGAATGTAGCAGCACTATTCAATAACCCAAAGTTCTTAAGCATAGTTAATGTGAAAATACTACACTTCTCACCGTTAGGACAGTACTGCCACTTCTCAGAGAGGCTTCTACACCTTTTATGGGACAGCACTGATCCAGCCTACTGGACAGCTTCACTTTGAATAGCACTTCTCAATAGGGCTACTGTACTTCAATAGGAAATGACCAACACTTCCCCGCAGGGAACTGCATACTCTTGATTCCACAGAAGCAGCACTTCCACCCACCACAGCTGCTTTATTTTTAACAGCACAGTGTGTGTACTTCTCAGCCACCAGCCACTCCGCTTTACATTTAAACAGACCAAATTGTCATTTCTCAGCAGGACTGCAACACTATACCATTGTGTTCTGTATGTTGAGTGCTTCTTCACCACCAATGTGGATTCATGGCACTCTCCCACTGTCTAAATAGTAGATCTGGCGACATTCAATTGGCAACAAGCATGTACTGAGCTGCCTGCTGTCCATAAACTGCCACTCAGGATGTTGGAAGCCGTCATGGGGCAGGGGATAGAAGGCTCGAGCCTGTAAGATATCAGAATCAGCAGGGTCTTCACACTGAAGAAGTGAGCATGTGATCCGGGGTCTGCAGCGCACACACACGCAGGGGATTCCCCTGCACCCACTTGCAAGATTTGCACCAAATTAGTGAGATTGTGCTCCAAGGTAGGAGGCACACGCACAGTCTTTGCTCTGAGGTTTGACACACTCACAGGATGGGCTGGCATTTCGTTATCCAAGCCGAGTTGTGTTGCTCTGCCTTTTGAGGGCTACTAAAACCTGGATGATTATAGAGGGGTGGAGTAGGGGCAGTGATGGCCTACTGGGATGCAACTGGAAGGCTTTAACCTCCATCTTACTTGACTTTAGTATATGAAGTACATGCTAGCCAATGTTTCCACTGTTCTGCACACCCCCCGAGCCTCCTTGCACCAAGTTGGCAACTACGTGCAAATGCGGTCATATAACTGCCGGTGATGTCACTTCCTATATTTGGGCACCCCGTGGGAAATTCATAAATTGGCTCCCCTGAAGGACATGCATGAGGGAAACCAGATGGGGAAGTGCTAAGAAGGCGAATGAGAGAAGACGACTGTGATGAATGGGGACTGAGGAGTATTGGAGGAAGACCAGCACTTGATCTTCACCGAGCCAGAAAGAAAGTCACACTCTATATGCAGAACATACCTTGACTCTTGAGACTGCTGCGTGGCCCACTTCCATTCATGGGATTTCAGGTTTCACTTAATGTGGAGGGCTGGATGAAGCACAGACTCTGCGCCAGCTGACATCCAATTCATTCATAGTGTGCTCCGACCAAAGAGAGTTAAAGAAAGAGTCAGCACATAAAGGACTTTCACAAGTAGAAAGTTACAGGACTGACACGACTCTAGAAGGCATTGGAAGAATGGGGCCATCTTTGGTTTATAGCAAGGAAGGGAATGTCAGATGGGTGATGTGAGAAGGCAGGGTGAAGTGATAGAGAATATTTGTAGCAGAAAACATTTGTGAGGTTTTAGTGTTTTTTTATTAAAATATTGTAGGTTTTTATTTCAATTTAGTTTTTCTCTTTGTAGATTGGATGTCTTTTCGCAAACAGAGTAGGTTGACGTTTTCATGTATCTACAACCTGTACTTAACTTTTTGTGCATGCTTTTCATTCTCATAAAGAAAAATTGCTAGCCCTGCGCTTTTGCTGTAGTCACCAAAACCTAAACATAAACGAATTGTGAAGAGTGCTAGACAATTCTGGGTGTGCAAGCCTAAGCTAAGGTTTTTTGATTATTGATAGTGCAAACCGATGCTGGTTTTCTCTCTCAGAAAGTATGCCCTGCTAAACAGGCAAGCCTGACTTTCCAATGTTGCCATGCTGAAAAAGTGTGTCCACAAGTGTACTCTATGCTGGACCCTTTCTATCGTCATCCAGACAACTTCCACATGGTCGGGAAACTTGAGAGCCCCAGTATAACATTTACATTCCTGAAACAGCCTCTGGAATCCAAACTATTCAATCAGACATAGGCTGCCCTTAAAAGAAGACCCCCAAGATTCAAATTACATATAACTTTGTATCCCCAAGGCCTGGCTTCAGTTTGGTTAAAAATAAATATAACACTGTATACGGTTTGATATAGCGGCATATGAGGTAGTGCAGTTATACATTGCCAACACCCATCTGATGTCAGTTTGTCATGAATTGTTTTCCAGTGAATCCTGCCACTGTAAGAGCACTTTTGTGAGTTACTGTCTGGGACTGGTGTTCATCCACAGCAGAATGCTGGGACCAGCCCTAGAGGCCTCCTTTGCTCCCTGTCTAGGAAGGCTTGACACCTATCCAGAGGAACAGGGCATATCCCCAGGGGGTAGGGGAGATGTCAGCGCTTCTCAAGGAACTGTGCCAGAGCAATGGGGAAGTAACTCCAGGGGCGTGGGGGGGATCATTACTGCAGTCTTTTTGATCTCTCGCAGACAGAGGCAGGGCGAATTATAGGGAAGCTCAGGAGAGGAGCTTGATAGAAACACTTGTGTACAAGTGCATTATAAATGCCATATCATATCATATCATATCATAGAGAAGAGAGGTCCTGCCTACTTGGAGATACCCAGGCAACCCTTCCTGGCTGTCTGCCATCTCAACTTCCAGCAGACTAGGTACTCTCGGAGCAAATATTAGACGGCAAAACCGTTTTACACATTGGTCCCTTACAGACGGTTTAAAAAGGGCCACTCCAACGTGGGTAATGTCTTCTCAGTTGAATCATCTTTGGATTCAAGAAGAAGTATGATTTCATTGGAAACTTATTGGGGTATCCTTCTTTCCAAAGTCTCCTGTCATTGAGAAGAAGATAAAACTTTAAAAGAAAGGAGCAAAACCTTCCCCCGCCTACTTGAGGGAAACATTTTGAGTCATCTACTGCTTGAAAGACTCCCTGCCGCTGAAACACTGGTACCCAAAACTCTGCCCACTGGAAGTGTCACACTCGCAAGTTTTCTCTGGCAACCTTCTAGGCTGGTAAGAGAAAAAGAAGAACTTACCTCTCCTATGAGACCATGGAAAGAGACCCAAAACAATCCAGGATCCGAAGGAGCAGCCTTGGACTCTCTTGTCAGCTTTGAACTGATTTTGAGCGGACTCAACCACTACTGAGTCTTTTTCTGAGCTGCTACAGGACCTGAGGAACTGCGTTTTTCATTGTACAATTCTCAAACCACCTCATACTATTGACTCAACCTCACCTTTCTGTTTTCAGTGCATACAAACCAATCACCACAGTCGAATCAAACTGTGTCATTGGACCCAGTCGAAATGGCTCAATGCGAGTGACAGTTGAGCCAATGAGTCGAGACATGCTTGAACGGTCTAACTCCGAGGATCTTTGCAGTGCGTGTTTCCAAGCTTCCTTCAAGCCTCAGCCTGAGGGCTGCTTCTTGAAGTGCTCTGTTTGCCTCCTCTAGAAACAACTTGACTGTCTTGACACTCAGAAATGCATAGAAGCCTTGTTTGATTCTGTTGAGCCTCCAGAAAAAGATGTAACAGTATGTCATAGTGGGTCTGGCCCACCTCGTTTGATTTTAAAGGCCCTAGTGAAAAGACTCCACTGCTTAATTCGTTATAGAAAATTGCTGGTATCTCAAAAAGGGCATAACGTAATGAAGCAGTTTGACGAGGTGAAGGGCCTCAATGATCGTATGAGACAATTCTTCCAGAATTCAACTTTAAAGATAAAAATTGAAGTAATTACACCATCCAATTTTATGTGTCTCCTGTGGCCAAACTATAAGCGTTCGGAGGGATTGAGAAAAGTGAAAAATCATTACAGACATCAATTTGATCTGGTAAACCAAGATAATAAAACATTATTGAGAAGTGATGTAAGGTTGCTAGGTAAGCAAAATATCCCGGAGGGGGAATATACCAGTAAAGCTAAGATCTTTAGGCAAAGGTAAAAACATTTGCATACGGCACACACTGCTATATTTTAACACAGAAAGATAGTGAATGCATGCTACAGGCAGTGGTCACACAAAAAATGCATACTTTTTGGGCTCCCATTAATCAGTTATCTACCCAGGATGCTTTGCAATGTAATCCTGTCACAGAGAAGTCATGAAAGTCACATTTTCAAAAGCTGTATAAGCTACCAAAATGAAAAATTGCCACGCCTTTTGGTGAAATCAATTGGCATCTGAAATTTGATATACATGAGCAATATATAAGAAAATCATCTAAGTCCAGGGCTTCTGGCCCTAACGGCTTCGGTAATTTTTTTAAGAGGGAGGGAACTCTTTGGGCAAATATATTTTATTTGTTATTTATGGACATTCTTGCCTCCAAACATGCACATATCTTGGAATCTGTCCATTATTATTCCCATTTTTAAGAAGGGCGATCGGACCTGTTCTGGAAATTGTAGGCCGATTGCCCTCCTTGATGCAGACAGTAATATTTTTGCATCAATGGTAATCAATGAATTAGAAAAATGGGTATGCACAGCAGTTAGGCTTCATAAATATCAGACAGGTTTCAGAAAAGGCATGGGTACAGTACTCCATGGGTACAATATGAGTTGCCTGCAAGAGAAGGCCTGGGATGAAGATATATTGCCCTTATATGTAGCTTTGATTGATTTTTCTCAGGCCTTTGACACAATAAACCAGGACTTATTATGGTTTAAGACGAAGGAGTAGGGGGTACCAGTTTCTCTTCTAGTGAGCTTGAAGTATCTGCATGAGGATACTTCTCTTCAGGTGAGGTTGAACGGGCAGGGTAGCTTGACTAAATAATTCCACTCTTTTAGAGGCCTCTGCTAGGGCTAGGTACTTGCCCCCTGCCTGTTAAATCTCTACCTCTCAGATTTAGGAACCCACCTTGCTGCTGTTGTCTTTGCTAGGCCTAGAATCCAAGCCCTGGATGGCATATGCGAACGCTGCAGTTTTAGCAGATTATACACCATTGGGACTACAGCATCTAATTAATGCTACTGTAGTGTATGCCGCTGCCAATGATTGGGTCATAATTATGAGAAAAAAAGAAAGGCAATCAGTTTTAATAAGAGTTTAAATAAATCTTATGGTTACACATGGAAAATAAGTGAAACAATTTTGACATCTGAAACAGTCATAACCTATCTTGGATTTGAATTAAACACAACCCCTAACAAAAACGTGATACTAACAAGAATGAAAAAATAGGGCTGAACAATTTGCATCTCAAATGAAGAGATGTAATAACAGGTATTGCAGGTTTTCTATTTTGTGCATTACTGAATTTTATAAATTGATAGTAATGCCCACCATTTTATACGACATGGAGATTTCGTATCTAGTGAGGGAATTTTATTGGGACTTTATTGAAGTTTGGATTTGGACACAGGGACTTAACTTACAAAAGGTCTACCTACATTGGCTTTAAGATATGAGCTGGGACTAGTGTAATTGAAAGGATGGTATAGCAAGAAGGTTCTTTCATTGTATCGCAAGATGCTAGACTGCCCTCAGGACTCACATTTTGTGGTGGATCTAAAAGACGTAATGCTTACTGATAAGCCAGGCCACGTTCAAGTCCTTTGCAGAGTCGATCTTAATTAACAGTCAACAATCTTCTGCACTGCTAAAAACAAATCCTGTTTTATCTAAAAAATTGCTGATTTGATTTATACCATTGGGAAGATGCGTGGATATGTTTGTATGAAAGCTACGCAAAGGGAGATAAGGCATTGTGAGATGTTCTGACACATTTATGTACATTTCCCAATGCATATTGTAGAGATTCGTTGTTATGCTTTAGACTTAATCTATTACCTACTAGCGAAGTTTTAGCAACACTTTAAATAACGGATATCTCCAATGTTTGTAGCCAATGCAACCCTAATGCTAATATTCAAACTTTAAAACATTTACTAATTAACTGTTGGCATTAAAAAATGTAAGCCTTCTGTTACTGGGCAGGTCAACCCATAATGCTCAATGTCTCTGTACGGAAGAATATTGGGACAGCCTGTCCAGTGGGCATGACATTTCTTTGACTGTAGCGGTTTTAAAATTGTCAAACAAACTAGATATGATCCCAATTAGATGGTAACTTAATCAAAGAATGCTGCACTTAATGCCATGTTTATTTTTTATTGATAATTGTATACATTTTATAATGGGAATTATTTAGATTGAGAAATAGATAATTTTAACTGTTTTATTCTGTTAATGATGTGGTGTTTTTGGAAGAGATGATGGATTAACTCAATGTTTATACCTATGTGGATTAACATTGTATGCGATTTTAGTATCTTTCATAATATTAATTTATTAGTTGTCTCAATGTTTACCTCACAAAGAATTGTGATTTTATTTGTGCAAGGTTAACTTGATTAATCATATCACAATTAACTTCAAAATAAATAACTTTTTTAATTAGCATGCCTTAGTTTTGAATTTTGCCACAAAGACAATTGCCGGTATGACCCTGTCTTCATACGCAGAGTACGGCTTTCATCCAAAGGTCTGCATACCTTTCTTTACACGGGTGGATTGTTAGTGCTTTTATTTGGGTATGTCTATAGAATCCTGGTTGGATATTTCTTTCATTTCCATTCCAGAGTACTAATATTATTTGGATGCTTCCTGGCTGGCTCTTATCCCTCTTAAAGAGTGTAGCCTGTCCTTGCCCATGCTACACTAAAGAGGTGAAGGAGATGTTTCATGTTATGCCTGTTTCACCTTTATGATTGAGATCAATGCTGGTTTCGAAGCAGTGCGCAGATGAGTAGGAGTTCAGAAACTACTCATCCCTGTACTCCTGTAGAGCAATAGTCATTTTGCCACAACAGGTGTTTCATTTATATACTTGAAGTTCACAAAACAATACTATATATGTAGTCACTGCTTCAGGTGGTTTGAAATGATTGAAAGTCCGGGCATAGCTCTCTTTTGGTGTGGATCAACTTATAATGGAAAAGCACATCAGTATATGATGCTGAGTGCAGGCATCTGTGGCTCCAGAGTAATTGTGAGAGTCCTTAACCACATACATTTTCCAGAACATTTGCCATGGAAAGACATGTTCAGTCTTTCCCACTCCTGGAAGGGATGACATACACATCAAGTCATTTTACAGCTGCGTGGAAATGACCTGTATTCATTTGTCCCTATAAAGGAAATAGGCAAAAAGACTACAACAAAAGGCAAGACAGTCCCTGCTACAGGGAATGGCTCAGCGTCTCACTTAACTGTAAAATACAGCAGGTTTTTCAGGATAGCCGCAGTAAAATTATATGTAAAAGTCATCATTATCAACCTAAAAGTAACCTAAATCAGATTATCGCATGCAGTAATATTAAGGTTACCACCTGATTATGAGTTTATTGTCACTATGGCAGTAAATCCGTGGCAGAAAGGCAGAATTTCAGAAAGAGAGCATGCAGGATTTTCAAAAAAGCATCTGTCAAGTTTGTAAAAAGTGTTTCAAATGCACTTCATGTGGGATGGAGATTCATATGAGGCAGCAGTGGTGTGACTCGCTGCTTTCCCATTTCAGGTAATGCAAACAAGGTGCATTCAGAGACGTCTGCATCTTCACTCGCTTTGGAGAATCCCCCAAATAATTATGTACCCTAAATTGAAGGGATGTAGTAGCACTTCCCTTCACTTGAAGAACAGAATGTTTTCCCTTGCTGTCCAGAAAAAATATGTTTGCCTCCATCTTTTGGGAGGCGGTAAAAATCAGGGCTACTTCATTTCATAATCATGCAGTATTTATTAGACGTGGTATTCCCGTATTACTGCTGAGGCATTCGCAATATATCAGAAAATCATCTAAGGAGGAAATGTATGACCCCATAATTAGTGGAAGAATTAAACCAACAGAATTGTTCTAACACTTACGGACTTGCTGACCGTATTTTAGTATTGGTTGTGTTGACAGTCCTAAACCTACTCCAATTTATTCCACACATTCCAAGTAATGACCACACATGCCATTATGAAACATTAAACATGTAATTACAATGGGAGAATGGACAATATTAAACACAAGTAAAATGGAGACTCCATGTAATAAAACCTCAAGAAATGCCATACAAGCGCTCCGTTGAAATGCTGCTAAGGTTATACATGAACATCCCAAAGCTCAAAATGAAGCAGTTAAGGAAGCTAAAAACCTTAAACTTTACAGTGCTCTACTCATGACCTCACATGCGATACTGCATATGAAATCACTAAGTGCATTGTTTGTACACGTGGGTGCTATATAACCATGTGCATCACACCAATAAGGAACGCGAAACTTCACTACTCCCTCTCATACTACACTAACGGTAAGCCTGCTTCTGCCGGGTCCAGTCCTTTGAATGACTTGCATATCATTAGATACTACGCACACCAAACGATTGTTTCCAACTTGGGCATGTTTTATGTTACTCTTACAGAACATTAAGTACCGAGTGATTACTTCACATGTGTCTCAAACTACCACATTTGCAGCACGAACAAGAGAGGTTTCCATGAACTCATGTAGCCACTACAGCTACACAGAGGTATGATCCTGTTTTATTTTGAATATCACAATGTTTACATCCATTTACTCACCTTTATGAGACAAGCACAACATTTGGCCCTGAAAAGACTCTCAGGCCGATTCATGTAATTCCTCACAAAAGTGTCGCACGCGGCTGGCGCACAGCGTGCCCGTGCAAATGTCTGCGCCAGCCGCGTGCGATAAAATCAATTTCCACGCACAGCGTATTCATGGATTCTCGCCTCCAAAAGCAGACGTGGCGCAGCGACCCTGCAGCAGCGCCAGTTACGCTCCCAAGAACGCCCTCGCGCAAGGAAAAGCTATCAAGATCGCAAAACCATTGCAAAGGGCTGCGCCAACCCTGTACCAGTTTACCGGACTGGCAAACAGCAAACGCAAAGCGGGGAACGCGTATTACGGGTGCGCGAGAAGTTTCACACGCGATCTGGCCTGGGGGAGCGTGTGCGCGTATTTCAGGGGTGCGCGAGAAGTCCAATACGCGAATGGCCTGGGTGCGTGTATTTCAGGGGTGCGCGAGAAGTTCCACACGCGAATGGCCTGGGCGCGTGTATTTCAGGGGTGCACGAGAAGTTCCACACGCGAATGGCCTGGGCGTGTGTATTTCAGGGGTGCGCTAGAAGTCCCACACGAGAATGGCCTGGGTGCGTGTATTTCAGGGGTGCGCGAGAAGTTCCACACGCGATCGGGCCTGGGCGCGTGTATTTCAGGGGTGCGCGAGAAGTTCCACACGCGATTGGCCTGGGCGCGTGTATTTCAGAGGTGCGCGAGAAGTTCCACACGCGATCGGGCCTGGGGGAGCGTGTGCATGTATTTCAGAGGTGTGCGAGAAGTTTCACACGCGATTGGCCTGGGCGCGTGTATTTCAGGGGTGCGCGAGAAGTTCCACACGCGATTGGCCTGGGCATGTGTATTTCAGAGGTGCGCGAGAAGTTCCACACGCGATCGGGCCTGGGGGAGCGTGTGCGTGTATTTCAGAGGTGTGCGAGAAGTTTCACACGCGATTGGCCTGGGCGCGTGTATTTCAGGGGTGCGCGAGAAGTTCCACACGCGATTGGCCTGGGCGCGTGTATTTCAGGGGTGCGCGAGAAGTTCCACACGCGATTGGCCTGGGCGCGTGTATTTCAGAGGTGCGCGAGAAGTTCCACACGCGATTGGCCTGGGCGCGTGTATTTCAGAGGTGCGCAAGAAGTTCCACGCAGATTGGCCTGGGCGCGTGTATTTCAGAGGTGCGCGAGAAGTTCCACACGCGATTGGCCTGGGCGCGTGTATTTCAGTGGTGCGCGAGAAGTTCCACACGCGATTGGCCTGGGCGCGTGTATTTCAGAGGTGCGCGAGAAGTTCCACATGCGATTGGGCCTGGGGGAGCGTGTGCGTGTATTTCAGAGGTGCGCGAGAAGTTTCACACGCGATTGGCCTGGGTGCGTGTATTTCAGGGGTGCGTGAGAAGTTCCACACGCGATTGTCCTGGGTGCGTGTATTTCAGGGGTGCACGAGAAGTTCCACACGCGATTGGCCTGGGTGCGTGTATTTCAGGGGTGCATGAGAAGTTCCACACGCGATTGGCCTGGGCGCGTGTATTTCAGAGGTGCGCGAGAAGTTCCACACGCGATCGGGCCTGGGGGAGCGTGTGCGTGTATTTCAGAGGTGTGCGAGAAGTTTCACACGCGATTGGCCTGGGCGCGTGTATTTCAGGGGTGCGCGAGAAGTTCCACACGCGATTGGCCTGGGCATGTGTATTTCAGAGGTGCGCGAGAAGTTCCACACGCGATCGGGCCTGGGGGAGCGTGTGCGTGTATTTCAGAGGTGTGCGAGAAGTTTCACACGCGATTGGCCTGGGCGTGTGTATTTCAGGGGTGCGCGAGAAGTTCCACACGCGATTGGCCTGGGCGCGTGTATTTCAGGGGTGCGCGAGAAGTTCCACACGCGATTGGCCTGGGCGCGTGTATTTCAGAGGTGCGCGAGAAGTTCCACACGCGATTGGCCTGGGCGCGTGTATTTCAGAGGTGCGCAAGAAGTTCCACGCGCGATTGGCCTGGGCGCGTGTATTTCAGAGGTGCGCGAGAAGTTCCACACGCGATTGGCCTGGGCGCGTGTATTTCAGTGGTGCGCGAGAAGTTCCACACACGATTGGCCTGGGCGCGTGTATTTCAGAGGTGCGCGAGAAGTTCCACATGCGATTGGGCCTGGGGGAGCGTGTGCGTGTATTTCAGAGGTGCGCGAGAAGTTTCACACGCGATTGGCCTGGGTGCGTGTATTTCAGGGGTGCGTGAGAAGTTCCACACGCGATTGGCCTGGGCGCGTGTATTTCAGGGGTGCACGAGAAGTTCCACACGCGATTGGCCTGGGTGCGTGTATTTCAGGGGTGCGTGAGAAGTTCCACACGCGATTGGCCTGGGCGCGTGTATTTCAGAGGTGCGCGAGAAGTTCCACACGTGATTGGCCTGGGCGCGTGTATTTCAGAGGTGCGCGAGAAGTTCCACACGCGATTGGCCTGGGCGCGTGTATTTCAGGGGTGCGCGAGAAGTTCCACACGTGATTGGCCTGTGTATGCGATTCCATTGGACCAAAGGCCCTGACAGCGCAGGCGCGTCTGTGACGTGACACGCGCGGGCGTGTCCCTGTACCCGGGGGAATGTTACAAGACCAAAAACTGCACGTCCGAGTGTCAGCCCACGTAATTGGAGGATAGTGCCTCAGTGCGTATACGCGGAAGTGACGTTGGACGTGTGGTGCGGTTTAAAAGGTACGTGTAGTACGTCATTTCCTTGTACGTGCTTCTCGTGGAGAGCGAGTGGGTGAAATCTGTACTTCTTGTCGGTTCACACGCGATTTACTTCACATCGTTTCTAGTTCGTACTTCCTGTTACCTCTGTCAGTATTTTTCTGATTTTCTCTTCGACCTGTTTCCTCAAACAGCGTTGACTTCTCCTTTTGTCCTGTCTCCTCAGACAGTGTACAAATCTTCTTTTGGCGGGGGTGTTGTCAACGCGCACACGCGCATATTTTTCACGCTCTTTTCCCAGGCAGACGGTGAGTCACGCACGTATTTACCAACTGTGCTAGCCCCGTGTGTAGCGTACCCCTTCAGAGGTCATTGTAGGCCGCGTGTGACACGCATACGTTCATTTTTGTGTTTCTGGGTGCCACAGCGTAATGCAGGTTCCTTTTCCCACGCACGTGGTCTACGAGGGGTCTCGTGCACGTCATTTTCTGTTTTAGGGGTGCCTGTGCATTGCGTGACCCGTCATCTTTCCCCAGGGGTTCCATACAGCCTTTCTAGAGCACTTGTGTATGAATTCCATCTAGTACCCTACCCCTTTGACCCCCAATTGCCCAGGACAATTGTCCACTGCAACTCCCATACGCACAACTCCATCAGTGCCATGGCTGGGAGGCGAGCAAGTGGTAAGGGTGGCAAAGGTGGCCGAGCCTCAAGAGGTGGGCGTGGTGGGCGTGGTAGGGGACATGGCCAGGATTTGCAGACTACCCCTAGCCCCCCACGTGTGGAGGACCAGTCAGGGACACACATCCCCCCCCCATGGTTGAGGGAAACGTGGCTGACACCATCCCTGCTCAGCCCTTGTTGGACCGGCCCGTTGTGGCACCTGACCTAGCACAGGGTGAATCCCAGGCTGACTTTCTAGTAGCACCGTTTTTTCGGCGCACATTAATTCCATGAATTGGCCTCTCTATATGATATTTTTTAGGATACCGAGATCTGGACAGTAACAGAAAGGGGAGGAAACTCAATCTATGAAGTTATCTCCATTATATCACTAGTGATCTACAAGTGGGCATCCACGACAGGTAGGAATATTAGATTAGATAGCATGATCACTTTAGATTTCTTAGTAATGCAAAATAGCTAATTGGAATATTTTTGTTATACTCTACAGAGCATTCGTTGTAAGACCAAACCCTTTGGAATAAAAAGATCACCAGCTCCTGAGGAAGCGACAATAGATCCCGAAACGCATCGAACTCTGTACACAAATTGATTTTCTGAATTAACTTGGTTGTAACTGATATTCTGTGAAGAATTGATATATTTACAATACCGTACTGTACAATATGAATGCAATATTGTTAACAAGTAGTCATTTGACAGGTTAACTATTTTTTAAATAAAAATATTTGAAGACAAGCGTCTAGAAGCTCAAAGTGTAAGTGTGTTCTATTTCCTAAATTTTTTATTCACAAATGTGGTTACTCTATTGTATCTCAAAAGCTGACACTATTACATGCTTTAACAATTGTCAAGAATCTTGATTGTCTAGTGTGCATGGGGCGCAAGTATTCCACAGACCGTGGACACTGTTTTTCTCTGTTCTGTACTACTACGACCTAGTGTCAGGATGGTTTCACACTCCTGTGCACCTCACTAGTTTTTTCTAAGTTACATATACTGATTCTATAGCCGATACGTGTGCTTCTGTATCAATTTCTTGTTTCCAGTATTGGAAGTGTACACAACAAGGTCAGGTACCCCCTCTACAGAGAACGAACATGGTCAAATAACCTGTACTGTGGGAAGGTGCCCACTCGGGAGGGTCTACAACCACGTTTTAGGTCACTGTACCTATCACAGAGGAGAAATATCCATTTGCATAAAAGATTGGCTCCCCTACTCCCCTACAATTCTCATCTGAACAAGAGTACCAACAGCAAAACAAAACACGTGTTTCAGTCGTCTTGGGCCTCATCAGATCTGTGCCTCTCTTTTGCAGTATTGGAAATGTGTAGGGAAAAGGAAAGAGAAGGGTCAAATGTGACACCAAGATTTCAAGCAGAGGATGAGAAAGAAATAAAGGACAGGGGAAAAAAAGGCCAGAGGGAGGAGGGACAGGAGAAGGGGAAGACGTAGGAAAGAAAGGAACCTCAGTTTTAGAGGGGTTAAGATGAAGAAATCAATAGGCCATACAGGGCTTAACCGCGAGTCGACAGGAGGAAGTATTGTCATGTAGTGAAGAAGAAAACGATGTGAAAGAGAAAAATATTTTTGAATCTTGTGCGTGAACATGGCAAGACAGGTTAAATGAGGAAATAACGTCAGATAGAGGAATTGTATATAAAGAAAAGAGATCCAAGAAACGAACTTTGTGCAACACCAGAGAGGAGTGGGTAGGGAGAAGAATACTGTCCCACCTAAGAAATACAATAAGTGCTGTTGGAAAGCTAGGATTTAAACCAGCTAAGCACAGAATCTTGATTGTTTGGCGGACCATCAACCCATGAGTAACTGTGCTGGTAGGGGGAGAGAAGTCAAGAGGTCACTTTCCCAATTAAAAGTTACCATCTCTAATTCACTAGGCCATGAGCTAGGGCTTCTAAATTTAAATTAAATAAACGTTGTCTGGTATCATAGTTTAAGGATTTCAATCAGGCACACACCCAGGTTCTCGCCTAGCATGTAGTGCGCAAATGAAATACCTATTTTTTGTGTCTATAAGTTCAATATTCTGAATGATATACCACTCATATCACACCCGTCTCAAAATACCCCTCAGGTCACAGTGGACCAGGAATCAGGCTAGTTTGTAAAGGTAAAGATTTATTTATTTATTTTAAATTCAAATCCCCAAACAAGAGAGAAACCTTTTTTGGAAATTGACACTTTTAAAATGATAGGTGAAAATGGCTTTGTGAAACAATGAAAAGTGTACATAAACACTTAAACTGATAGAAATTCTTATGAAAGCAACACTAAACAGGTCCTAACACACATGAGCTACAAGATAAACAACTGTACACACTTTAGATCAGAATGGAATTTAAGAAACACTTTGGATGGGGGAAGATACGCGGCAAACTTTAGTGAACTGTAAATTTGCGGCAAAATTTCACTATGCAATTTATGATGCAAACAGGTCAAATACAATGATCTGCGATGCAGTCATTGGTTGTGGAGGTAGCTAATGGTCTTAGGTATCAGTGAGAGTTGAAATTAGGTTTCTATCTATACAACTGAAGAAGTTATGGAGGTTTTAGAGAGAGGCGGTTTTTGAAAAATAGGCGTGAAAATGAAAACAGGAATTTGGTTTTAAAAATGACTGATTGGTTTTATTACACTATATTAATGACTATGAAAAAGAGAATGCCACCCATGAATCTCCACAGTTACTCACGGCCGCTTGTAACTCTTCACGTGTGATACTCTACTTTCCGTTCTGTATGGGAATTATTTTATTTAACCCAAATCACTAATAGGTTATGGTTTAATAACACAGATGAGAGAAAAATCAGCACAAGAATGGTTCTGACAATATGAGAGTTCTGAAGTTAAAGATGGGTTGAGATTGGGCTAAAACAAGGCAAATATACTGTGGGTCACTGTTATTACTGTTGATACTTACAATCCATTGTAATTAAGATTGGACCGTCAGGGTTATGGTAATCAGATCGGGTCTACCGGCAGCAGGCACTTCTGGAGGGATCAGTCAGCTTGGTGGTTCTGGTCAATTTGGACGGCACCTCAACTGGATTTGGAATGGATTGGCCCTTCTGGCCTGAATTCTGCAAAGAAGCCTGGGGTCAGCTTTGAGATGAAGAGTTCTGGAGCAAAGCGCTGCACGGAAATCTGGATATATTCAGGAAGAAGTCTGGTGTGGGCAGAATTTCAAACCGCACCTTCAAGGGTGTGAGTGGCCAAAGGCACTTGCCTTGTTCTGGTTGGCAGTCAGAAAAGAGCTGTCATCTTTATTAGGGATTTAGGAACTCCCACATTGATTGTGACCAAAACTTAACTTTTGTACAAATGTACATATTTAACGTTAATAAAATTGGACACATACATTGCATATTTGATGGGTTATTTTCACATTCAATCCCCCAATCCTCTGTGAGAGTTGTCTTGCCATTCTATAGAATTTTATCAATTTTAATCATAACAGTTTGGACTAATAATTTCTAATTCAGTACATATCTGGGCGATTATCACTGGAGAATGAATATACAATCTTAAACTTGCAGCATTAATAGTTTTGCTACAATTATGGTTTTCCTGTAACTTTGGTCCTTAGGTGGTACAGTTAGTTTCAAACTTAATTGCAAATAAGGATTTAAACACCAAAAGTTCTGGGCAGTTTTTTTTCCTTTGTAACTTCCCCTTCACAGGCAACAGCTGTCACATTCCTTTGATCAGGGAGGTGTGTCCTCTTCCTTGAGAAGGAAGCTCCCCTGTAGAGCTCAGTTGGCAACTGCCATTGTTCTTGGCTCAGCCAGAGACGAAGGTCTGCTGTGCTCTTTGTTGTCAATATGCGGGAACCTCAATCATCCATTAAGGCTTCCTGTAGCAAGGGAGTGTCAACTGAAGTGTCATTTTTACCAGGCTAGGCACTGTCAGGTCAGAATTAAGTATTTACTGAACTCCAAACTGGGTTACCTTAAAATTCGCTTTAAGGTCTTTCCTTTAAAACATACAAAATAAGCACAGTTCATAAGGGATTTGGATGTTTGAAAGAATTAAGCCCTTCACAAACATGATTTAAATAGGCGAATTTAGCAATTTTTTCAGGAAAAAGAAACACATTTAAACTGGGTTTTTTACATCTTATTTTCTTATGCAGCACACACATTCAACTCAGCATTAATCTGTCTTTGAGTGCTGGATATTGTTTGCAATCTGGAAGTAAGTAGTCAGCTTATGCTTGGAGCCTTCTCTGCACAGCTGAAATTGATATGTTGCCGTTTTTATCCACATTTTTCCTGTGTAACTGAAAACAAACTGTTGCTGGACTGGTGTTTCATAAAATACCTTTCTTAGCTGCTGTCAGTTAGCGAGGCCCGGTTTTCTCTTCTGACTGCACTGGATGATCTGTGGTTTCAGCACACTTTTCATTGCAATAGTTCACTTGGAAAATGACTGAATTTAGCACCAAAACAGCACTTTGAAGGTTGCAATTGATTGGGAAAGCTGCATTTTAAAGGCATTTTCAGATTTTAGCCCACTTCTGTGGCCTTGCTTCATGTGACAGGTAAAAGCACCCACTGGCATTCTCCTGCAGGGAGTTCTGTTTGGACATCAACTTTGACTGTGTGTGGCAGGGGGGTGCAGCATTTTTGTGATTTATGAACCATGTACAGTTTTGCAGATTTGGCGCGCACAGGGGTTAGCACATCCATTTTTGGCTATTACTTTCACCATTGGTAAAGAGACACTGGGCCTCATTACGAGCATGCCAGTCCAGTAACAACAGTGCCGGTAAACCCACCAGCACTGCTGTTACCGAGCCGGCACACTACGAGTCTGCAGGCGAGTCCCGTACTGCCCGCCATGTATGTTGTGGTGGGCAGAATGGCACCCAGCCGCCGACGTTCCTGGAAGCACCGGCACCGTTATTAATGGTGCAGGTGCTTCCATGGTCCTATGGGACTCAAATGGGAATGGGGTTCAACAATTGCTGCCACCTGATTTACAGAACTGCCGGGGCTGTAATGCCCTGGTTATTCTGGCAAGTCAGCCGTCAGTAATTCATTACGGTTCCGGTGGCTACCTGATGGTTTTTCAGGCACAGTTTCCACCGGACTCGTAATGAGGGCCATTACTGTCTTCAACCCTAGGTCCCGTGGGGCGAGGCCACATTGTGACTCATTCTGCTTGCTTTTTACTAGTATTTTCATCCATTTGGGTATGTGTGTCTTTACCCTTCCTATCCTATAAAGACTCGGTCGAGCTACTTTCCGTCCATATTGTCTCCTAATTAATGAATATCTGGTCTTCGATGAGTTGTTTTTCCTGGACTTAATTTAAGAGAAATGTTTTCACCGTTGGGCATTATCTTCTGTTCTCCTCGGTACTGGCCCAATACTCCCCTTTCTACTGTAGCGATGGCAGGGGCTCGGCAGCTGGTTTCTGTGTTGCTCAGCTAAGTAGTTTTAGTTAATTCAGCAAGTCTGTTCTACTTGGGGGCTCTGCATTTCCCCTAGTGCCTTACATTCACTTGACTGTAGCCTTGTCGTCTGTCTTATTTTACATGGCCACTCATTCTTTTTGCTCCTTTTGCATTTTAAGCAGGCTTTGCTGTGTATTTTTTGTGCGTCTTTCGTTTCAGCTTATAGAGTGTATATGTTTTCTAACCAATTGTGCGCAAGTATGTCCTTCATGTCTAAGTGAAGTTTTACCTATTGTTTGCATAGCTTCACTTGTGTCAGCTCCAACAGTAACGTCATTTGCTTTGGCACCGTGGTCACACCAGGTTCAGTTCTTCTTGATTCTGCACATTTACCTCCTCTTACCACCTTTTGCTTCCATGATACGGCAGTGGGAAGGGCAAAGTTTCCATGAATGATGCTCTCCTGTTGTTCATGCGATATGGAGACGGGGGCGGGGCTGATGCTGCAGATGACATATTCATCTGTCTTTCGACACAAGGATGGGGAAATTGGACATCCAAGTGAGCAGTTAATTAGAACAGTGAGATAGGGAATCAGAGGAGAGTAGGAAATTAGGGCAGAAGGAATATGAGTCAGATGGGTTATCGTACGGTGAGCTCTGGTCAGGAATGGAGAAGTATCAAAATGAGAAAGGGAAGTAAAGGAGGAAAGCAAAGGAGAAGTCGTAGAATCGGGAGACTGAGAAGGTGGGCAAAAAGAGGCAAGAGATGAACAAAGAGAAGTTGCTTTAGAAGTTAAGTAATCAGAAAAATCAGTAGCCAATAGTGGAGACAGAAGAGAAGGGTCAGGAGGATGAGAAGAGAGGATAAAGTGTAATAATTGAAAATGACATCAAAGATGGTGAGAACGAGAAAGAGTATGAGAAGAAAAGTATTGTTTCTTAGCAGCAAGGAGAGAAGAATCATAGGAAGAATTCAGAGAAGATAGAGTAAGTACGTGAGCAGGAGCGCAGGATTTCTTTCAACAGCTTTTGGCATAGTCAGGGCAGAATGGAGGGAATGATGTGTGGGAGAGAGAGCCAAGGTTGAGAAGGTTTTTAGAAGGGGCAAATGGACGAGATGGATAGAGATGGTCAAGCGTAAAACGTAAGGCTGAATAAAGATTAGTAGAGGCACAATAAACGGAAAGATAAGAGAATTGGTTAATGGGAGAAAGTGTACAGAAAAGAGGGGAAGAAAAAGAAGTAGAATTGAACGAACGAAGATCAAGATGTGAAAGACAAATGGAAGAAAGAGAGTCAGAGTGAGTATCCGGGAGAAGGGGATGAAATTAAAGTAAAAGATTTTCAGAAAAATAAGTGGGATGAGATACCACAGGGATATCTGGAGATAAAGAGGTAGAAATTAATCAAGTGAAGAATCGGGATTATGAGGAGGGGTAGGAAGCAGAGCTAAAAGGAATGAGGTGAGAAGAGGAAGGAGAGGCAAAGAAACATGAGTAGTAGAAAGATGAAGATTAAAGTCACCAAGAAGTATAAATGGAGAGGAAAGAGTAAGAAGATTGAAAAGAAGAAAATCAAGATCAGCAAGAAAAGATGAAAGAGAACCCAGAGGACGGTAACGTATTAAAAAAACTATTGGATGTGGAGAAGAGAATTGAGCAAAGTGACCCTCAAATGATGAAAATGGAGGAAGTGAGATTGGTGGTGGAAGAGGCCATAAAGAATGGAAAAGAATACCAGTGGCGCCCCCTTTACCATGACTACGGGGGGAGTGTGCAAAGTTTGTAGAAGCAGTAAGTAAAGAGGCAGGAGTAACAGTATTATCAGGAGTAATCAATGTTTCAGTGAGGCTGAGAAACTGAACATGGGAGCAAAAAAAGTGTCAATAGATTTTTGTCATGCTGAATGTATGTTCCACAAGCCAATAGATAAGAGAAAAGAATTAGTAGAGGATAAGGGAGGATAATTTAAATTAGTGGTATCACAAGTATGTGATGGACAGTAAGAAGCAGGTCACACACAGAAATTGGCAGGTATACATTGTGGTATATCAATTGCAAAGAAAAAGGAACAAAGAACAGCAATTAGATACAAAAAACAGGCCACAGCTAATATCTAGCAACAAAAACATCAAAGTCAGTTGATATATCTAGGGCTCGCGTGGGCGAATAGGGGCTAATAGGGATAGACTTAGAAGGCTCTCCATTTGAATTGGACTCCCAGGGCATTGGACGCCCTAGAGCGCTTCCTGAATTAGCAGTCATGTGAGCGCAGGTGGAGCGCTGCCAAGCACAGAAGCCTGCAGCAGAGGTGGTGATGGTAAGACTGGAAAGGCAATGTTCAAATGCCCAGGACGGCACAGACAGTGGCCAGGCAGCAGATGGAAACAAGAGGTGAACAGGACAGTACACACTGCAGATTGTAGCAGCACACCAGGGAAGTGGAGCGACCAGGCCAGGCTCCTGGGCACTTTCTGAAGTAGAAGTCATGTGACCCTAACATGACCACTTTTGCATGTACAACGGAGGGGCGGGGCCAAACACAGAAATCCGCGGCAGTGGTGAGGATTTTTCAGAGCCGGGAAGATAATGTTCATAGGTCCAGGGCGGCAGGGACAGGTGCCACACAGCAAATGGAAATAAGAGGTGAGCAGTGCAGCACACACACTGCAGATTGTTGCAGCACACCAGGCAAGTGAAGTGACCAGGCCAGGCTCTGGGGTACTTCCTGAAGTAGCGGTCGCATGACCACTCCTGTGGTAACGGCCCTGTAGTTATGGTTTAGTTGCTCATCTCATAGAAAGAGCACTTCTTGTGCGGTTTATAACTTTGGCCCCCCTACCCCTTGGAAGAATCCTCACCAAACATTTAAAAAAATATATATGGCCCTGTCAGAATGATTTAATGAGGTTTGGTGCATTTTCATCCAGGGGGGCAAAGTTATAGGGGGGCTCCAAAAATGTGTGGAAATCCTCATAGACGCAATGGAAAAAAATGTTTGCTCGCGCCTACAGCCCAAATCGCTGGACAGAATTTCACTAAATTTGAGCCAGGAGTGGTGGCTTGCTCCCAAAAGTGTGCTTTTGTAAAATTTGGTGTACATCTGTCCTGTTATTTTTTTTAAAAATGGCCAAAAAGTAGGTCAAAAATAATTACTGATATCTGGGTCCAGTCCGCAGACTCATTTCCTGATTCAAAGTCTGCGGACACCACTGGACCAATCAGAGAGCAGCATGACATTCTCAGACATTGTACGTGCCCACTGATTGGTCAGTTAAAAACGTGAGGTGCGTCAAAATCTTTGAAACGGACGCCATGTTGGATTCGCGAACAGCTCCATAGTCCACGGACATCGCAGCAAAAACATATTGAAAAACACAACATTGCCTTTGTCAAACAAATTAAACTATCTCTGGGGAGGTGAGGGGTGATGAGGATGGGATGGGACATGGCCATAAAATGCAAAGAATCAGGTGTTTTTTCTTCTCCGATGTCCGCGAATATCTTTGATTTTCGGGAACATCCATGCATATTTCGCATTACTGGGTCAGTGAAAAGCAGTTTTTGGATGGCTTATAACTTTGGCGCCACACAATGAAACTGCATGAAATTTTGCAATATCATTTTACACCTGACCCTAAATGGTTCTCGAAGGTTTGGTGCTGTTTCGTCAAGAGTGGGCAACATTAGAAGGGAGGGGTCCCAAACTGCCTTATAAATTTGGTGCATTTGACAAATCTGCACAAAGATTTGTAAAAAGATTTGAAACCATGATTTTAATGGTTTGCAAAGTTTGGTGGGATTTTGTCAAGAGGCGGCAAAATTAGAGGAGGGTCTCAACATTTTTTGATGGGTTATAACTTTGTTGCCGTTAGACGAATCTGCGCACATCTTTTCAGAAAGATTATAGACCCAACTTTGAATGTTTGTGCAAAATCCAAACGGATTTTGTCTAATGGGGCTAAATTAAATGACTATTTATTGTACATATATTTTGACACTTTTCAAAAAATAAACCATCCGCATGGTTTTGCAAATCTGTCCTGCGTTTTATTTTTTCGAAAGTGTAAAAATGTAAGTACAAACAATTGGTATATAACTTGGGTGTCTGGGCAATGGGCTTGGCCCTGAGCAAGGACAAATGTGTACTCTGATTTGCTTATTTGGGCATGCGCCATGGCTGAAGCCCTAGGTTTGAATGGAAAAAAATATTATGCTTGCGGCTACAGCCTGAAGTGCTGTACTGGATTACAACAAACCTGTGTGAGGAGCATCAGCAAGGCCCTAAAAACATGCTTTCGCAAATCTGTCCTGTGTTTTACTTTTTTGAAAGTGTCAAAAAGTAAGTACAAAAAATAGTGATATAACTTTGCTGCCTGTGCAGTGGGCCTGGCAAATGTCTACTCTGATTTTCCTATTGGGGAATGCGGTATGGCCAAAGCCATGCCTGATGGATTGTGGAGACTGGCCATTGCTGCAAGCCATGAGCACTGGTCATTGGCCGCATTATGAGGGTATAGTGGACACTGAACTAGGATACAGGGTAGGCGCAGTGGATAACAGAGGTGGTTTGGTGGGGCTGGGGTCATGGTCAAGCCTTATTCCCTAGGCAATTGAACCATGACTTGCATCCCAAGCATGCGCTGCTGATAACGACACACATCAATATGCATTGCAAAAAATATGTTTCTTAAAGGAGGTTTATAGTTCTTTGATATATGTTAAAAGAGGAATTATTAATAACATATACAGTGATTTAACATCATGAAACTTTTTCATTCATAAACTTTATTAAAAGCACATTATCGTTAAGTTGCACTAATAAAAAAAAACTATGAAATTCAGTCAAAAACGTTGTTAAAGGGACATTAGGGTTAAGTTTCACTAATAAAAACCTAACAAATTTGGTGAAAAAACGTTGTCAGAGGGACGTTATTGTTGCAAGTAAAATCAAAATTCACCATTTATGGTAAACTAAGCAACCATAACTTGTGCCACCACTCTGCACTCCTAAAACGAACACCCATGACATCAAAGATGACATCACAAATGTTGTTGATGACATCACTGATGACATCACATATGCAATTAATTTTGAAGAAAAGTCCCTACAAGGGGTTGGGTTTATTATGTTGGTAACAAGATGTCAGGGATGATCAGGAGACCTATCATGAACTATTTAATGTATTAAAGAATGCACTCATCAAAACAAAACATTAGATTGGAGTGCTGTTATTAATAGCAGAACCTAATCATACATACAGATAGGCAATGGCTGCAGAGTGCACAATAGAAGTACAATATCTTTAATCTGGTAATCTTGGATAGTGAAATAATGAATCCTACCTTATCAGAGTTTTGAGTAATATTAAACATGGAATAAATAGCTAATAACTCAAGACTTTCTACAAATGTGTGCTAGTTCAAACAATACATATAAAGACCCACAATGCATACAAATCAGAGGCACATGCAGGGAAACTAAAGTAAGGAAGAAAAAAACATCACCAGAAAATGTCAATAACATTAAAGTTCATCATCATGTAAACAACTGAATTGTGTGTTTGAGGCCTGCTTATTGCAACATATATGTGCACCATGAGCTGAGACCAAGCCGTAAGGAAAGTACTTCAAGAGCATACAAGAAGGTTAATGTCTAGATGTATAACACCTTTTCAATTTTCATATTTTGACTGTCAGTGAACAAAACTGCCTGGCTTAAATATGTCAGTGAACAACAACAAGTGGCCCAGATATGTGATGTCATGAGTGATGTTATCAATGGCATTTGTGATGTCATATTTGATGTCCTAGGTGTTAGTCTTAGCAGTGCATGGTGGTGGTGCGAGCTATAGTTGCCTAGCTTACTTTCTGTTTTTTTTTTGTTTTACTTGTAACCATAACGTCCCATTAACAAATGTTTTTAACTGAATTTCATAGGTTTTTATTAGTGCAACTTAACCATAACATCCCTTTAACAAAGTTGTTTCACTGAATTTCATAGGCCACTCTATATCTTAAAACACTTGCATCCCATCACTCAAAGACATTCATCAATCCCAAACTGATTTTGACATCAGTGGTATTGTTATGTGTAAAATATTGAGGGCTTTGAAGACTCACAATGTTGTAGTCATTGGGCAGTGAGATTAAATTATTTGTGGCGGATCACAGACTTTGGTTAACCAGCGTGATACAAGCCCCTTATTTTATGGCTGGTCTCTTAGTGACTGTGGTGATGCATCACACAACCCAAACTAACTTCATTTAAGCAACACAGAAAAGGGAAAAAAATTACCAGTTGCAAGAATAACATATGCCCAGGTACTTTTGCCCCCACAGTGAAAATCAAAAGCTGGCACCCATGAATATGCGCACAGAAAGTGAACATATATTTTAAAGTGAAATATACAAATGTTGGCCAATTGTCCTTCTCCTTAGAAGAAAGCGCACAAGACAAAATAGCATTGGACGTTAAAAAAAAGTAATGAACACCAGAAAAATAACCTGAGAGAAGAAATCTTCCAATAAGTATGCTGGCAAAGTATAAATGGCAGCCACCGTTTAAACCCAGCAATCTGTCGTGAAACAAAATCCCAATATGAAACAAGTGCTTGTGGTCTTGTGGGTAAGCATCTGCACTGTGAACATGACAACCTGAGTAAAATTTTGGTAGCCAAATACTTGAGCCAGCTTTCCAATCTAGAATAAAACCAAGGGATGCATCCACCCTTTGAGAAAAAGTTGTTCTGTCCACTCACGTGTGTCCTTTATTTGTACCCTGAAAAGCAGACACAATTAGGGGAAAATAACCACACCAGTGTCCAGGATTGCAAACTCTCTTGCCACATTGTGGGCAAATACTCATGACTTACTTGTCCTCTCATCATTTCCCTCCTCACCCACGTATCTGGCTTTCAACAATACTCTACTTTATAAAGATAACTTGAAAAGTACACATACCATAGGGTTACGCAAATGCATGAATCCTTATAGAACTATGTTAGGCAAAAAGTGTACAATTGTGGCATTATTACCCCCCCCCCCTCTTGATTGGGAGACTACAAATACCAGAATGCAATTCAGCAAAAGGCCAAAAAATTGTCTCTGAGTGCAAAACTTTCAAGGACTGAGAGTAGTACGGTTTAAAAATATAATGCGGATGCGGTGTGTTATGAGATATTTAAAACTACGAAAACACAGCATGGGACTGTGGACTGTCTCCAATTTGTCTTGTAACGTGGGCTCATTTATTAGGCAACATAGCCTGATGGGGCTGGCCTCTTCATTGCTTTGAAGCTAAGTAGGGTCTTTTCTCAGTCTGGGCCATGGTCAATGATTTTTCACCCCTGACGTCACTATAGCTGTAAAAATATTTTCCCCCAAAAAAACTCTAATTGTGGTTAAAAATTGGCAAAAGAAAAAATGACTTCCTTACCTCACCAAGTGCCACCCTAGTCTGTTTATGCTCCCTCTGATCCCCCAGATGGCCTCCTTACCTCCACTGCCATCTCCCTTTCCCCCACAACACACGTTGTTTCTGTGATGCAGTTTGCTTTGAGATGTCGGCTATTCGAGGCTATTGCCGAGGCTACAGAAAGCTTTGTGTTGCAAACTCAGTCCCTAGTCCCCCTCCAACTCCCAAATTTTACTTGATGCCCTCTAAACACCCCTCTCCACACCTCGAGCCTGATAGCATTTGCATCTTTTTTGAGCTGCAAATGGCTTTTTTCCTACATTTCATTTTACAATAACCTTGGCTATCTCTCACATCGAGAGAAACACAAGATGGTGGCTGTTTCATTTCTAAAAACATCCAGTTTTGACAATTTACCCGAGATATAGCTATCTATTTTTGAGAAGAGGGCACCCCTTCTCAATCAAATATTTAAATAACTACTGCACGGAATAATCCAAAACCACAACCAGCACGCTTTTGAACACTTTGTGCCCAAGTTGTTTCACACTCCGTTTTTGTCTTCTTATTAACTTTTTTATTTTGTTACAATTCTTTACGAAATTGCGCAAGCTGGGGCGGGGGACAGGAGTTTGTCATCACTTTTGGAATTTCAGCCAAATCCATTACTCAAATCAAAAGTCATTAACAATAGAATATTAAGAGGTTCCTATGGGAGTCCAACTCACCTTAACTATAGGGTGGTGATTATATATATATATATGTGTGTGTCAGTGATCTAAAAAATGGCTTTTGAGATTTGTTCAAGCAGTAGTTCTCAGATTTGGATAATAGTAGCACATGTTATTTACAGTTCTATATAAACTCTGTGGTAGCACGCTCAATGCAAGAAAAAAAGGTATTTTTAGTGACCATCTCGACTTGCCTGTCAGGATGCTCTTCACCAATCAAATCAATTGAGTAGTTGTTTCCAAACAACATTGTCTCGGGAGGATAGCTCAGGGGCAACATGCTTGCCTTGGAAGCAAGACGACTCAGAGCACCACAGGTTCGATTCCCGGCTGTGCACTTAGAAACCTCCGCGTATTAAGTGCGTTGTAAATGACTTATCATATCAATCCCCATTCAAAATGTGGATCATATGAATGAAAGCCCATCGCTCTTTTGCAAAACAAAGACTCAGTTGAAATGCTTTTGCTGCTTGCCTGTACATTTTTCACACATTTAAAAAGTGGAGATGTGTTTCTTGATGGGAATGACAGCTGACTTGGAGAAGCCCCCGAGGAAAACATAGGATATTCTCCTGCCATGCTTCCAGTTTGCCCACTGTGAAAAGTTGGTATCTCTGGATAATAACATTTGCCATGTTTTCTCCCTTGATGCACAGTAACTGTGCCTCAAGGATAAAGCAAAGACAAGTGCATTACGTGAAAAGACTGGCAAGTATTCAATGGAGGAATGGAAGGCCTTAGCTCTGGCAGTGCCCCAGGCAAAACAAAATTTGGCGATTTTGGTGCTTGATGTCTGAGTGCTAAGCCCTGGGCTTTGATGGGAATGGGGTGCTACCAAGGTCCTCTCAGATTTCTCCCTTGGGAAAGCAGACTACTTGTGTTTAAACATTCATTAACATGGCAGCAGCAGCAAACAGTGGATAAAAACCTGCACGTGCGATATCAATACCCTATCCAGCCTCCCTTCAAAAAATAAATTGAGGCTAGCTCCACCACCAAACCAGCTCATAGTGGCACCCTATGTAAAAGAAAAGCGCCTGGCAACAGCACAGTAGGCTTTTCTGTCCTGAAGACCAGGTGATAAAAGTAGTTTTCTTATTAATCTTAATCCTCCGGCAATTGCTCTGGGCAATGCTCCAGATCATTGTTCTTTAGACTGCCAAGCCATTAGAGAAAAGGAAAAAGTCATATGCAAATCAGGCTTTGCACCACACAAAAAGTGGCAGTCCAGCTCGAAGTGCTTGGTCAAATCCCTTCTGCACAAGACCACAAGAAACCCCTCACATGTTTCAGCCTCATTTGGCATCTTCAGTGAGGTGTAGTTTGGTTCTCTAGGCCCTGCAGGCATGGGACTCATGTCTGGGCATACCCGATTAGAGTCCCATTCTAAGTCAATACCTTGAAGGGCCCTGACACCAGGCCTGATTCAGAATTTCCTTGCTATCCCATTTTATAATCTTCAGACTCTGATTTCGAGAGTCTCGCAATTCATGATGCACATACACAGAATCCCTAGGCTTCCTCTGATTAATTCCCTATTATCACCATGTGAGTAACCTCACCAGGCTGATTGCTTGGTGACTAAGCATAACTGCTTTCTGGAAGTATTTATAGTTTTTGGAGTAAGTAGTGGCTGTTGCTGGTGCAGTGGAGTCTCTAAGGAGGGCCAGACGGACCCCTTCCGTAGAGCCTGTCCTCACCCCTTTGCCTTTCCTTGCAGTGAGCAGCAGGAGGTCTGGCGCCGGGGACATGCAGCACACAGAAACTGTGTTTGTTACAGATTCTAGTCAGTTGAAATATGTGCACATTGCATTTAATGCTGGTTGCAGTTTGACATTCACACCACAATTCCTCCTGCCAGGAACCTTCCTCATTGCATGTAAGTTTTGGCTTTCCTTTAGAGGTTAATGTGCTTTGTTCGCAAGGGTACAGGTGGAGACTATGGTTGGTCTATTTAGGGCAGGCAGACTGGATCTCCACTTCAAGAGCTTCTTATGTAGAATCAGCTTGACTGTTTTACCTTTCCATGGCCTATCATTTTGGGCATGCCAAAATACTCCATTTTGTTGCTACTGTGGTCTAGAGTTTCCCTAATGCTGCAAGAATATGTTATTATAGCACATGGTAATGTATAGCGCTTCATGCTTGAACTCTCCCTCTTCTAGGTGCTCTACCAACGGTGAAATTACTATCAAATGTAATGATGCTCAATTTATCAGCCTCCGAAGGATGAAGGGCTGATTAGGCACTGCCAAGATTTGAACTTGGAAAGTGCAGGCAGGCACATGTCACATTTGTGCATGTAACACACTGTTAAGTGACTTCAATTCAGCACTCCAACTAAGTCAATGGCGAGTCTGGGATACCCAAGGGAAGGCCTTATTGATATATTTTTATGACAAATTCATAGATCTGGATGATAAACCCTTGTATAACGTCCCTCTCTTTGAATCCCCCTGACCTCACTGAGCCAAGGAGTAGGTTTGTTTTGCAAATTAAAAGATTTATTTTACAAATTAAACAATATATATATATCACACTTTTATAAATAAATTAATATTTGATAGCACCCTTATGAATATGACAGTGATCAACAAGGGATAATATTACACTAGCACACTTTTTTAATCACTTAGGAGTTGGTATAGAAAGGATAAGGTAGCTGGGAATACTTTATGGTGTCAAGGAAATGCAATGATGGAAAATAATGCAGCACAGAAATAAACTGATATGGTTTCAACAAGAGATAATATGATCACGTTTTCCCTTGTGGCAATTCACTCCCCCCCCCTATGCAATATGAAGAGATGGAAGAAGAGCACACAGTTTTCAGGAAGACAATCACAATACAATACAAATTCTAGTTCCCCCCTAGCAAGCTTGGAGCAACTGGTATGCTTTTAAAACATGCAGAAATACTTTTAATGTGCTTTACAATGAAGTCAAAATATGCTAAAAATGATTTTAATTCCCTATAGGAGATTCAGGGTAGGTGACTGCTACTTTGAATTAGTTCAGGTCAACACTAGCAATGATTCATGAGGGATTATTAGGTTGAAAACAAATTTCAGCAATGGAAGCTATGCCCAACCCTCTGAGGATCCTGATAGGCTATAGGATTCTCGATCGCCTGACTGGGGAACTGAGCTGTGAGTCATCCGGCATCCTTTTTATGGCATACAGAAAGAACACTCCCCTTGTCACTTTGCACACAAATCTATTTTTGACTTAAATGCCTATTTATCTATGTACAATTTTTCTGATATTATATGTCCAGTTAACATATTTTCTGTAGCACCAAACCATCCGATCCCTGTCTTTGTAAGATGTTGTGTTCACTTGTGACAGAATTCTGACCTTTTCATCCAGAACACAACCTCTAAACTTTTCCAGAATTTACACAATTGTGCGCAAGGAATATGGGCATCAGATGATGAAGTGTCAGATTTTTAACATACAGACATTTGGAGTAATACCCTATTTTCCACTACTACCCCCCAGAACATACCACAGAGTCCTAACACCTCTTAAAATGTGCACAGAAAAATCACAGGAATCATGATATTATTTATATAATTTTGACAATTATGTACTATGAATTCTCCATCTTTCTAAAATTATGCTCTGGCCCAGAGGGGTGTGGTTTCCCAAAGCACATGGGGGAATTTTTGGTTTGTCCACTTCCTCCAAGCTCATCTGGCTCACAGAGGCAGTGCCCCTCCCATTTCCTTGCAAGACGAAGCCATTTACGACCCCCTGATTTAGCATTTGCCTGAGCCAAGGAAAGTTCATTGTTCTGTTTCCTGCAGTCCCAGGTACTCCTCCCCTGATTCAATCAGAGAGGTGTGATCTCCTTTTGGTGGGGGCAGTAGAATGCAGCCAGGCCTGTGAATGCAGTTGCTGGGCAAGTTTCAACTCCTGTCGGGGGTAGTTGCCGGGCAGAATTCAATCCCTTTAAGCCAGGCTTCAGCCAAATGTCACTTTTGTTCCCATTTTTTTCATTCAAATCAAACTTACAATTTTGACACATGCAGCTAGAACGCTGATTCTAAGTTCAAAACTATGCCATTTAAACAGTTGCAACCGATGTCACACTCCAAAGTAAATCACTCATTTATTTTAAACATTTTGATTTTAGTGGCTTTAAGTCCAATTTCACTTAAGCTGCTGACATCCACAGCTCAGCCAGTTTTGTCATGAACATTATTTTAGGTTCTTCATCTTTCCAGATTTTGTATGCACACAAGACTTCATTCTACCAGACGTCTGCTGGTGTTCAGTAAGATTTTGGAATATCCTGAAATGTTTGAAATAGGCATTTTGAGCTTGCATTCAGAGAAACAAAGGTGATCTCAAAGCGCCTTTTGAGCTAACAGGCACTGCTGTTTTCCCTTTGGAACCACGTTTCACTCATGGCGCTTCTGTCCCATCACGCTCGCACTGGTGGGTGGCGGGTCAGGCGACCATTTTGGTGTGTGCAAAAACTGCACGGTTTTCCTGGATTCTGGCGCAAATGTGGGCTTTTCGGCCATCTTGGATTTTCTAAGCCCACAGCACCAAATGTTGTAGCATAATAATTCAACGTGGGTCAAGACACCTGACAACACTGAGCTATACACTTAGTTCAGATAAAAAGAAACATTTCTCATATTTGGGCCACACCTTCTCCTGAACCATGTTCCCTCCAGTCCTTTTTCAATACAAAATGTAAGATTAATATGATCACATTTATAAGTGTGTTATGACATGTGTGCCCTGCTTCTAAGCACTGTAATGAAAAGTGAAATCATAGGTATTATATTAAGAAATGTATTCCCCCACAGTGAAAGCATTAGCAAATTATTGTGGGTCTGCACATGTAAGGAGACATGTTTAAATGTTAGCATCAATAATTCCATACATAGGCTCAGAATGATATGAAAGTCTTAAACCACTGTTGTCAGTGTTGATTTAAGTGTGACTTCTGTGATTCTTACTAAACATCAAACATGCCCCTACACAAATCATATCCCAAGCAGTTTCTTTGATTCCATGAGATGTGTACTAATCTAATTAGTTTAGGCTATTCGGTGGCCCTTGCGCAACCTATAAACTGAAACTAGTGCATTAGAGTACAGATAGGGAGAAATGCATATCAGGAGGTACATACAGCTTGTAGGTGTTGTTTAGCTATATACCCACCCATTGACTGCCCATGGCCATGCTAATCCCCATGGCCATTCCCATGCAGTTCCTGCCCCTGTCTGCCCAAAACACATACAAATGGGATCTCTGAGTGCTTTCTTTAAACAAGTCTTACCATCAAATATTGCAGTTGAAGTGCCTGCCTGTTTTCTTCCAAAGCAGTCTTCTGATAATTAATGATTTAATTGGGGCTGTAAATGTTCAACTAGTACTAGCAACTCAATTTATAAGCATACTGTGTATGTCCTTCACTGAAGTCCTTTTAAAAACAAGCATCGGCAAAGCCAACAGTGTTGACTTGTGTATAAGTATTAGGCATTTACCAGGCAGAACTATTAAAGCCCAGGTACTTGCACCAGCTACCATCAACTGCTATTTAATACCACTATGGCAGTGCCTGGCAAGTGTTTTTCCTATGCCTGCACAAAAACCCAAACTGTTGTAATTGCCAGTGCGTGTTTCTGTTGGCACCACTGGCTATATTCTGTCTCAGTACAATCTTGAAAGGGGTGTCAACACTCCAAATTATATTGATAGGTTTCGTGATGTATGTATGATCTTGGAGAAATATGCAGAATGCCAAATACTAAGCTTGACAGAGCATCATAAATGTGAAGCGATTATGATTGTCACACTGGCAGGGCTCAAATCACACAAAATGTGTGGGGAATAGGACATTCGCAATGAGAAGTGGCGTCACAGGAACTGAACGTATCCTAAAGTGAAAGCTACAAATGTCTTTCAGCTTTCCTTTTGCAACTGGAGAAAGTGCCCAGGGCAAACTAGCGTTTGCCAAGAGAACAGGTGCATTGCTGGCTCATTGCTGGCTCAGTATTAAAGGTGTGCACCTTTTATGTCTAAGAATATGTAACCAAACATGTCCTGCGTATCTTAATATTGATATAAGCCATTTAACAGGTTTGTGATGAACAATTTGACTGCTCTTGTAGCTAGGTGCCTGGCCTCACAGGTGCGCAACCTGGATACAAATCTTAACCACTCAACGTTTCAATTGAGGCAGATTTAAATTATGTGAAAATACACAGGGGGCGGTGTATGCCCTCTGAAAAAAAAGTAGGCGATGCTGTCCACCTGCATGGTCTCTCGACTGGTTCTCTTAACACTATTACAAACACTGCTACCTGCCATATCCCTTCCAGACGGTTAAGGCCATGGGCTCGCAGCAGCACACGTGTTTTTCTAATGATGCCAGCTCTCTGCCTGACCTTAGATTCAACAATTTGACAAATGGCCTGATCATTGATCTCATAGACCTGGGGAACCCAGGCAATTCATGAGCAGAGCTGAGCCAGGGCCGAGCCTGGGGGTCAAACCTGGCTCGAGGAGCCCACCACGAGCCGAGCCAATAGTGCAACGATGGGAAAAATCTAAATGAATGCACAAAAAGGAAAGGAAATAAATGGCGCTCCGGGCGCCAAAGCCCCATTTATTGTCTTTCCTTTGTATGCATTTATTCCAGTTTTGCCAATCACTCCCCTGCCATGCATGTACTAACCCCAAATTGGTGCATTTTAAGGTGGCCTCAGAGCTACAAGAGCTATATAGCAGCTAACATGCCATGACATACATGAGCACTCAGATGCCATTTTTGCATTTTTGCTCTTATTATACCCAGCCCTCTGTATCTTTCTTGGTTAAGGGGGCACTTAAACAGGTCTGCATGTCATAATTCGAAATGTGTCTTTTGCTGGAATAAAAGGTGTTTTTTATTCTGGGCATGCATTCTTTATTTCATGTCGCTAATTATGTATGCATTATATAATGATCTTTAATATATAAGTAGTAGGGACAGCGACAGCTTCACCTTTAATGGGAAGCTGTAGATGACCCTCCCCGGGCCCCCCTTTCCGTTTGCTTTAATATTTAATTTTACGGCAGCAATGTCCCTAAAGCACAAACCAGCGCCCCGTGCATCAGATGCTGTGCAGGCTGACTCAAGTGCATGCTGGGCCGGCGACATCAGTGGATGGACTGGACCTACGGGGAACTCCTGAGATTTCCCGGTGGCCGGGCCTCTATGCCATAGGCCTCTTGAGTGGGGCTGGTCTACACGGCAATGGCTGCCACCATCCCACAGTGGAATGGCATTGATGGTGGTTCATTGAATGCATGGGAGAGGAGACTGCAGCGGCACACGTGCCGCATTTATTTCCTTTCATGTGTATGCACGTGCTTTCATTTTGCCCCCGCCGCTCCAGTCACCTCTTGCCAGACTGCAGCAGCGCGGGCAGAATTGAACTAAGCGTATTAAAAGGAAAAGAAAAATGGTGGCCTGGATGCTGGTGACTCCCTGTGGTGCGGGGGTGGGGCTCACTGGTGTGTGGGTGCACCACGCAACATAGGCTGCATTTTATTTTTCTTTATTGCGGTTTCGGTGTGTTTGGCAGCCTTGGTGGGGCCCATAGAAGGTACATGGAGTCTGGGAGTACCGGCCCTAAAGGAGGGTCGGATTGGAACCTCTATTTCAGCCCGGGCCTCGCCAGGCTCACCCACTTCTATTATCTCAATAATATCTGGATCTTGCTGTTCCATCTGAAGTCAATTCCACATTTCCCCGCTACGCATTCCAAATAACAAGTGCAGGACACCGCTTTTCATAGGTCGGTAAGTACTGACAACATCCATAGTGAAGATCTTCAGCGTGGTCCTCGCCTCACACTTCCAAAGGGGGAAGCAACAGTTAAGCGCCCTGTGGCGGCTTTGTGCTACCGCTATCCGATAACAAGCAAAGCTTGATTAACTGAAACTCCGCCAGAAAGGCAGCGTACGGAAAGCGCGCTGGGTTGTATTGTTACTATGACATTGTGCGCGGCTGCGTGGACGGGCTTTATCACCACTCAAGGCGTGTTTGTATTCTCTCCACTGGTGCCCTGCGCAGTGGCACTGCTCCCGTCTCATGGGCGGGCGCCAGTGCTTGACTTCTAAAGTGGTCACGTGCGCCCTCTCGCGGCTGGCTCGCGCAGAATGCTTCGCCATTGACATCAAGGACTACTGCCTCGATTGTATTGATTGCTTAAAACTGGAATGCGCCCTGCTGATCAAACAATTGCTGAATACCGTTTGCTGGACGTGGGGTTTTAGTTAATAAGGAAGTGTCACTGCCACAACATGAATCCAACGTTCTTTATTTGTGTTACAGTGCTGGCCAGCGGGCAGCACTTTTTTGTTCAAATGTAAATATCTATCTGTGGCACGCCAGTGGATAACTACTTACTCGTTCGTTCGTTCGTTCGTTCGTTCGTTCGTTCCTTTCTTGCAGTCAGTAGGCCTTCAAGCCAGGCAAATTGAACGGTACGGGTTTTGTGAAAGAGCTATATATCATAGGGACACCACATATTTATTTATTTATTCTACTGGACTATTTCCTCAGCTAGAACGACAAGGGCACTTATAGGTGAAGAAGTCTTTATGGGGTAAAATGCATCTTTTCTTCATTAGCACTTTATTTTTACCATAGTGCGGTTAGTAGATACGAAGGACACAGTTGTCTTAATGTTTTTAGGTACTAGGTGTGACAACATGACTACTGCTCTCCAGGAGTACAAGGATGAGTAGTGGCTAAAGCGCCTGCACACCACCACGCTACTGCTAGACCAGCAGTGATCCCAATCATAAAGGCCAAACAGGCACAGCCCAATGGTTTACCTCCTTCACCGATTAAGCTAGGGCAGGGCTAGGGTGCCCTCTTCACGACGGGTGTGAGCTGGTGCATAAGCAAACCAAACGACAAAAGTCCTGTGGTGCCAAAATAAACCAAGGTTCCAGAAAAATAGTATCTTTAATTAAACAAACAAAATTGCACATGACTAATAGAAACACAACATACTCAAACAAAAGGGACACTTTTGGCTTGTAGCCAAGGTGCTCAGACAAAGAAATTATCAGCAAAATGACAAAGTTACTGGATATGTTTCTCAAAAAGATAGAGAAGGTTGCTTCAAAGTCACTTGGGTCTTTAAAAGCTGACCAAGGGAACACTGTCACTTCAAATACCTTTAGTTCTTGTCTTTCTGGGCTCAACAGCATCCAGCCAGGCTATTTTGGTGTCGAACCAGAAGTCTAGGTGCTTGTGGCCACCAGCCAAGATAAATGGGACTTGAATGGGGAGTCCTCAGCCATGGGAGGATAGCTCAGGGGCAACATGCTCGCCTTGGAAAGAAAACGAGACGGAGCAACGCAAGTTCGATCCCCGGTCCGCGCTTAGAAACCTCTGGGTATTAAGCGTGTTATAAATAACCTATCATGTATGAGTAATTTTTTTCCGCCCCCAGGTAATGGGCAATTACCGGGACCGCCGGGTCTGTAATGCCCTAGTAAGTCCCCAATGCCGGGCGCCGGAAAAAAAATGACTCTGGCGGCAGCCGTGCCCTACCTCGGAGTCATAATGAGGCCCAGTATTTATGGGTGTGGGCAATTTTGCGGCTTTCAACCTCGACTGGCTCAAAACGATGTTGTGGTACTGCAGTGATGATGACTTGTAGGCACTGATTTATTTAAGATTTCTGCTGCCCCAGTCCCAACCTAATTCATGCCCCCACCGCCATCACAACTTTAACACTTCACTTTTCCAGACCCAGCCTTCTTTATACATATTAAAGTCACAGCAGCACAGATGAAAGTAGTGGTGAAAAACGTTTTAACCAATTCACTTTTTAGGGATTCACACTACTGTGCTGTGTTTTGGCTTTTATAATTGCCGTTCGTTCCAGTTCTGTGTAAGCTATGTGTTCTCCTAGAATTTGGGAGGAAACCATTTGGCATGAAAGTCACTGTTTTTGCACAAACCCACACTTTTCAATTTCAATCATCCCCACTAGAGTCGTAGGCACACTATCTGGTTGAATTTGAATATGTGCACGGCCATGCGAGCAGTAATCAGTTCGGGCTGCCTGCGGCTACGTGACTAAATTACTAAACCACATTCGCCCATTCATCTCTCTAAAACGCAGATCTCTTCTAGCCATGACCTTCATTCACCCCTGCCTCGATTACTGCAACAGATTGTTAGTAGGGACATCAAAAGCAAATTTTCAAGCTCCGCAAGTAGTTCAAAATGGGGCAGTCAGAGCTGTCCATGGTCTCACAAAGGCAAGATGAAGTCTATACAGGCTCCCCATTAAACAGCGTGTCACGCACAAGCTACTCTCCCTGACTTACAAAGGCTGCCACAGCAAAGCCCCACAATACCTGAATAATTGCCTGTTAGGCAGAAACCTGTGCAGTTCCCTTAGGGACCACTGCAAAAGGCTTAAAACTACAGGTGTTGGCAGTAAACCCAATTGGTAGCAGTCTGTACCACCCAGATTTACCTGGTAGCTGTGGCTGAGCAGCCAGACTTCTCTCAAGAAGAGTTAGACAGTATATAGAGTATACACGATAGGTACCAAAATACAGTAGCACAAGCAAACACTGACCAGAGCTTTGGTATCAAGTATATAATTATTTATTTAAAGACACACTTAGAAATACTCTAGCACTATTATTATAAGCAAGTCCAAACACACAGTCACTATTAGTATATGTACATCCCTTATTCCTTATTAGACAAGTCTTAGTTAACACCACTTATTTCCAGACAGAGGTGAGCGCTTAACTAAAGATGGCACTCCAATAAGTTTGAGAAAAAGGGAGGGAAAAGGCAGAAATTAGGAACAGCACACAACACAATACTTTAGAAGCATTCAGTAAGGCAGGAAAGTCAAAGTCTACTTGTGAGCAAAAAGTTCAGAGGCCAGGCTCCCTCTTGGAGAGAGTAGAACACCAATGCGCCCAAGATCACACAGTTTAAAAGGCTTGGAAAGTATTGCAGAGAGTTAAAAAAGGAATTAGTTCAGCTCAGAAAAGTTCAGTTAGCCAGCCTAGGGCCGACCCAAGTGGTAAGTTGAGGATTTACGAGACACCCCACACAGACCGTTGCGAGGGAGGCCAGGCGGACACAGTACCTTAAAAATGGAGAGAATCCTCCAGCGGGGGCAGTTGTTCCTGGCAGTGGATGCAAGTCGTGGCGTCGTCCAGAGGAAGAGATGTTCTCGACGTGGAGGAAAGCTGAAGGTCGTTGCACTGCAAGGGAAGAAACCAGCCGCAGAGTTCTCCGGTTAAAAGGTACTACCCTTTTAGTCACAGTAGTGGTAAAACGTGGTATCCCGGTTGCCGGGGTGCTTGGCACAGGCAAGGCAGCCATGAGATGATCCGGGAAGGCGAAAAGGCGGGCAAACTGGTTATCCCCACCAGTCAAAGGAAGAAGACTCTTCGGGATGAAGATCTCCTCTGGCGTTGGAAGAAGTGGTGAGTCGGTTCAGCAGGGCTCCACCGGTGGTGTCGTCATTGCAGGTCGGCTCAGCTTCTCCCTCTTCGGATTCTTTGGTCCTGTGGCGACGTCTGAAGTACCAATCCCCAAAGCCCTGCTTTTAGGCAGAAAACCCCCATTCATCAGTCCTAGCTGTCACTCAAACATGCTAAGTGGTGAGCCGGGCGGCTCACCACTGGGCCAATCACACCAGAGTGCGACTTGAGTTGCTGAGGCAACTCATTCCAGGGTACCTAAACCCCCTCCCACACCCCCTGTGGTACCCAGACAGAGTGGCACCACTTTTGGAGGCTTCTGTGGAGAAGCCCGCCAAAAAGTGGAACAAAGGGCTCGACTTGGGTTGGAGTCACAGAAGCAAACACAAACGCCATTTTGGAACCGAGTTCTGGCAAAAAATACCAACCGGTGAATTAATATTAAATAAATAAACGGGCGGTATGTTTGAGGCATTGTAAAAATATTAGCCTCGAACAATGGGAAAATCCCATAGTAATATATTCGCGGTTGAATATAAAAAGTAGCATCCACTGCCACCAGCCAAAACTCATTCAGGGGGGACTGGACAGTGCCCCCTCGAACAACAGACCCAGGGGCAATCGAATTGCCCCTACCAGTACGCCCACAATATGATGGTTTGTACTGGTTCTGTTCACAATTTAGGACTAGTAAGGCCAATGGTGACTTTACATGCCCTGGGAGACAGTAGTCAGTCCCAGGGTACGGAGTCTATGTTTGGGGGTCACTATGACACCCCAGTGTTACGGTACGGAGGGTGCTGTGTAACACACATACCAAAAACACATGAAGCCCTATGGAGTAAAAGACCCCATAGCCCATAAAACACATTGCAAAGTCAAAGAATATCTCAAATCATGTCTAAGAGTGGGAGAAAAAGAGTCTCACTCTTAGCAGGAGAAACAAATAAACCCCAAAAATCCAGCAAAGCTGATGGGGGACTCACTAGGTTTGGGAAATTTGCCTTAACAGAGAATTCTCTCTAACATTGCCTCACCATCCTCCCACTTGGTTATTGTCTGCACTCCTATGATTCCCTTAAACTTAGTAAACCCATGTATAACCTTAAATCTTTTGGTGTTACTACATTCGACGTGCAGGCTCCTTCTCAATGGAACAAGCTTCCGTATGACAGGCAGTCTAATTCCATCCACGAGTTCAAGAAAAATCTTAAAAGCCACTTGTTCAACCTGGACCCTGACTAGACTCCCTCACTAGATCTGTATAGACCTGCCCAGTTCTCCCTATCTTTTTTAGCTCTCCTGTTTCCCTACTATACGTCATGTCTGGCTTGGTAACGTTTTATGTGCGCTTTGAGACCCATAGGCGAGTAGCGCTTTATAAAAACTACAAATAAATAAATAAATAATGTCACTCCAAGGCTTTAACTCTTGGCACTGGATGTCAAACATCCGTCATACATCCTTTCACATACATAATCACAAACAATTAACTCAATATGTACCTCATGGTGCCTGATGCCTTTCTTCGAAGTAGTTGTTTCAGCGATATTTGATATTAAAATGTTGTGGTCCATGGTGTATGTGACCCCTGATGCTGGTGCCAAAATTCCACCATTCAAATGATATAATCCGATTTTACCAGGATCAAACGTTTTAGCCTTGTGGGGAAACTGAAATGATAGCATGGATGTTCTAGTTCCAAATTCTAGATCTCATCCTTCAACAGTATAGCGCAAAAATAAATTGCCAGAGCAATTATTCATTTATACATTGGAAAACGAAGAACAGCAGCACACATGATTTCCTGAATCAATACCCATCAGCCCTTCAGCAATGTTCCACATTCTATACTTCGATTTCCATTGACATTATTCTGCAGGAAGCTGGGTAGACAGTTCAATAATGTGGCACTGCTATTAATGCAGCACCCTAACCCAAGAATCCAAATGCCATTCACTCCACATAAATCCCAGCACCCCGACAAAGCATGGCCTTAGTATTTTTGCAGCATTCAAAAGGCCCTCTCCCAAACATGTAAATATTAATTCTGCTATGTACAGGCCCTATTTTTCTTCCTGCTATTCTATTAGGGATCTTGGGGGGAAAGGAGGAGGAAACGGAGGCCAATTTCTGTCTAATGGAGTGAAGAGTGAGAGCCACGAGAATGTTTGGGAGCAAAAAGTAGGGAGGTGATAAAATGTAAGGCAGGTGAAGAGCACTGCCTAGGGAAATATTGTGCTAGCAGCTGCTGCTCTCCTGATGACATCAACAGACCCAGGAGCTGAGAGATGGCACATGAATTCTGAAAAGGACTCCAATTTGTTAGTGACGTTTTCTTAATCTCTTTGCTAGAAGGAATCCTGTTGAAGTAACAAATGTATGGTGTTGACAGGATCAAGCAGGAACATGGTAATATAAGGAGATTCTTGACCGCGCAGAAGATTAAAGAAAGAATGCATGGTTTAAATCTGCAATAACAGTAATAAAAACTAAATGGGCAAGCTGCCAATCGTGGATTAATGTTAACACTGCATGTGCAGTGTTGCAGGGTGTTATAACTGTTTTAATCTTGAATGGTTCCATGTCTTGTGGGAGTCAACCTTCTCTACATTTCATAGTCTCTCATATATTGCACAGTGGTTCGAAAGGATATGGTTTGAGAGGGAAAACCTTTTCCTTTGCTACACTCAGTGCTTTAAATGGGTCGGTCCTAACCGGTCCTCAGTACCTGCCCTTCTTATTTTTGGCAACATTGAGAACCCGAATTTCCCAAACGTTAAGGAGAGTACCGGTACTCAATAACGTGGAGAGAGGTAAATTAAAGAATTTTCTGGAGTGTTAGCAGAGAAATCTGTGCCTGCTGCCTCTTCCCTCTAATCCACCTGCAGTGCCCTGAATCATGTCTACTTCATGCCCGTGCATTATCTATTCCATTTGTGAGAAGCCAGTCCGGGTTTTAAATGTGCATTGTGGGGTTTGCAGTCCTGTATTTCCCCATCATAAAACAAGGGCGGCAAGTCCCAAAATGCAAATTTAAACCAGGAATGGACATTTGCCTCCAAATGGAATGGCTAATGCTGGCATGTGAGATGCATAACAATAAAATGGACATTTGTATAAAACCATAACTTTGGCAGATGTCCCTATCACACTGTTAAGGATTCCAGTCGGGCGTCACACACTGGACCATGACACTTGGCCTTAGCCTGGAATGTGGTGCTCAATAGGAATGCTTGTTCTTTAATTTCAACAAATTCAAATTGAGCCGGTACCCGACCCGTCTCACACCCCCTTTTACAAATACCCCGGGTCACAATGGACCATGAAACAAGCCGGTTCGTAAAAATACAATGGGCCTCATTACGACCCTGGCGGAAAGTGACTGACCGGACCGCAACAGCGTAAATAGCGTTTCCGCCATTGCACGAAGGAGCAAAGTGCGGCTAATCACGACCCATCGGGCACGAGCATTACGCCATGGCGGAATCCGAAAGGCTGCGATGGCGGAAATGACCCCAAAACGGCCCTTACCGCCGCCGTACGCTGCACCAGGTGCAATACCGCCACCCATCTTAGCGGTCACCGTAATGAGCGGTCACCGTAACGAGCGGGCACCGCAAATTACGGCCACCGTAAATATACGGAAACGGAAGTAAAAGCATGTGGCCGGAACGGGAAACAGCACGCCGCACAACTATAAAAACCGAATCCCAACACAACCATTAAAAATCCGACCCTGACACACATCCCAACCCGTTAGCAACCCCAGTTAAAAAAATAAATATGGGAAAGGTAGCCAAGAAAGCGTGTGACCGCAAGCGGCAGGTACACTTCTCCCGAGAGGAACTGACCGTGCTCACCGAGACCCTCCAGGAAAATGCCGCCGTCGTCTTCTCCAGTCAAATGACCAGGACGGCCCTTGCCAACAAGAAGGCCATATGGGCCCTGGTGGCACAGCGCGTAAGTGCGGTGGGGACAACACCCCGCACGCCACAGCAATGTCGCAAGCGGTGGGACGACCTGCGGATCCGCGTACGCAGCATACTTTCTGCGAACAGGAACATCGCCACAGCTACCGGGGGGGGTTCAGAGTCGCCCATCAAGTTGACCCCCTGGGAGGATATCTGCGCCTCCACCATAGGAATGGAGAGCATAGAGGGAGTCGGAGGGATGGAGAAAGGAGTGCCGACATCCGGAGAATCAGGTAGGTTGGCCAAGAGAAACAATGCGAAATCCACAAACCACGAACATGTGCAGTACCATGTGACCCCATAGTGCAATACATACTTTGCCCTGACAGCGCCCTCTAAAAGTCAGAATGAATAAACAAATCAATCAAGATGCCATAAACAACCCCTACATGTGCAGCATGCACCCCCTAACTGCAGGCAGCCAAATTAATGCATCCTCAATCCACACGAAAATGAGACCACCTCCAAGGCCCAGTCCCAAATCAGCCTCATGTACCACCCCAATGCATTTGATACGTTGCCATTCCAAATCCGACAGACCCATAACTAACGCTCGCCCCTCTTTACTCCACCACAGGGTCCGATACCAACGACGAGCTGCAGGACACCCCTACCAGCACGCCTGCAAAGAGGGCCAGGACCAACGTCCCAAGAGCCTCCACCTCAGGTGCAAGGATCAAGACACGGCAGCAGCAGGAATCAAGTGGCAGCACACTGGAGGGGACTGCAACAGGCACCCCAGCAGCCAGCAAGTCCACAACCCCAGCACCACAGGTCCCCCCAAAGAACGTATCTGATGGCACTGCCTCTGGTGGTAGCAGCACCATAGGTGACACAGCTGTCATGCCAGCATGCTCCGACACGGAAAACAGTGCTGGCGACGTAGGTACCATCCATGACCTTTCCCAATCCCCCTGCATGTCCCATCCCCTACACCATGACGAAACCACGCAGGGGCACCCTGAAGACGACGACTGGCCAACCCCCACAAGTCCTGTGCCAAGGCAACATGTGTTGAGCAGCCCCCCTGTCACACCACCGCAAATGTCCATGGCCCAGCAGAGGCAACAGTCCCTCGACCTGCTGATCGAGCAACAGCAGGAAGTGTCCACGCTACTCAAGGACCATGCAAATGAATGCGGGGGTTCCAGGGCAGCCATGGAAACATCCACCGAGACACTCAGGGCACAAATAGAGAAAAGTAGTGAGAGCCTCAGGGGAGAAATGGAGAGAAGCACCGAGAGCCTGAGAGCACAAATGGAGAAAAGCACCGAGAGCCTGAGAGCACAAATGGAGAAAAGCACCGAGAGCCTGAGGGGGGAACTGCATGCGACGTCCAAAGACGTTTGTGCTGAACTTGCTGCTGTGCGCCGTGTGCTCTCGGAGCTCTCACAAACCCTCAGAGACATGCATGGACGCGAGCAGGCAGAGACATCATCCGTGGCAAGTTCCGTCCAGGGCAGCCCCCAACGCAGATCTGGCAGGAACCTGCGCTCCACGGGCAGGGGTGCCCCTGATACCCGTAGAGGGGGCTTGCAATAGCGTCCAACCACGGACAGCATGCATATTTGGACACTGGTGTTGGGGGGGGAGGTAGTAGGGTGGAGGGGGTGTGTTGGGCTTCACTGGGTGGCGGGTCCATAGGGTGTATAAATCAAATCACATTAACAATACAGCATCTCATAATCATCCAATGACATGTGTGGACATTGATATTTGCGTACGAGGCCTTCATAGGCGTACAGTCCACAATGTGCCTGTACTACACACACACAGTGCCACAGGTCCCCTTTCCGTGTAATAGGCACCATGCGTGGTTGCTAGAAGCATGCATCTATGATGCTCTGTCGGATTGCACGTGCATCCTGTGCCTCATGGACTCCTTGAGGTGCCTCCACATCCCCACCCTCATCATCATCATCATCTTCAGGTGCATGCAGTACAGCGTCAGGGGGCATGGGCACATTCCTACGTATGCACATGTTGTGCAGCATGACACATGCCATGACCATCTTAGAAACCTTCTCATGGCTGTACATGAGTGCCCCGCCAGACCTGCTGAGGCTGCGGAAACGAGCCTTCAGTAGGCCGAATGCCTGTTCAATGACCACACGGGTACGTGAGTGGGCATGGTTGTAGTCCTCCTCATGCTCGTTCTGTGGGTTCCGGATTGGTGTAAGGAGCCATCTCTTCAGTGGATACCCGGCATCACCTGTATGAGACGAATAAAGGGTGTCAGTGGAATGATAGTGCTAAGTAGCCCCCCCCCCCCTCCTGCAAGGTCATTGACGCATCAAATGGGCCACGATGTCATGCATGGAATGAGACTCACCGAGTAGCCAGGATCTGTGCCCTGCGTGTCGCTCCATGTAGCGTGGTATTCTTGTGTTCCTCAGGACCATAGAATCATGGGTAGATCCTGGAAATCTGGCACAACAATGCGTAAAGATCTTGTTGGAGTCACACACCATTTGCACATTGATTGAATGAAATTGTTTCCGGTTGCGGTACTGGACCTCCATGGCATGTGGGACAACCAATTCAACATGGGTGCAGTCGATGGCACCAATGCAACCCGGGATGCCGCCAAGTGCATGGAATCCCACTTTTGCGTTGGTAATCTCCTGGTACGTGCGTGGTAGTGTGATGTGGTCGTCGGCGTGCTTCAGGAGGGCATCGTGCACTTGGAAGAGTGTCCGTGAGAACAGTGGCTGTGAAATGCCATGCAACTGTCCCACTGTGTGCTGGTAGGTGCCTGTGGCCAGGAAGTGGAGTGCAGACACCACCTTCAGTAGGGGTGGGATGGCGGTTGGGCTATCTATCATGCTCACGAGGTCAGCATGTGTCATGTCCACAATGGCGATTATGGTGTCCCGGTCCAAACGGTAGAGGGTGTGGATCTGCTCAGCAGTGAGGTTGAACGGATCGTCTCGGAGGCGTGGGATTGCGGGCCGCCTGCGTGGTGGTAGTGGCAGTGCTTGTGGGGCTTGCTGACCCTGCCTTGCCCTCCTCCTCCTCCTTCTCCTCCGTCTCCCCTGTGCGCCCGGTTGTTGTACCTGTTGTTGTTCGTCGTCTTCTTGTAGTTGTAGCACTTGCAGTGCTATCTGGTCCCCCAGGCCCAACATCGCTAGTCCTGCCGGTAGCATTTTGGAGTGGGAGTGGTTGTGGGAGGGGTTTGGGTCTGCTATATATGTGCTGTCGGCCTGTATGGCCTCCACCTGTGCTGATTGAATGATTCTGTGGCAGATGCTATCCCTTCTGGCCGAGCACGTCCCGCACGTAAGGCTGCATTTGGCCGCATGGCATCTTGGGATTGGAATCATGTATCAAATCCCGATGGCAGTGTGATGTACTTTGACTGATTTTCATGGTATGCTCCCATTGTTACACATGCTATGATTGCAGCCGCTTACATACCTGTGAAGAGTCAGTGGTATGTAGGGCTCGATCGATGGCCGACCCTCATGCAGCACAGTAACGTACTTCACCGACGGGCGTGGCGTCCCATTTGTGATTGCAGCCAGTTAGCATTATGACACACAGCCGCACTACATTGATGTAATTGTGAATGCAAGCGTTCACAGAAGCCTTTTCGACGTAATGTTGCAAGTGAGGAATTCGAAGGCCAGCATTTTTGGTTTTGAAGTAGCGGCGAGGATACGCCCACAGGTCTGGCTGGAAATGTAACGTTCTATTGTAGAATGTCCTTGGGACATGGCCCATAACGAGCAGGCAATGAATGATATGAATTGAATGGGATGCGCAATAGCGTAGTGGACGATAAGGCAGGACGTTCCCAAATCCATCTTGCTTCACAACACTACAGATCCGGCCAGGGGCACAGTGGTTTTTGCGGACTGCATTACGCACAGACGCGATGGAAGTTTCACATATAATGTGAGTGAATATTCATGCGTTTTCATTGCGGGATGAGGGAATGATGAATGGATGCATGGACTGATGATTCCGTTTAGGGTCTGCCATGTACATGGGTTTTTTGAATCACTCCCCTTCCCCTGCGCTATGTGATGCAAGGCTGCCATAGTGGGACATACGTCTATCTGCCCTTGTTGGATCCTCCCTGTCTCGACGCGCCTTCATACACTTGTGTCTAGGCACGTTACTAATCCCATGTCATGGGTTCTATCTTGACGGACGCATGCACAGTAACCGACGTTGCCAATGGTGTATTTAGCTCGATTGATTTCGTTATGATTCGATACTGATTTAGGGGTGTGTATATTCCTTTGGAGTGGGCTAGCATGCATATGGGTGTGGATTTGGTGTGTTGAATGAAGATTGTAATGCATCATGAGTCCCGTAATGCAATCGGTTAATTTGTGTTTCTTTTGGGTGACAGGTATCTCCTGCCCTATTGCAGATGCCATCTCTACGCCACTCCTCCAGATGGTTTTTACTCTCGACTCCTGCAGCTTCGGGTGAATCAGTGGAGCACCATTTCGATCTTATGGGACGATCGCCAATGGGCCACATGCCCTTACGCTGTACTGGTGGCTAGGTGCAACATTTCGGCCTTTCAGCTCGACTAGTGCCTGCCTCATGGGACGGACCTGCGGTTCTTGCCGCTTCCATGTTGCCTTTTGGAACGTTGATGTAGGCCCTGTGTGCCATGATGGTACAGGGCGTCACACAAGTGGAAGCTGGTCAATTATTGCAGATGCAGCCCTCGGTGATGATGGTTGTTTTGGTGTTATTTTGCAAATTGCTGTGGGGCCTTTGTCATTTGGATGTGCATTTAAATTGTATTCCGATATTTGTCGTGTTGCGTTGTTCTTTGCAGGTGATGTGGCGATTTTCGCTTTGTGGCGGTATGTATTGCGAGATGATCTGCATTGTGTTCCGCCTTCTGAGTTGAGTTGTGTGGTACAGTACTGGCCGCGTTTGCCTACGTAGCACAGTATGGTCACGGATAGGGGCTGCCATTGTGACTGTTTACATGATGTGCTGTTCAGGGGCGGGGGATTGGCTTTTGGCCGACTGGTGCCTGTCAGCCAGGTCGATTGGTGGAATGATGGGATGTTCAGAATGTGGCTGGTCACAGGTGACTGTGTTTGCGTGCGTTTGTTGGAGGGGGACTGGGGTCATGTCCATTGGAATAGCTTCTGTATTGATGCCATCTGTGCCCTGCAGCTCCCATCGGCCCCTCTTGGGATGAGCCTGGCTGCTCAGTCACTCTGCCAACTTGTGTGGTACATGCTTCTGCTGATGGTTGGTTTGTTTACTGGCAAGAGTACAGGGCTGGTGCAATCCCCCTCAGGATGCTGTTTTGGATGTTGCCTTGCGCTGGTGGCAAGCGATGGGGGACTACTGTTGTTTTGTGTCATGTGTTCTTGATTTTCATTTTGATGTATTGTACCTTCACATGCCTGTGCTGCGTCAGTACGGCTATGGTGACATGCCGTACATGGATGCCCACTCACGGGGCGCTTTGAGCCCCTGCATGCTTTTCTACGTTGGCATGCATGGGTGAATTGTAGATTTCACTGGTTGCATAGTGTGAGTACATTGCGCCTGCCAGGAGTTGTGCAATGTGGCCAGGGAGTGGAGTACAGGCACTCAGTGGGCCATTTACGGTTGGTTCACGATGCCGTATTTCTCGCCATGGCGGAATGGTACTTTACGACGTGCTTGATGGCGTTCAGTACATGTCCGCTAGGGTCAGAATTCGCGTACCGTTGCGCCATGGCGGTGATTCCGGTTTTGCAAGGCGCGCGTGCGCGTACTTGGTGCAGTTAGCGTTGCCGTTCACTGCGGTGTCGCTAATGGCATCGTACTTTACGGTGACGGGTCATGATCGCAACGAGCGGTGTTCGATGGCGGTATTGCATTTCCGCCATCATTTTTCCATTTCCGCAAGGGTCGTAATGAGGCCCAATATTTATTTATTTTTAAATTCACAATTCACACAAATTCTAATATTGGGGAGCAATAACCAATGGGGTGATAATTACAATAGAAATTGAAGCAATGCACTTGGTTATCCTTCTAGTAGAACATATCCAAAGCATAAATGAATAGGAGCGCTTTTTGAGTTAGGATAGATAGCACCCAAGTTAAGGTTCCCCCCTGCAAGGTTCCCTCAACCCACAAATAATTCTGAATAGAAAGAAGCAGCAAGTAGTCAGGGATAAATGTCAGCAAACATAATAAAAATCTGACCTTCCCTCACAAAATAAGAAGCAAAAACCCTTTGCAAAGGCCTAAAATGACACTCAGATTTTGATAAATAATTCATTATATGTGTGTTTAAATAATGATATACATATGTTTTATCACAGCATTGGGATGTTATATCACTATCAACCATATGGTAAGGTATCACAAAAGCACAAAGTTTACAAAACAGATTGAAATTGAAAACCCAGTGCAGCTGAATTCAGTGGCATTTTACACTTTTTCAGCTTTAATGTCAAACGGTTTTGTTCAAAAATGGGTGAAAAACACTGAATTGGAATGCGGTTTTTGGGCAGGGGGATATATGCACAGCACAGGGACAATATAGAAGTGAAAGGAGGGCTGTAGATGAACAATTGAGAGAGATTTGACAGGTAGAAAGAGGTTCGTTTTTAGGAAAATAGAGCAGGTAAAAAGAGAAAATCAGTCTTAAAAATGAAAGGCAAATTTTACTTAAACTAAATTATTTAGAGTACATTGTTAAAGAAAGCCAGGTACGTTCAAAGATTGATTCGCAATGTCAACCTTTTACCGCCGGGTTCAGATCTATGTGGAAATTAATTTAAATTATTCCAAATATCACTAATGATTTACAACATAAGGTAAATGAAAGAATTGTGCTAACACTAGAAAAGACAAGAAGAGGGTGCACAGAAATTAGAACAGTCTATACCAGTTATCAGGGCATGGATAGGGTTGCTTAGAGAGTGGAACAAAGACAAAAGTCAAGATGGGGTGGACTATGTGTTATGGGATGTGGGATACTCACAGTCCGCTCTTAAATGTGGGATTAGCAACAGTCAAACGGGTTCTGGACTCCAGGGCTTGGGTCACCAGGTAGCGGTAGACTCTCCTAGCAGAACAACAGCTGGGCCTGTCTGGTCACCAGATAATCAGGACAGCTGGATGGCAGAATTGCAGCGGGCATGCGGTTAGTGGGCAAAAACCAGTCTGGTTTCAGGATGCTTTCCAAAAGAACACCACAGCTTCCCTTTGGTTATTGGGATTTTTTTAGTGGGATTTTCTTGAGTGAGGCCTTGCTGAGGTAAGATCAGCAATGCTTCAGCCTTGCAGTAGAATCTGGAATCAGCTATGCTTTGGCTTTGCAGTCGGATCAGGAATCTGGGAAGATGAATGTAGAAGATCAGGAACGCAGGCGCAGGAAATTCAGGAAAGAGCATGTGTCTAGAGTTCAGTCAGCCACCCTTTTCATAGAGCATGGTGACATCATAGAATTATATGGTAGGGCAGGCTTAGCTAAGCATTCCTCTAAACAACTGGATTGGTCAGGGGTGATAGTTACCGCCTTCCTCTCAGCTGGCTGGGTTTCAAGGGCATGATGTTGGATTTATGATGTAAGTTTTACAATGTCCAGAACCTCCCACAGTAACTTTAGCTAAAATCCAGTTTTGACATGATTGGCACATTTGTACAATTGGGGAATTTTAACGAATTACATAAGCCAGTTACATATTTTATGCAGAGTATGCCAGTCCCACTCTCCAGTTTGTACAACATTGTTTCGCCCTCCTAATAATTTGTGTTCATTTTTAGTGTGAAATATTTGGCCTAAAATTCTATAACTTTACACACTTGTATGGATTATCACTAGGCATGTCAGTATTGAATTTCACATTGGCATTATGTACACTTTTCTTGGAATAGCCAATTCTCTGCCATTTTCGTTCCCAATGTGGCAGTGAAAGCTACCACTTCTTAAGTTATAACCCACAAAATTACATTAAAACTGTTAAGTTTTTACATTCCTGCAACTTTCTGTTGCAAAAATAACTGACTTCAAAGTTTCTTAATAAAATAGTCTTTAGGAACACATGGGCTGGCCTTTGTCCTTCACTGGACCATTTTTTTCTCTTCAGCTACCACCAACTGTCACTTCAGCCCATTGTGGGGATGGGGTTTCCCATTTTGATTGAAGGTTTTATGGCCACTTCCACTTCACAGATTGGTGTCCCAGAAGTTCCATTGTAATAGGCCTCAGCCCAGACCCAAGTCTGCATAGGTAGCAATTAGCACTTGTGTGTTCTAGTATCTACTGTGGGGGTCTTCTGTTGCTGGCACCCCCAAGCAGAAACCTGTTTGGGGCTGACTTCCCCCATGTAGCCAAAGCAATTGAATTCCTTATTTTATTTATTTTTGTTATAAATCAAAATAAAGCCTGTTGAATAAGATCGCTCATATATGTTTCACAGCACAAACCCCTTCACCTTGCTAGATAATGGCAGGGCCTTATCCAACATACACTTTTAAACAAGTATTTTTCTTAGTTGCAAAAGTCCATTTAAACATGTGGTAACTGCTGGCATTTTTTCTTTGCAACTCCGGTTTTTCTCTTCCCTTTGAACTCCCACATTTTTTGTAGCCATAGTTAGTTTCTTGTAAGCAGCAATTTGTTTAAACACAGATGTACTGAAAGTGACCTAGGCCCAGAAAGCCAGGGCCTTTTTGACGGATTGATCTTTGATATTTTGTATCCCAAAAGTACAGCGTTTCCTGTGTAGCTGAAGTAAAGCTTCTTTTGATTCCTTCAGAACTGAACAACAGCCTGTCATTCAGGGATACTGTTCTTGTCTGCTGGAGCACAATGTGAATGTGCATGGGCATAGCATGGTCTCATTAATAAAAGTAGTGTGATGAGGAATCAGAGGAAAAGAGCATCAGAGCGGCATCATTTTTAAATGTAAATATTTCCCTTTTTCAATGGGAACTTTGGGCTTGTAGCAAAGCAGCACTGCTTTTTCACTCACCTTCTTTTGTACATGTAAGCAACCCACTGGCAGGCTTTCTCAGTGTGTCCCCTTGTTCCATCCTGCCCAATATGTGCTTGGCCAGATGGTGCAGCCATCTTTTTGTAACTGAAAAACGCAGTTTTGGTGTGAGGCAGTGGTGCTTAAAGCAGCCAGCGCAGCCATTTTGCTGTTTCTGCTGAAGTGCAGCTTGGTTATGGATGGGAGTACTGCTGAGTGGGTAAATATATCCCACAAATCCCCCCCGACTCTTCTGAGATTCCTTGTCGAGGGAGAGTAGGGCAAAGTGGGATTTATCAGTAGAGCAAAATGGGGTTCATCAGGTAGAGTCCTTCCATCATCAGGGAGCGGTACTCCACGATCCTCCTGTTGTCTCTCGTTGTAGTGTGGAGCGACACCCGCAGCTTCCCCTTAGATCTTTCTTTGTGGTGTGGAGCGACACCCCCAGCTTTTCCTTTGTTCTTTCCTTTCCCGGTCCCCGGGGAGGTCCTCCTTGGTGATGTATGTGTAGAACCAGTATGAATCTGTCAAATAAATAAGAACCGGTTACTACATTTTCCCACCGACTACCCTCCAGGAAGGTTGACAGCAGTGGGACACACATACATTTAATAATGACAGTTTTTTAGACAATAAAGGTAATTGATCGCTCCCAAGACACAGATAAGTCTGCATTTGTTTAGAATTTTGGGGAATCCCTTTCATCCTAACAATGAAGAAATATACTCCCTCTTAAATAATTATACCTCTAAAACTATCTATTCCCTCTGGTTCTTCTTTGTCTGGTTCTCATTCTCCAGATGTCTGCTCTATTTGCTGCAAAATGTGCCTAGGGTGACATCTTTTTAAGTGATTAATATGGACCCATTTCTCTCCTGTCAGTTCTCCTTGGGGGATGCAGATTCTATAGGCTTGTTTGAACTTCAACTGCCTACGGTAGCAATGGGGCTGACCGGAAGGCTTTCTTTACGACTGCCAGGGCCCTGAGAGTTACTCTCCAGTTGGGACCGGGCTTGGCAATAACTGGGATCCAAATTAATTTCGAGTCGGTTGAGGATATGACTGCCCATGTAAAAAGCGGAAGGAACTCAACCCAACAATTATTTTCTATGCTTTTGTCACCTATAGACATTTTTAGCATACAACTGCTAAGCAGAAGATGTTTGGAATGGGGAACTTCCAGGCCCCATACCCACTGATAAACTGCCTCAACAGCGGGCAGGGTCTGGTCTTTTAGGAGTTTCCTGAACAATACTTTGCTGATGAAGCTTTCTTTGCTATTCAAGTCAACTCAGGCGAGAACAGACACCTTCCCCTCATTAAACTGAATAGGGATGAACACCTGTTCTCTAATTTTCTGAATATCAGCTAAACCTTGAGCTGATTTCTCATCACTTTTGACTAAAGAATTGGGATTTTCATAATGGGGATCAGTATAAAATTTAAAAGTATTTCCTTCCAGTGTGGAATGTCACATAAAACTGGACGAAAAGGTTGATTTTCAGGAATGGGGAGGAGTTCCCATCACCAGTTTGTCGTCCTACAGCAATTACTGATTATTCTGGAGATGAAACTCAATATGATCAGATTATTGTTCAACCATGTTGCATGTGCCATTTAAACTAACATGGTTGACACTCTGTTCTAATTTTATTGGCCTGTTAGTCTGAGTAAAGAGGACCTTGTTCACACAGTCTATTAGTGGGGACAACCTGCGCAGGATGTCATTCCCTAGTAGACAGGGTGTGCCCTCTGGAGTCACGACTATGACCGGGTGTTTCACTTTGTGTCGCCCAATTTTTATTTCCAAATCCGCAGTCCCCTCGACAGGCATTTCCTTCCCGTCGAAGTTCTAGAGTTGTCCAGGAAGAGGGATGACAGGGATCTGGTATCTCTGAAATTAGCTGCTCAAAGACCCCTTTTGACCGAAGAGTGGCTTGGGATCCAGTGTCCACCATTGCCGAAAATGTACATTGCCCTTGCATTTAGACTGGGGCATAAAATCTACCCTCCTTCTTCTGAAGTGGACAAAGGTAATGTGCATTTTTGGCAAGCTGGTGGTCCATTTCTTTATTTTGGACTCTGACACAGTGGCATTTTGGTCATATTTCTGTGTCAGAGTCTGGGGATCTGTAATCAAAATTTGACATCCTGAAATAGTGTAGATTTTGAAATCCCCTGCTTCCCTTAGCTCTGTGCTGGCCCCGCGTACCAGGTGGCAGTCACTACAACCAATTTGTGGGGAGGATCCCTCCATTACTATTTTCTTCTCAAGAGTACAATTCTGGGGTTCAGGGATGGGTGACTCTGCATCAGTCCCCACACCCACCCATTCTTCATTTAGATCTCTTGGGACCCATTTCTCTTTGAGAGGAATTCCCCTATCCCTGAAGGAGAAGATTGTTTTCCCAGAATCCTCTAAGGATTCTTCCCCTTCAAATTGGAGCACACTAACTTCCTCCCCAAAATGGGCCTTTTTGTGGTCTTTATTTCCCCTACCCACCCTCTGTTCCCTGGGTGGCAGATTTTCAGGGGCAGGAGATTTTTGTTCCGGTTCTTGGATGTCCTGGTTTTTTTTTTTGGGTGAGGAAGGAAGCTTCGTCTAGGGCTTTACACCCCTCTTGCCCCCGTGCCTCCTCCTCTGGAACCAGTGAATTGTCAGGGTTCTTTCCCCGTCATTATTCTGGGGTGCCAGACCCTTGGTTTGTGGGGTTCTGAGCCACCATGTTCACCTGAGGGTTCTGTTGAGCCCTCAACATGCAACCCAGATCCTGGGTAAGGTTCTGGACCTGGCGCTCCAATTGGGACACCCGTTCCGGATTGTACGGGGGTCTCTGCTCATACCTCGGTTGATATCCCTTCTCCTGGAGTACCCTGGGTAAGGTGGATTTTGGTAGCCCTCCCCCTTGTCCTCCCCTCTCCCGGATTGGGTTGTCTGGGCTCCTGAAACCGGGTAAAGAAAGGAGGGTTGCCCTGCAGGTTGGAGTTTTGAGGGTACTGGGGAAAGAATCTTAACCCCGGATTTGGGGATTACTGCCCTCCTGAGGGAAGTTAGGAGGGAAGTTTCCTGGGGGAGTACTTACCTGGCGGGGCCCCACCCCCTTGGGCTGGAGGAGTCCATACATACCCCAAGATAGACCGGTTGCCCTTGTATCTGGGACTTATATACTCAGGAGAATTAGGGGTCCCGTTAGTGGGATTACCCCCTGATCGCCACCTGTTTGTGATTGGCCTGAAGGCCTTTTTGGCCTCTGGTTTTGCTGGTTTGGGATTGGTGCATTTTTAGGCTCCCCCATTTCTAGGTCTAAAATGGGGGCAACCTTCACCTCCGCTACCCTAGCAGCAGCAGGGGTGTTGGCCGGTTAGGGGTTTTTGGTCTGGTTTTTATTTTTTTTATTTTCTGCAGGTTTGTGGACTTCATAAATGCGGGTCACCTGCTCTATTACCCAGACCAGAGATCTTTTATTATGGAAATCCCTCACCAGCTGGGTCATGATATTTTTTGGGAGTGCATGAAAGAAGGTAGTTATAAACTCCCTGCTATCCATGCGCAGCCTCCTAGTGGTTTGTGCAAAGGTGCGTTTTAGCTCCTGCACAAACTCTCGTGGGGCCTGATCTTCCCTGCACTGCAAATCGTAGGATGCTTTGCGAGCCTCTTGGGGGTTTCTGTGGGCGGAAAAGTGTTTCAAGATGGCTGACCTGTAGGTGGACCATCTTAAATGGTTCTTGTCCTCCAGTCCAGCAAAGAAGCTGGATTACTCTGGAGAGAACGTCCACTTAGCATACTCTATTCAGTTCTGGTTGTCTTTAAGGTGAAAAGTGTCCATCATCTGCTCATAGAGTTCCAAATGTTCCCAGACAGAACATTTTGCGTTTTTGTGGTATGGGTTTATGAAATTCCTAATTGCCTTAATCTGCCTAATCAAGTCTTTTGCCATAACTCTCTTTAGTTTATTTGCCTTGTTTGGCCTTGTCACCCGAGTCCACTCGCCCTCAGACTCAGAGGCGCTACTGTTGGAGGACCCCTCCTGATCTTCAAGGCACTGCCTGATTCTTTGAGCTTGGAAGGGGCTCACAGAATGGTGTGGCCTAGTTTCTACTCCCCTGTGGCGCACAGGAGAATAGTCTTCTGACTCCTCCCTGCTTCCAGGGTTGGCAGAGGATTCCCCTCAGTGCCCTGATTGGGTGGAGGTCTTCAAAATGCTCTTTTTGGGCCTCATTTCATTCGGGTTTTCGACAAATTGAACCAACTGGTCCCTTGGAAGGTCATATTTCTGTATATCTAATTCCATGACTTTCCCCTCATCGGAGACTTCCTTGTCAGAGACATCAGCTTTAATGTATTGATATCTATACTGGGACGCCCGTCCATCAATTTCTGGGGGGCACTGACCTGTCGGATCCATCATACTAAACCTATTTAATTCCACCGACCTCATGGTTTCTTGTCCATATGAACCAGTAGACAGGAAGTCAGCAGTGTTATATGTATTAAACGGCTTTGAGCCCCTTAGTACAGAGGTCATCATACTATGATCAGGGGTTGCCCTGTCCCTCTCCACCTGTTCGGGGTCCCTCCAGTTGGTGTTAGATCTAGAATAATCTTTCTCCAACCTTGCTAGTTTTTCCTTCTCAGCCCTTATCTCTTGATAATAGTCAAAGATCTGAGCCTTTTGCTCGGCTATCAGGGTTTTACTGGCCTCTATGACCCGCTCTTGAGCTGCCACTTGTTTGTGGAGTCCATCATTCGCCTCACAGAGGGCCTCATTATCTCTTTGTGCTGCCTGTATAGTTTTGGCACCCTGAGCCAATCTTTGTTATAAGAGGTGAGCCTCTCTTCTGTGTATTAAGAGCCTCTATGGCCTGCTCTAACTCGAGTTCCATTTGTCTATTTCCCATTCATTTATCATAGTCTTCTTTTAGGCAAGTCAGTACCTGAAGGTCTGACTCCCTTCTCTTCAGATTGGTTTTTAAATTACAAATTTCCTGGTGGAGGACCTCTTTTTCCTGATACAGAGAGCACCTTTGTTAAGCCAGGTCATCCCTTTGTTGTGGTATAGTGCCTAATTTCTGGCGCTCTTCATCTAATTCTGCTTAGGAGTGGAGGTCTTTAATAATTAATTTGTTATTCTCCTCTTCCATCCTTTTAACCTGATCTTGCAGCATGGTTATTTGTCCTGAGCAGACCCTGTTATATGTTAAATGTTGAGTCAGCGTCTGTTGACTCTTGTTAGGAAAGATGTCATAATTGTATGTAATTCTTCCTCCATGTGTACATCCCCAAACGTTTTGCTGCTGTTTAGACACCATTAACTGACTTTGCCAGAGAAGCACAGCCTTCAGCTGCACTCCTCTGGGCTTCCACTCACTTTTATGGGGAAAGTGACATGCCCTTAAGACAGTTAGTACTGGGAGACTTTGTTTCCCTTAGTCCTTTTCCCATGTTGCAACTTTTGTGCAACATGTAACAAGTGTGCAATGTATCTTACCATACAGCACACCTGGGGTCTATAGTCATTTTTCAAAGGCCCTAGATACTCTAGGTGGACTTTTTATGAACTATGCAGATGTGTCATGGAAAGGACTGGTGGCAGCTATCTTTTCGCATTATTTTTAACCCTTTCCTGCCATGTTAACCGCGTTAACTGCATTTGGCACAAATAGGTGGCCTGGCTCCAAAATGGCTATGCCACGAGGTTTTTTGTCCTGTCCTTTGTCCATCTTGCCCCTTCCCCAGATCGAGTCAACCCGGGTCAGTCCTTATTTGGTCATGCACATTCCCGCAAAACCCAATGCTTTCGCAGGCTTCTGCATGCCTTGTGTGTGTGCCTCCAGAATGTGGGCTGGAACGTCTGAGTGCCAGAGAGTCTGGAGTGCCATGAATGACTACGACCACCATGGTCCATGATTGGTCCATGAATGGAGAGTTTGTTTGTGCGCAGATCTCCCATTGGGTCCTCTTCGTTTTGGCACGATGGGAACTTTGGATAAGAGGAGGCCAAAAACACCCCTACCATGTCGATCTCCTGAGTTCTCACTGAACAAAGGATAGGATCCAAGTATCCTGCAACTACGAAGCCGAATCGAGGAACCGCTGGTGACCCGCTGGAAGGTTTGGCACCCTGAGTCCGCTGTCGTCCCGTGGGACCCCTCCGCATCTGGTCGTCCTAGAAGGTCTGCGAATACGTTTCGACCCATTGGAATAGTGGGACCAACTATTCTCGGCACCTTCACCCAAAACTGCAAGTAAGCTTTCTCTGAAGTGTCCCTGGGCCAATCAGTGGGCAGACCAGTTTACGCAGGATTTACTCTGTTTCTTGCACCGTTTTTGAGGAGGCCCTGGAAACTTGGTATACTGCTAGCTCTCTGCCCCCGGCACCCACAAACCGAATTTCGTATACTTGGCAGTCCCAGGTCTGAAGTGAGACAAGTGCGCCAGGACCGGAGTAAATGCGGTTACCGTTCTGCCCTGCCGCTGCAACGTCTTTTGCAAGTACATTGCCTTTGTGACCCTCTTGCCCCTGAAGCCTGCTGCAGTAAAACTGGGTTGATTCATCCACCCAGAACAGAGAAATCACCACTGTCCCATTTGGGAATCATCGCTGCATCTCAGGGACTGAAAGCCGCAGAGATGTCATTTTTGCCGCATTTGAACCTGCAACCCGAATGGACTGAATGGGCGAAGTTTGGGTCCAAGTGCGCCTGGGACCAGTGAGTACCTACAACACTAAACGGTGGCCTCTGGCACCAAGGGCCCCTTTTACGCATGAGTGGCCCCTGGGAGCCCCTCTCCTTTCCACTGCTAGTGCGAACTAGCGACTCCATCCCGCACTCTGGAACTGCCTCTGCCTTCAAGTGGAAGTCCTGCCTGAATAGTGGGAACTTGTTCTTCATCGCCTCATCCACCTTCGCAAGCTGCTAGAGACCCCTAAAGAGACCCTATTTTGCCCATTGGAACAACCACATGTGCTTGCATTGCATGTACTATTGAGCACAAGGCTCCTCTCTTCTAAGGCTTTGAATACCTTTTAGTTAGGTGTGTTGTCGATGTCAAAGGGGCCTAAAGACTATAAGCACTGCCTGTTTCCTTCCCATCTATGTTGTTGACATATTTCATGCATTTAACCCCTTTATACCTCAATGGTCTTGTATATACATTGTATTGATAGTGTTGTGTTGGTTTACTTAGTGTTACTGTGATTCTTTTGCTATGGTCTATGTTACAAAGGCCTTGTAATAAATGTGTCTATATTTTTGATATAACACCTGTCTGGAGTAATTTGTAAGTGTCCTGGCTTTGTGTGCTCATTGAGGTCCTTCAGCCACCCTCAACCCTCATGAGAGCTAGTCTTGACCGCCTGCCATAGCGACCCTGATTGGTCTGGCTTGTCATGAGGTTACACTGTTCCACGAAACTAGTCTGGTGTTCTGAACCTCTGGCCTCCAGGTCAGAATTCAGAAATCCATCTTAACAAATTGGTGTACAGCGGTGGGATAGGACTTAAGGTATCCAGTGTTGCACACTAGTGAAGGCATTTTGAGTTATTCCTACCAGGACACATAGTGAATTATTGTAGTATAATTAAAAAAGGCCATAGTCTTATGTAACAATATGGAAACAAGTACCCTGTTAACTTTAAATGATTCTAAGTCTGAAACACTGAGAAAGATGTGTGCTGAGCGAGGTATCTCTGCTCAAGGCACAAAAATGGAAATGATCCAAAGAATCATGGACTGGCAAGAAGCTCAGCCTAGTGCCATAGCTTTTGATGACAGTGCAGAAGGAGGTGGGGCTGCTCCCACTGGCAGAACTGGAAGTTCTGCCCCTGCACTGGTTCATAGTGACCATGAGGATTTGGAGGATGTAATGTCTAATGTTTCTTCTGCCAGTGCTGATGGTGAGGCCATGCTTGAATTCAAGAAACAAGAACTGCTGTTTAGGCAGAAGGAGCTTGAATTTAACATGGCCAACAGAAAGACAGGTATCGCCAGATGGAACTGGCCAAGCTTCAGGTTGCCAATGGATCCAAGGGTCCTGGACATGGGTCTGGGTACTCCTCTCATCCAAGGTTTCCTAAGGATCTGTTCAGTGTGTATGAGGAACAGAATGACATTATGGACTGGCTGAATACATTTGAGTATACATGTGAAGTTCAACAGGTTGACAATGCTGATAAAATTGCCTGGTTACTTAGCAGACTGTCCCATTCTGGCTGCAGCGCCATTATGGATTTTGCAATGTTAAAGCAAACTATCATCTTAAAGTTTGGAAAGACTCCTGCCCAATACTTAAAGAGATTAAGAGAGTACAAAAAGAAAGAAGATGGTACTTGGGTATCTTATGTAACTGAATCCTTAAAAAACTTGACTGGCTGGGTTGAAGGTTATATGGTCTCTACATTTGAAGGTATGATATGTCTTGCCATGCTTGAACATATTTTTGCATCTTCTTCCTCTGAGCTTAAGCAGCATTTGGCAGATTCAAAGGAGATAGATCCTAAGAAGCTTGCAATATAAGCAGATTTGTGGGTGTCACATAGAGTGTCCCATAAGGACAAGACTCATCCTGGTAAGGAGGAGGAGGGGAAACAGTCCAAAGATAAGGAGGGTGGGGAATCTGAGAAAACTTCCTCCTAGAAGGGCCACAAAAGGAAAAATAAGGGTAAGACACAAGAGCTCACAAGGTAGTGGAGGTCAGCCTCCAAAATAGAACTCTGGATATACTAATCCTCCCTATGTAAACAGACCCAGTGGATCTTGTTTTGCTTGTGGAGCAACTGACCATGTGAAGGGGGATCCCAGATGTAATGTCAAAACCTTGGGGGTCCACTCTGCTAATCTGGCCTTCTCCTCCTATGAGGAAGAAGAGATTACAGGGGCATCCTTCTCCTAAGACTCCTTCCCCAGTGGGATAGAAGCTGAGGTAGTTTTAGTTTCTCTGGGTTCCTGGAAGCCTAAAGTCTCAGAGGATTATGTTAGGCTTCCAGATAATACCAAACTCTACTTTAAAGACAGTGTGCTGATCAATGGAGTAGATACTCCTGCTCCTAGGGATAGTGGGTGTAATCGAACTGTAGTGGATTCCACCTTGGTAGACCCAGAGGAAGTTGCCAAAGCTCCTCTGTTACCCACTAAGTTGGCTGATGGCCCACCTCTTATGCTCCCAGTAATACCTGTAAATCTTACTATAAATGGTACAGCAGTCAGGATTCCAGTGAGCATACAGAGGAGTGTCCCAGGAAAAGTCTTGCTGGGAAATGATCTCAGAGTTTTAGGGCTTGTGGGAGATACAGCTGAAAGACCCTGCACAAGGACTCAAACAAGGGCAGCACTGGCCATGACCACTGCAGTGCCCCAGCCAAAGGGGAACCCAAGGCTAAAGGAGTCATAAAAACCAAAAGAGGGAAAGAAAACATTCCCCCCTAACTCACCTACCACTGATGTGGAGGTAGTTGGTCAATCACCAGGACCTGACGAGGAGGTGCTGATACCTGAAGTATTTGACCCAAATGACCATCCTGAAATAAAAGATTTGTTAGTAGAAGGTGGTCCTGACAGGGAAGAATTTAGTAAGGGCCAACATGAGCGCCCATCTCTGGAAGGCCTAAGGAGACAGGCCTGTTCCCAGCTTGAGGGTGAACCTCCTGAGAAGCACAGGATTTATTGGGAAGGTGGGCACCTGTATAGTGAGCCCACAGAGTCTACAGAAGGAGATCGTAGGAGGCTGATGGTTCCTCTTTCTGTAAGACTCTTCCTCCTGCAGCTGGTGCATGACGTGCCCCTTGCTGGTCACCTTGGAATCAATAGAACCAAGCAAAGGTTATCCATGCACTTCTACTGGCCCAAGATGGTGGTGCAAGTAGGAAGTCACTGCAGGAGTTTTGCCTCCTGCCAGTTATCTGGTAAGAGTGGCTCAACAATCCAGGCTCCATTGCTACCACTCCCAATAGGGAGTGGTACCAATGGAGCCTTGATTGAGGTCACTGGGTGAGGTCAACTATTTAGTGGACCTTGGAAGGGCTGGTCAGGCTCCAAAAGTGTTCCATGTAAATAGGCTGAAGGCTTTCATCACAAGAGTTGAAATCGCTGCACTGCTGCTGGCTTCAGATGTTGAGGAAGAGGAGTCAGAACCTCTCCCTGACCTGTTCCAAAGTAGTCCTTCAGGCAGCTCAACTGAGGGTGTTCTGATCAACAGGCTGAGGTGAAAAGTTTGCTTAGGCAATTCCCCCCCTTGTTTTTACTGTCCCCTGGTTTGACACCTTGGTGCAAACATAACATTGACACAGGAGACAGTGTACCTACCAAAAGTAGGGGATACAGAATGTCAGACAAAGTAAGGTCTTACATTAAGACAGAGGTGAACAACATGCTGGATCTCGGGGTGATTGAACCCTCCAGTAGTCCTTGGTCCAGCCCAGTGGTTGTGTTTCCAAAGGCAGGTACTTCTGAATTGAGGTTCTGTGTGGATTACAGGGCACTGAATGCTGTCACCAAGACAGATGCACACCCCTTGCCTAGAACAGATGAGCTGGTGGATACCTTGGGTGCCTCCAAGTACCTCAGCACATTTGACCTCACTGCAGGCTATTGGCAAATAGCCCTGGCAGAACATGCCAAGGAGAAGACTGCTTTTTCAACAGCAGAGGGCCTTTACCAGTTCAGGGTAATGCCTTTTGGGTTGAAGAATGCACCTGCCACCTTCCAGAGGCTTGTGAATCATGTGTTGAATGGGCTGGATGAATTCTGTCTCGCATATCTGGATGATATAGCAGTTTTCAGTGCCACCTGAGAAGACCACGTGAAACACCTTGGTATTGTGTTACAGGCTCTTCAGAAGGCCCACTTGACCATAAAGGCCAGTAAATGCCAGATTGGACAAGGATCAGTGGTCTACCTTGGACATGAAGTAGGTGGAGGGAGGATACAGCCTCTACCCAGTAAAGTACAAGAAGTACAAGACTGGCTTACCCCCACTACTCAGACCCAAGTGAAAGCCTTTTTGGAACTCACTGGGTACTACAATAATTTCATGGCAGACTATGGTACCATATCTGCCACTCTGACTGCTCTCACCACTGCAAAAGAAACCCAAGAAGGTAACTTGGTCTGAAGAGTGTGGGAATGCCTTCAATGGCTTAAAATTCCTTGTGCCAGGCCCCTGTTCTCAGGGCCCCTGATTACCAGATACCCTTTATTGTGCAGACAGATGCCTCTTACAGTGGGATAGGAGCTGTACTATCACAAGTAGATGAGAAGGGTAAGGAACACCCTATTGTCTTCATTAGTCACCAGCTTAAGGACACAGAGCTCAGATGGTCCACAGTAGAGAAATAGTGTTTTTTCTGTTGTGTGGGCCCTAAGGAAGCTGAGGCCCTACCTCTATGGGACACACTTCACTGTGCAAACTGACCATAAGCCCTTAAAGTGGCTATTGAACCTGAAGGGAGAGAATCCAAAGTTGCTTAGGTGGTCCATAAGTCTGCAAGGCTTTGACTTCACTATTGAGCATAGGCCAGGTGTCCGACATAGCAATGCTGATGGGTTGTCCAGAATGTTTAACCAACCTGAACAAGAAACTCATCCAGGGGTGGATTAGTTCCCTCCATTCTTAGTCTGGGAGGGGCGAGTGTTAGGAAAGATGTCATAATTGTATTTAATTTTCCCTCCATGTGTACACCGCCAAACCTTTTGCTGCTGTTTAGACACCATTGACCGACTTTGCCAGAGAAGCACAGCCTTCAGCTGCACTCCTCTGGGCTTCTGCTCACTTTTATGGGGAAACTGACATGCCCTTAAGACAGCCAGTACTGGGAGACTTTGTTTCCCTTAGTCCTTTTCTCATGTTGCAACTTTTGTGCAACATGTAAAAAGTGTGCAATGTATGTTACCATACAGCACACTTGGGGTCTGTAGTCATTTTCCAAAGGCCCTAGATACTTTCGGTGGACTTTTTATGAACTGTGCAGATGTGTCATGGACAGGACTGCTGGCAGCTATCTTTTCACATTATTTTTAACCCTTTCCTGCCATGTAATTGTGTTATCCGCTTTTGGCACGAATAGGTGGCCTGGCTCCAAAATGGCCATGCCACTAGGTTCTTTGTCCTGTCCTTTGGTCATCTTGCCCCTTCACCTTCCTCAGGTCGAGTCGACCCGGGTCAGTCCTTATTTGGTCATGCACTTTCCCGTGAAACCCAATGGTTTTGCGGGCTTCTGCATGCCTTGTCTGTGTGCCTCCAGGATGTGGGCTGGAGTGTCTGAGTCCAATACACATCCTGGGTGCCAGAGAGTCTGGAGTGCCATGAATGACTGGGACCACCGTGGTCCGTGATTGGTCCACGTATGGAGTATGGGTTTGTGAGCAGATCTCCCATTGGGTCCTCTTCGTTTTGGCGCGAAGGGAACTTTGTATAGGAGGAGGCCAAAAACACCCCTACCATGTCGATCTCCTGAGTTCTCAGTGAACAAAGGATAGGATCCAAGTATCCTGCAACTACAAAGCCGAGTCGAGGAACCACTGGTGACCCGCTGGAACATTTGGCACCCTGAGCCCGCTGTCGTCCCGTGGGACCCCTCTGCATCTGGTCGTCATAGAAGGTCTGTGAAGACGCTTCGACCCATTGGAATAGTGGGACCAACTATTCTCGCCAAAACCTGCAAGTAAGCTTTCTCGAAAGTGTCACTGGGCCAACCAGTGGGCTGACCAGTTTACCCAGGACCTTTGCTCTGTCCCCACTGCCGTTTCGAGGAGGCCCTCGAAACTTGGTTTACTGCTAGCTGTGTGTCCCCAGCATCCTCACATCAAATTTCGTACAGTTGGCCATCCCAGGTCTGAAGTGAGACGAGTGCGCCAGGACCGGAGTAAACACGGTTACTGTGTTGCCTTGCCGCGCCAACGTCTTTTGCAAGTACGCTGCATTTGTGACCATCTTGCCCCTGAAGCCTGCTGCAGTGAAACTGGGTCGATTCATCCACCTGGAGCGGAGAAATGCCACTGTCCGATTTGGGAATCATCACTGCTTCTCAGAAACTGAAAGCCGCAGAGATGTCATTTTTGCCGCATTTAAACCTGCAACCTCAGTGGACTGAATGGGTGACGTTTAGGTCCAAGTGCACCTGGGACTGGTGAGTACTTACAACACTAACTGGTGGCCCTTGGTGCCAAGGGCCCCTTTTACACACAAGTGGCCTGAGGGGCCATCTCCTTTCCACTGCTAGTGCGAACTAGCGACTCCGGAACCGCCTCTGCCTTCAAGTGGAGGTCCTCCCTGAATAGTGGGAACCTGTTCTTCATTGCCTCATCCACCTTCCCAAGCTGCTAGAGACCCCTAAAGAGACCCTATTTTGCCCATTGGAACAAATGTGTGCACTTGCATTGCATGTACTATTGAGCACAAGGCTCCTCTCTTCTTAGGGCTTGGACTGCCTCTGAGTTAGGTGTGTTGTTGATGTCGAAGGGGCCTAAAGACTATCTGCACTGCCTGTTTCCTTCCCATCTAGGTAGTCGACATATTTCATGCATTTAACCCCTTTAGACCCCAATGGTCTTGTACATACATTGGGCCTCATTACACAGTAGGTGGTAGGGGATTACCGGCACCGGTAAGGGCACCTGTGCCGGTAATCCCCTACCGCCCTACTATGAGTTCCCTTTGCAGGTCCTCCCTTAATGCCTGGTTTTTCCAGGTGTTAAGGACAGGACCCACAAAGGGACTTTAGAGCTAATAATGGTACCACAATTTGTGGTGCCGTTATTAGCGCCTTCCCCATTCCCATTGAGCCCTATGGGGGCTCAAATGGGAATGGGGAAGGGCCCTGGTGAATGGGGAATTACCGGTCCTGCCAACCTTGGAATGGACCGGTAATTGCTCCATTCACCAGGGGGGAGTCGGTAAGGTTTTGGAGGCAGCCATGGCGCTATTAGCGCCATGGTTACCTCCTACTGTGTAATGAGGCCCATTGTATTGATAGTGTTGTGTTGGTTTACTTAGTGTTACTGTGATTCTTTTGCTATGGTCTATGTTACAAAGGCCTTGTAATAAATTGTCTATATTTCTGATATAATACCTTTCTGGAGTAAGTTGTAAGTGTCCTTGCTTTGTGTGCTCATTGAGGTCCTTCAGTCACCCTCACCCCTCCTGAGACGTAGTCTAGACCGCCTGCCATAGCTACCCTGATTGGTCTCGCTTGTCCAGAGGTTACCCTGTTCCAAGAAACTAGGCTGGCCTTCTGTACCTCTGCCCTCCAGGTCAGAGTTCAGAAATCCATCTTAACCACTCTCTTCCAGAGAGTCAACCTTTTCCTGACAGTCTACTTTTAATGTGTCTAATTGGACCTCTTGATCTACATTATTCTGCTGTTGGAGAACTAAGTCCTCTTTTAGCTTTTTAATGTAATCTCCGGATTCTGCCTCAGAATCTTGGCTCTTTTGCAATTTTTATTCCGCTAATTTCAGTTCAGTCTGGATTTGAGCTAAAAGTTCGGATTGATTTTGCGAAAGAGTTCTATCTTCCTCATGCTTTTCCCGCATCACACCCATATGAAGATACATATAGGCCACAATTCTGACAATTTTAATCTGCTCCTCTTTAATTTTCGGAGTCATGTATAACTCGCTCAACGCTTGGTGTAATAGGCCACCGTCCTGCCATGTATCTCCATCTATGTCGGTGACCTGTTGCGTCATTTCTTCTAGCCAGACTTTTTCATCTTGTTCTGGCCATTCCCCCCTGACAAATAATTTGTGCAGCAGGTGTTCCCTAGCTATGTTGATCTCTACTGTGGCCATTTTTAAAGTGTTCTTTCTTTATTAATTTATTTGTGGAAAGGTAATCTGTATTCTATTGATTTTTGTCTATTTTTAGGGGTGACTTAACTTAATTTTATACACAGGCCTGGTACTTAGAATTTTTGTTTTGGGGAGGAGCTTGTACAGTGTAACACAGTGTTACAGCCACACAAAGTATCCCTACCTTGAAGGTTAGACTGCTGTGTTAGGCTGTCACGGGTGAATAAACAAACTCAATCCCCGACTCGAGCCTCAAATTTGTTAAAGATTCCAATCGGGCGTCACACACTGGACCAGGACACTTGGTCTTAGCCTGAGATGTGGTGCTAAATAGGAATGCTTGGTCTTTAATTTCAACGAATTCAAATTGAACCATTACCCGACCCGTCTCACACCCCCTTTTACAAATACCCCGGGTCACAATGGACCATGAACCTGGCCGGTTGGTAAAAATACAATATTTACTTATCTTAAAATTCACAAAATCACACACATTTTAATATTGCGCAGCAATCACCAATGGGGTGATAATTACAATAGAAATGGAAGCAATGCGCTTGGTTAACCTCCTAGTAGAACATTTCCAAAGCACAAATGAATAGGAGCACTTTTTGAATTAGGATAGATAGCACCCAAGATAAGGGTTCTCCCTGCAAGGTTCCCTCAACCCACAAATAATTCTGAATAGAAAGAAGCAACAGGTAGTCAGGGATAAGAGGCTGCAAACAGAATCAAAATCTGACCTTGCCTCACTAAATAAGAAGCAAAAACCCTTCAAAGGACTAAAATGACACTTGGATTTTGATAAATAATTAAATATATGTGTGTTTAAATAATGATAGACATATGTTTTATCACAGTATTAGGGATGTAATATCACTATCACCATAAGGTAAGGTATCACAAAAGCATACAGTTCACAAAACAGATTGAAATTGAAAACCCAGTGCTGCCGAATTCACACATAGAAAAGTTGCATTTTACACTTTTCCAGCTTTAAATGTCAAAACAGGTGAAAAACACTGAATTGGAATGTGGCTTTTGGGCAGGGGGATAGATGCACAGTACAGGGACAATATAGAAGTGAAAGGAGGGCTGTAGGTGAAGAATTGAGAGAGATTTGGAAGGTCGAATGAGGTTCGTTTTTAGGAAAATAGAGCAGGTAAAAAGAGAAAATCAGTCTTAAAAATGAAAGGCAAATTTTACTTAAACTAAATTATTTAGATGATATTGTTAAAGAAAGCCATGGTACATTCAAAGATTGAGCTGTGACGTCAACCTTTTCCCGCTGGGTTCAGATCTCTGTGGAAATTCATTTAAATTATTCCAAATATTACTAATGATTAACAACATGAGGTAAATGAAAGAACTGCGCTAACACTAGAAAAGACAAGAACAGGGTGCACAGAATTTAGAACAGTCTATACCAGTTATCAGAGTATGGATAGGGTTGTTTAGAGAGTGGAACAAAGACAAAAGTCAAGATGGGGTAGACTATATGTTATGGGATGTGGGATACTCACAGTCTTTTCTTAAATTTAGGATTTGGAAGAGTCAACCGGTTCTGGACTCCAGGGCTCGGGTCACCAGGTTGCGGCGGACTCTCCTAGCAGAACAACAGCTTGGCCTGTCTGGTTACCAGATAATCAGGATAGCTGGATGGCAGGGTTTCAGCGGGCATGCAGTTAGTGGGCAAAAACCAGCCTGGTTTCAGGATGCTTCCCAAAAGAACACCACAGCTTCCATTTGGTTATTGGGATTTTTTGTGGGATTTTCTTGAGTGAGCCCTTGCTGAAGTAGGGTCAGCAATGCTTTGGCCTTGCAGTGGAATCTGGAATCAGCGATCCTTTGGCTTTGCAGTGGGATCTGGAATCTGGCTAGATGAATGTAGAAGATCAGGAACGCAGGCGCAGGAAATTCAGGAAAGAGTGTGTATCTAGAGTTCTGTCAGCCACCCTTTTTATAGAGCATGGTGACATAGTAGAATTATATGGTAGGGCAGGCTTAGCAAAGCATGCCTCTAACCAGCTGGATTGGTCAGGGGTGATAGTTACTGCCTTCCTATCAGCTAGTTGGGTTTCAAAGGCATGATGTCAGATTCATGATGTGAGTTTTACAATGTCCAGAACCTCCCACAGTTACTTTAGCTCAAATCCAGTTTTGACATAAATGGCACATTTGACAGTTGGGGCATTTTAACAAATTACATAAGCCAGTTAGATATTTATGCAGAGTATGCCAGTCCCACTCTCCAGTTTGTACGACATTGTTTCAACCTCCTAATCATTTTTGTTCATTTTTAGTGTGAAATATTCAGCCTAAAATTCTATAACTTTACACACTTGTATGGATCATCACTAGGCATGTCAGTATTGAATTTCACATTGGCATTATGTACACTTTTCTTGGAATAGCCAATTCTTTGCCATATCCTTTCCCAAGGTGGCAGTGAAAGCTACCACGTCTTAAATTACAACCCTCAAAATGACATTAAAACTGTTAACTTTTTACATTCCTGCGACTTTCTGTTGCAAAAATAACCATCTTCAAAGTTTCCTAATAAAATAGTCTTTAGGAACAAATGGGCTGGATTTTGTACTTCACTGGACCATTTATGTTTCTTCTGCTACCACCAACTGTCACCTCAGCCCATTGTGGGGATGGTGGTTTCCTAGTTTGATTGAAGATTTTATGGCCACTTCCACTTCACCGATTGGTGTCCCAGAAGTTCCATTGTAAGAGGCCTCAGCCCAGACGCAATCTGCCAAGGTAGCAATTAGCACTTATGTGTTCTAGTATCTACTGTGGGGGCCTTCTGTTGCTGGCACCCCCAAGCAGAAACCTGTTTGGGGCTGACTTCCCCCATGTAGCCAATGCAATTTAATTCCTTATTTTATTTATTTTTGTGATGAATCAGAATAAAGCCTGTTTAATAACATCTCTCATATATGTTTCACAGCACAAACCCCATCATCTTGCTAGATAATGGCAGGGCCTTATCCAACATACACTTTTAAAGAAGTATTTTTCTTAGTTGAAAAAAAAGAACATTTAAACGTGTGGTAACTGCTGGCATTTTTCTTTGCAACTCCGGTTTTTCTCTTCCCTTTGAACTCCCACATTGTTTTGTAGCCATAGTTAGTTTCTTGTAGGCAGCAATTTGTTTAAACACAGATGTACTGAAAGTGACCTAGGCCCAGAGAGCCAGGGCCTTTTTGATGCATTGATCTTTGATATTTGCTATCCCAAAAGTAAAGTGTTTCCTGTGTAGCTGAAGTAAAGCTTCTTTTGATTCCTTCAGAACTGAACAACAGCCTGTCATTCAGGGATACTGCTCGTGTCTGCTGGAGCACAATGTGAATGTGAATGGGCATGGCAAGGGTCTCATTAATAAAAGTAGTGTGATGAGGAATCAGAGGAAAAGAGCATCACAGCGGCATCATTTTTAAATGTAAATATTTCCCTTTCTCAATGGGAACTTTGGGCTTGCAGCAAAGCAGTGCTGCTTTTTCAATCCCCTTCTTTTGTAAATGTAAGCAACCCACTGGCAGGCCTTCTCGGTGTGCCACCTTGTTCCACCCTGCTCAATATGTGCTTGGCCAAATGGTGCAGCCTTATTTTTGTAGCTGAAAAACGCAGTTTGGTGTGAGGCAGTTGTACTTAAAGGAGCCAGCACAGTCCTTTTGCTATTTCTGCTGAAGTGCAGCTTGGTTATGGATGGGAGTACTGGTGAGTGGGTAAATATAGCACAAAACACATTGGCCCTCATTACGACCCTGGCGGAAATCGAAAAACGATGGCAGAAATGCAATACCGCCATCGAATAGCGCTCGGTGCGATCATGACCCGTCACCGCAAAGTACGATGCCATTAGCGACACCGTAGCGAACGCCAACGCTAACTGCACCAAGTACGCGCGCGCGCGCCATGCCAAACTGTAATTACCACCATGGCGCAACGGTACGCGAATTCTGACCCTAGCGGACATGCACCTAACGCCATCAAGCACGGCGGAAAGTACCATTCCGCCATGGTGAGAAGTACGGCATCGCGAACCAACCGTAAACGGCCCTACTGAGTGCCTGTACACCGCTCCCTGGCCACATTGTACAACTCCCCGTAGGTGCAATGAAGTCACACAATGCAACCAGTGAAATGTACTAGTCATCCATGCCTGCCAACGAACAAATGAATCTCAAGAGGGGCCAATGGGAGCTGCAGGGCACAGATGGCACGAATACAGAAGCTATACAAATGGACATGACCTCAGTCTCCCACCAAGAAACGCACGCAAACACAGGCACCTGTGACCAGCCATATTCCGATAATCACATCATTCCACCAATCCAACTGGCTGACCGGCATCTGTTACACAAAAGCTAATCCCCCGCCCCTGAGCATGACATCATCAAAACAGTCATATTGGCAGCCCTTATCCCTGACCTCACTGGGCTTCGTAGGCAAACGCGCCCAGCACAGTACCACGCAACCATACTCCGAAGCTGGAACCCAATGCAGATCTCCTCACAATACATCGCTCCCCAAATAGGAATATGCCACATCACTTGCAAAGAAGAACGCTACACGGTTCATATCAGAATAGAAATTTAATGCACAACAAATTCACCAAGCCCATACAGCCATTAGGCCATGAACTCCAAAATACATTTCACCATTGTGGGCTGCATCCGCAATAAATGACCAGCTACTTCTTGTGTGACGCCCTGTTCCTTCATGGTACACAGGAGCTACATTCTCGTACGAAAAGGCAACATGGAAGCGCCTAGAACCGCAGGGCCGTCCCAATAGGGAGGCACTAGTCCAGCTGAAATGCCGAAATGTTGCTCCTAGCCACTAGTACTGCGTAAGGGCATGTGGCCCATTGGCGATCGTCCCATAAGATCGTAATGCTGCTCCACTGATTAACACGAAGCAGCAGGTGTCGGGAGTAAAATCCATCTGCAGGAGTGGCATACAGATGGCAGTGGCAAAAGGGGAGGAGATACCTGTCACCCAAATGAAATGAAAAAGAATAGTATGGCCATCAGAACTACATTTGAATTGCTCACTTCAATGATCACACCAAATCCACAGCCATATGCATGCTAGCCCACTCCAAAGGATCATCACCACCCAAAAACCACTTGCGAATCATAACTATCTATATCGAGGTGAAAACACTATCACAAACGAGTGTACCTGTGCATGCGTCTGTTAAAACAGAATCCATCAGATGGGATTGGTAACGTGCATAGACACAAGTGTCTGAAGGCGCGTCGAGACAGGGAGGGCTCAACAAGGCCAGATAGACGATGGTCCCACTATGGCAGCCCTGCATCACATAGCGCAGGGGAGGCGGATAGATTCCAAGAAGCCCTGTACATGGCAAACTCTGTATCAAATCATCTGTCCATGCATCCATACATCATTCCCTCATCCCGTAATGAAAACGCCTGTTTCCATACTCACATAACATGTGAAATTTCCATTGAGTCTGTGCGTTATGCAGCCTGCAAAATCCACTGTGCTCCAGCCCGTAATTCCAGTGTTGTGAATTAACATGTATTTGGGAACGTCCGGCCTCATCGCCCACTTCGCTATTGCGCATCCCAAACTATTCATATCAATCATTGCATCCTCGCCATGGCCCCTGTCCCAAGGACATTGAACAATAGAACGTTATATTTGCAGTCAGACCTGTGGGCATCTCCTCGCCGCTAGCTGAAAACCGAAAGCGCCGCCCTTCGAATTCCTCATTTGCAACATCACATCGAAAAGGCATCTGTGGCCGCTTGAAATCACAAATTAATCCATCTAGTGCGGCTGTGTGTGAAAATGGCAACTGCCTTCACTCACAAATGGGACGCCCCGCCCGTCGGTGAACCTCGGTACAGTGTTGCATGAGGGTCCACCGTTACTCGAGTACTACGTTCCACTGACCCTTCACAAGTCTGTTCGCGACTGCAAAGATAGTATGTGAAACAATGGGACCATAGGCGAATGAACATATCAACCAATGTTACACTGCCATCGGGTACAAATACATGATTGTAATAGCAAGATGCCATTCGTCGAATTGCAGCGTTGTGTGCGGGACGTGCTCGCCCAAAGGGGAGAGCAGCTTGCACAGGTGGAATGTATCACCACAGGTGGAGGCCATACAGCCTGGAAACACATAAATTGCACACCCAGTCTCCTCCCACAACCACACCCACTCCGAAATGCTACCGGCAGGACTAGCTATGTTGGCCCTGGGGGACCTGATAGCACTGCAAGTACTCCAACTTCAAGAAGAAGACGAACACCAACTACAACCGGCCGCACGGAGGAGACGCAGGAGGAGGAGGAGGGCAAGGCAGGGCCAGCAAGGGCCGCCAGCACAGCCACTACCACCACGCAGGCAGCCCGCAATCCCACGCCTCCGAGCACATCCGTTCAACCTCACTGATGAGCAGATCCACACCCTCTACCGTTTGGACCGGGACACCATAACCGCCATTGTGGACATGACACAGGCTGACCTTGTCAGCATGATAGATAGCCCAACCGCCATCCCACCCCTACTGAAGGTGGTGTCTGTACTCCACTTCCTGGCCACAGGCACCTACCAGCACACAGTCGGACAGTTGCATGGCATATCACAGCCACTGTTCTCACGGACACTATTGCAAGTGCTCGATGCCCTCCTGCAGCACGCAGACGACTACATCTCTCTACCACGCTCGGAGCAGGAAATTACCAACACAAAAGTGGGATTCCATGCACTTGCCGGCATACCGGGTTGCATTGGTGCCATCGACTGCACCCATGTGGAATTGGTCGTCCCACATGCCATGGAGGCCCAGTACCGCAACCGAAAACAATTTCATTCTCTGAATGTACAAATGGTGTGTGACTCCAACAGGATCATTACACATTGTTGTGCCCGATTCCCTGGATCAACCCATGATTCTATGGTCTTGAGGAACTCTACAATACCACGCTACATGGAGCGACACGCAGGGAACAGATCCTGGCTACTCGGTGAGTCTCATTTCATGCATGATGATGTGGGGTATGTGATGCGGCAATGACCTGGCAGGAAGGGGGGGGTGCGTACATAGCAATGGCATTCCTCAAAATTCCTTTATTGTCCACATACAGGTGATGCCGGGTATCCACTGAAGAGATGGCTCCTCACACCAGTCCGGAACCCACGGGACCAGCATGAGGAGGACTACAACCATGCCCACTCACGTACCCGTGTAGTCATAGAACAGGCATTCGGCCTACTGAAGACTCGTTTCCGCTGCCTCAGCAGGTCTGGCGGGGCACTCCTGTACCGCCATGTGAAGGTTGCAAAGATGGTCATGGCATGTGTCATGTGCGTACGTAGAAATGTGCCCATGCCCCCTGACGCAGAACTGCAAGCACCTGAAGATGGTCATGATGAGGGTGGGGATGTGGCAGCACCTCAAGGAGTCTGCGAGGCACAGGAGGGCCGTGACATTCATCAGCATCTCATAGATGCATGCTTCTAGCACTCACGCCTGGTGGCTGATACATGGACACGGGACTCGTGGCACTGTGTGTGTCTGGAACATGCACAATATGGACTGTACGCCTATAATGGCCTCGTACACAAAGATCAATGTCCACACATCTCATTGGATGATCGTGCATTGTTTATGGCATATGTGATATCATGTTAAACACCCTATCGACCCGCCACCCAAGTGAGCCCAACACACCCCCTCCACCCTCCTACCTCCCCCTCGAACACCAGTGTCCAAAGATGCTCATTGTCAGTGGGCTGTCGCTATTGCAAGCCCCCTCTCTGGGTATCAGGGGCACCCCTGCCTGTGGAGCGCAGGTTCCTCCCAGATCTACGTTGGGGGCTGCCCTGGACGGAACTTGCAACGGATGATGTCTCTGCCTGCTCACGTCCATGCATGTCCCTAAGGGTTTGTGAGAGCTCAGTGAGCACACGGCACACTGCGGCAAGTTCGGCACATACGTCTTTGGACGTCGCATGCAGTTCCCCCCTCAGGCTCTCGGTGCTTCTCTCCATTTGTACTCTCAGGCTCTCGGTGCTACTCTCCATTTGTGCCCTTAGTGTCTCTGTACTTCTCTCCATTTCTGCCCTAAGTGTCTCAGTTGATGTTTCTATGTCTGCCTTAGTGCCCCCACATTCATCGGCATGGTCCTTGAGGAGCGTGGCCAGTTGCTGCTGTTGCACGATTACCTGGTCGAAGGACTGTTGCCTCTGCTGGGCCATGGCCATTTGCGGTGGTGTCACAGAGTGGCTGATCACCTCATGTTGCCTTGCCACAGGGCTTGTGGGGGATGGCCAGTCGTCGTCTTGTGGGTGCCCCTGCGTGGTATCCTCATGGTGTACGGGATGGAACAGACAGGGGGATTGAGACAGGTCATGGATGGATCTAACTTCGACATCCCCGTTTTCTGTGTCGGAGCATGCTGCCATTAATGCAGTGTCACCTATGGTGCTGCTGCCACCAGAAGCAGTGCCTACTGTGGCATCCATTGGGGGGACCTGTGGTGGTGCTGTTGTGGGCATGCTGGCTGCTGGGGTGCCTGTTGGAGTTCCCTCCTCTGTGCTGCCACTTGATTTGTGCTGCTTCCGTGTCTTGATGCGTGCAGCTGAGGTGGAGGGTCTTTGGCCGTTGGTCTTGGCCCTCTTTGCAGGTGTGCTGGTAGGGGTGTCCTGGAGCTCGTCGTTTGGATCGGACCCTGTGGTGGAGTAAAGGAGGGCGAGCGTTATTAATGGGTCTGTGGGAATTGGAATGGCAATGTATCACATGCATTGGGGTGGTACCTGAGGGTGATTTGGGTCGGGGCCTTGGAGGTGGTTTCATTTGTGTGTGGAGTGAGGGTGCAGTTGTTTTGCAGCCTGCAGTTAGGGTGTGCCTGCTGCACGTGTAGAGGGTGTTTTTAGGATTTTTAATTATTTATGTATTTGATGTGAGTTTTAAAGTGTGCTATCAGGCCTATGTATGTGGACGTTCTCCTGGACATGTGTTACTGTTGCACTATGTGGACACGTGGTACTTCACATGATTGGACATTGTGGTTTTGGCATTGTTTTATTTGGGACACCTACCTGATTCTTCGGATGTCTGCACTCCTTTCTCCATCCCTCCGACTCCCTCTATGCTCTCCATTCCAATGGTGGAGGCACAGATTTCTTCCCAGGGGGTCAACTTGATGGGTGATTCCGATCCTCCCCCGGTAGCTGTGGCAATGTTGCGGTTGGCAGAAAGTATGCTACGGACGCGTATCCGCAGGTCGTCCCATCGCTTTCTGCATTGCTGTGGGTTGCGGGGTGCGGTCCCCACCGCACTTACCCGCTGTGCCACCAGGGCCCATATGGCCTTCTTGTTCGCAAGTGCCGTCCTGGTCATTTGCGTGGAGAAGACGGCGGCAGCATTCTCCTGGAGGGTCTCTGTGAGCACGGTGAGTTCCTCACGGGAGAAGTGGACCTGCCGCTTGCGGTCGCACGCTTTCTTCGCTACTTTTCCCATTTTTCTTGGTTTCACTAGGGTGGATGACGGGTTGGGATGTGTCTCAGGGTAGTATTTTTAATGGTTGTGTGGAATTTGTGGTTTTATAGGTGTACGGCGTGATGTTTCCCGTTCCGGGACCATGCTTTTACTTCCGTTTCCGTATATTTCCGGTCACGGTACTTTCCGGTTGGCACTCACTGCGGTGTCCGCTAAGATGGGTGGCGGTATTGCACCTAGGGCGCCGTACGGCGGCGGTGTGGGCCGTTTTGGGGTCATTTCCGCCATCGCGGACTTTGCACTTCCGCCATGGCGTGGTGCTCATGCCCGATGGGTCGGAATGAGCCGCACTTTGCTCCGTCGTGCAATGGCGGAAACGCTATTTACGCTATGGCGGTCCGGTCGGTTGATATATGTGTTGAATCGCTGAAAATATAGTAAAGAGATGTTTCATGTTTGCACTATTTTGCATTCTGGGACTTTATATTTACATTTAGGATGTGGAAAATAAAGCTATAATGGGTACTATTTTGGCTTAATATATGTAATGTGTGTACTTTGCAAGTAAACTCTAAAGAAAATCCAACACCTAAATAAGTGTAAAAACTAGAGCTTGGTAGGTATGTGGTCAAGTGCCTAAATTACACAGTCAGTTTAAATCCTGGCTTCACTGCTTTGCTTAATAGTGCGATCCTGGGCACATTATTTAATCTCACTGTACCTTATATGCAACAATTGGTCCTGGGAAAAAAGACACCCTAATAAAATGGCACATTGAGAGGGATTTTTCCAATCTCATGCAATGGCAAATGAGGTGTAACAACCATGTGTACAAGTTTGATGCTTTCTTTTAGCCTAATTTCTCACTCCAGGGGATGTTTATTTTTTGATGGGATGTGTGGGGCCACCTAGCAACATTTATATTCCCACCACAACCATGCACTCCACTTCTCAAAAACAACTGCAATCCTGCAGCATCTGATTTTGAGAATGGAAGATGTGCACTGGAATCTTATGGAATCCGCCAGCTTTAAGCAACTGGTAAGAGCTGGGCATATTCCACAAGAACTCATGTAAATGCCTACCACAATACAAATACATGACAGGGGGCCTTTACAATTACACTAAAGAGTGCAAACAATAAACAGAATCCTATGTCCTGTGAAATGTCCATACACTTTTTGCATTTTTCAGCGCAAATGCTCAAAACTGCAGGGAGAAGACTGCTAACAGGCAAGTGTTTGGATGAGTTGTCCTCTCTAGGAGTTAGCAGGGGGAATAAAATGCCCTCTTCTGAACAACACCTCTGGGTGCTATGTTGCTCTCAGTAAAATCTCCTTAGCACCTCATTAGGATGATCAGGTTTAAAGCTAAAACCGTATCTGCTCACTGTTTCATTGACGCATTTACTCTGTGACCCTCAGCATATTTCAATGGGGTTTGTGAGAGTTTATGGGTAACCTTTCTCTTTGGGCACCCTTGTTTGCCCCTAGATCATAGTTATTAGTTTAGTATTGGTTGGCTTTCACGCTCCTTTCTCTGAAAGCCTACCAACATTTGTACCTCACAATAATTGTGCCAACACAGGGCAAAATGGGTCTGTGATTGATGGTTGTCTTTGAGGGATAGCTGCATTAGGCTGAGAGACTCAGATTTCAAGTGAAAGACTTAAGAGTACACCATTATAATGGCCTTTTTGTTGGAATCTCGAACTTGAGTTTCTGGGTGCCATGCTGCCAAGGCCCAAGATAGTCAAAAAGGGACTTCTAGAGAGACTGAAAAAGAGGTTCGAACACAAAACATGAATAGAGCAAGTAGGGAGGGGAAGAAGTGGAGAACGACAAATAGAAGGGGACCCAAATGGAGAATGAGACATAAAGAGCGAGAAACAATGGAAGTGAGACAAATAGAGGGCTATGCAAAGAAGGGGAGACGGTTAATGTAAATGGGTCAGGTAGGGTCCAATGTGAGAGCAATTTCTGGACCATTTCGGAGCTGAGCCCTGGGCCAAATAAAGCCTATGTTTGAGTACCTACATTTCTTTTTATCCATTTAAAGCACTGGCTGCTCTTGTACAACTGGCTAATCACATCATTTTTCCAGTGCCAGAAACAGTGGTCTTGTTGTATAGTTGAGGCCTCTGCACCGTTATTTTTCTCAAAATAATCTGTTTAGGGAACTATTTGTATGGATAGGTGATTGGATCAACAGAAGTGCAGAGAGATGAAGTAACACCTACAACACATCCTCAGTATGCACTAAAAGCACTCAGCATTGAAAAGTGTGCCCTTTTGTGATTAACATGGAGACCCCCTTAAACTCCCACCTGAGATGTTTTCGACGCTATCCTCCATTAATAACACACTCAGCTGCATTCTGTGCCTCCCTTTCCTTGAAAGGCATATTAGCAGACTATTGTTGAGCAAATAAAGAACAGCAGAAGAAACAAAAGATAATGAAATGAGGGCTGGTAAAAAATGTGAAATTCCCCGCACTTCCATTACACAGTGCATTCACCATGAAAACATGAAGGACAGAGGGAGCAGCAGCAGGGGAGGTTTGTGGGCCCTACATGCATCCTGTTATTGAGGACGAGCAGAAACAGCAATACAGGCATTGTGGATGGATTGAGCAGGCATTTCCGCAACAATATTGCAGACTAGAGCCCATAGTCAGTGCCTCACCTGTCTCCCTTCAACACCAGCTCAGGTGACCTCGCTCGCCCCTCACTTAACAGTGCCTGCAAATACACTACAGCAAACATTTTTTGCACGTTTATTTTGAAATGTCTTTAATAAAATGTATGGAAACACGAAGCAGGTAAGTGGAGGGGGAGGTTTAAAATAATGAAAGGATGGGAAGGGAGCGAGAGGAAGATTGCGGGCGGGGCAAGCAGCCATCAGATAGCTCGGAATGCAGGCTTGCATCGCTAGATACTGTCGCGTTCCGAGCAAGCTGATTGGTTCCACACCCATTCCCGATGCTAATTGGAAATACATCTCTACTTGGATGACGATGACCAGGCCGCCAGTCTCAATTTGGGAATGCTAGAAAAACTCAAAAGGTCTCAGATGCAAAGATAGTGGGGCAGCAACATCAGCGTCAATCGTAACTCAGAGATACTGAGGCGGTGGAGGGCGAAGAGGACTCTGGCAATTCCCTTGCGCAGCTTGGACATCAAGGTCGTTTATAGATGCAGGCAGAGCCAAGGTTCACTTCCTCAATTCTTTGCTTGCTGGGAGACCCAGTCCAGTGTCTCAAGGGTAAACTAAGTCCATTCCTCTGCCCTTCCCAACCAAGGAAACTTGTAGTGCACACTTGCAGGATTCTGGCACCTTCTGTGAGCGGGTTCCTGGATACCAGTGGCAGTAGCTGGCCTTGTCCCGCCAGCTGGTCAACCTAAATAGGCCTGTGGGGTGGAGGGGGGAGAAAAAGACCTTTCCTCTTCCTTGGAGCTCCTGACATTCACTCATCAGGGAGAGGGCTTTGGAATAGACTGTACTCCCAATCAGAGTATAATGAAGCCCTCTCCAATCAGTGTCAAAGAAGAATCAACCAAAGGGAGTGCTTTGCCCCCACCACCCCTTATATTGGCAGAATGCAGCAGTGGATTGGTTAATTTCAACTCAAGGTCATATCCAGGTTGCTGCAACAAATGTTCATTGACTTCTGATGTCACACTCAGACTGATTTACCTGCAGAAAACCAGGAGGGGGACAGGATGTTTGGGAGCACTAGCAAAATCCAACATGGTGATAACCCTTTGTGGACTGACTCCCTTTCATGGGCTACTCACTTCAGCCCCTTTCTCTGCCTACATCAAAAGCACTCAAGTCATATGCACCCTGGTGAGAAGTGCCCAATCTAATGGCAGGGATGCATTTAAAGTACCTTCCTGTCCCTCAGAGGATGCGACCAGCCATCACAGTGGTTCAAGTAGGAATCTTCCTGGGTGAGACCCAGAGGGTTGTTGTTCATTCAGCCAGCCCAGACAGCTTAATACACACCAGGCTCTATGAAGAATGAGTCACTGTTCAACCAAGCTGTCAATAAAATGACATCAACTACTTGTGGCGGTTTGACTGTGTATTATCAGCAGCCTCCATGTCAAAAACAGACATGGCTTATATTTAGTTTGTAACCAATGTCACCAGACTGCTGGAATACACAATTATAAAATGTTTAACCAGAGGTGCATACAGTTAAACACCCTCTGTCTGTTGGAACTTTGGGTTCCATCACTTAAGTTCAAGAATGCACATGTGGCCTATTAACCTGCCATGCTGCCATTGTCGGGCTGCTTCTGGGAATATCAGTAGACTGGCACAGCAAGGTACATGAATGATATGATAGAATGCCCCGAGGTTTCTAAGCACCGACCCAGGGATCAAACCTGTGTCTCTCGGTGTTGTCTTGCTTCCGAGGCGAGCAGGTTGCCGCTGAGCTATCCTCCCGAGACCGAGAATGCATTATGCATTATGCTTTTTGGTATTGAGCATTGTGAAAGTGTGGTCAATTAGCAGATCTCAATTTCAAACACAGTATTACCCGCATTATTTTTATAATTTAAAGTCACAGTAGCTCAGACTATCCCACCATCACCAGATGGTATTCTGTCATACTGGGGTGCAGACACTTTAGGCCCACCCACCCCAAACCTACAAAATGATTGGATAAGATATGCAATCCCAATCCCTTAACCTTAATATGGCTCACCAGAAGTTATGTCCTGCAGAAAGTACCTGCGGCAGGCTGGATAGGTAGAACCAAAAGAATTTCTGAGCAAGATCTGAATAAGGAAAAGAAGGGCATCAGCAGAGAGAAGATTACTTGTACTCAGGCCTCTTTCCCATGGACCTGGGCAATACCTTCTGAATTAGAGGTAAGGGAGGAAGCAGAGTGCATTCAAAACATGGTGTTCATCGTTCTGGGGATTGGGAAACAGCAGCTGGTGATCTTAACTAGACACCCAGTGGCACCACTGGAGCCAAAGATAGTGCTTTACCCCCTGATAGCCTGACCAAAATACACCTGTGAAGTAACATAAAGCAAATGAGAAAGGAGAGGCTACAGGATGGCTGACACCTTGCATCCATTTAGAGGCATACACTCCTCCTGGATCACACCTCTGTACCATAAAAGAGCTCTGAGGGGTCAAACCAATCCATGTTAGTTTCACTCATGACCAGAACTAGAGCAATGGGAATCAGAGAGATGTCTCAGAAGATGCAATGGTGATAGATACCTTCAAAAAGCTTCTACAGGTTAACTTATTTGGCCAGGATGGACAAGGGGCACAAGGTGTAAAACATGCCACAGGGAACATGTGTGGATTCCAATGCCCATTTCTATCCCTTCCCCTGCCACAGGGACTCCTTTTGGCAAACAGCAAATTAGTCTGCTTATCCTTTCCCTTGGAAGAAACACATTCGATACTAAGATACAGTTCACAAGCTCCATTTCTGCTGTTGCATCAAATTGTGCCAGCTACAACCCTGAGCAGAATTAAGACTGAAGGGAAAAACTGAGAAACTGAAGTCATACACCTCCTAGCAAACCTCAGTCACCCCTGATGGAAAGCTCAATTGATATGTATTCTGGGTCAGTGAACCCAGTGACATCCTTAGGCAGATGAGGAGCAATATTGGCCTACTTGAAATGAGGGCAGGCTACTTAGTGAAGGTCTTCGACCTAACATTAGCTGATGAAAAGGAAGATACCCCCCAACAGGTTGTTCTGAAGAGGGAACATAAAAACATAAAAGCATAACACTTCCGTCTAAACACATTGCCATTCTCTCTACCCGAGTCCTCAGCTATGCTGACTAGGATGGCAACAAGACAATTGGGAGTAAAACACCTTCTGGCAGAGAGAAAGTCCCACAGGGATGGTTCATACTGTCGACTGTACTTCACGCTTGTCATTTTGCTTGAACACCTCACCTCCAGGGCACCAGTTTAAACTTGGGAATAAAATTAACTCAAGCCTGGAAATCCACTGCTTGATCCTCTGAGTCAATGGGTCTCCTACCATATGAAACTACTAGTCTAGCTCAGCCCCTTAATGGTCGTGTAATGTCTCCCAGTGTGGACCATGAGGGTCCAAGGTGAAGAACCTGGGTGTGAGCGGATGGACCGATGCTGCAAGGGGAGGACTGGTGCCAGATTTCTACGAATGGGACCTGGCCTCTTTGGATGTCACACCTCTGAAAATACAATATCAGTGCTTGACTCCCTCACATTGACCACTTATGCTGCAACAGTAGTCTGGTGGTTGTAACACTATAAAGCAGCCAGTGTCAAATATTTAAATAAAGTCCAGACAATTCCATGCGCTGCGGTTCAGAAAGTTTTATATGATTATCACAACAAAAATCAACAAAAACCTACATTAACTACACATGCACATGTTTTGTGCACCAGGGCTTTGTCCAGCAGAGTACACTTCTTGACAGTCTTAATTAGCTACTATATGCACATATTACAAATAGACATACATTCCTAATCATAACCGTTTACAAAATACGTGTTTAGTCCACAGTCTTTTTTTAGGAGTGCAATCTAAAAAGAGAGAGAGAGTAAAACATGGTTTTTCGAGATATTAGCAGGGGGTAGGGAAAGAAAATGATGCACTAGGTACTACAATTCATTCAGCCACTTATGAATGAATTGCAAACGGTTATATTTAAAAATGAATGTCTATGGTAGAAATGGTAGAAACAGTATCTTTTTAGCCAGAAATCTCCCCATTAGATCCCTATAAATTACCAAATACGGACCCTTGAAGGATGGTCAAGGGGTGAAGCCTATTTGTGTAAGCCCAGCTATCCCAAGTGCAATTGTATTGGGAGCTGGTTGGCAAGTGTGGAACCTGCCTGAGGCCAACATAACAATAAATAAAACAGCAAAGCTAGCCACCACTATCAGGGTGTTAGGTTTGCTAGTCACTGGCGATGCGTCTAGAAGAGCTTCCAGTGTTCGAGGACCTATTCCTGAAGTCCATGGCCAAAAAGCTCATCACATGTATATAGTTTGTGTAGACAGGTGCTGAGGCAATGTGAGGAATTGCCAATTGGCCATGGCTTTTAAACATTGTATTAACACATAAATTGTTGCGAGTAACTCCATCTCCAAACCTGCCAACCAGATTCCCCTTTTTGTCAACTCCATGCCAAAAGCATATTGTACTTGTGCCCTGCTGCATTGGTAATTGTAATTGGTTATTTATAACAAGCTTAATACCCAGAAGTTTCTAAGCGTGGGCCCGGGGATCGAACCTGTGTTGCTCTGCATTTTCTTGCTTCCAAGGTGAGCGTGTTGCCCCTGAGCTATCCTCCTGATAGCCTAATCCTCAGCGCCTGCTCTATTCACGGTGCAGAGCAGGTTCAAAGGTCACAAGATTCCCACACAACAACCACAGCGACAGCCAAGTCTCAGCAGCAGAGGGACTGCATTTAATATATGTCCCGTTGTACCAAAACTAAAATGATCATAAGTAACCCATGCTTGTGGCAGGCTTAACTCTAAAGAAAGCTATGAGGGCTTCATCAGGCATGTGTTCTTGCTCACTGCCTGTTCAACCTCTAGTGGAACATGGAGACTCAGCATTTGCGAAGCCTAAAGTTAAAAATGTGTTTCTCTATTGGCTGACATATGCCGATGATGTGATACTACTGGATTACACTAAATTGGGTTTACAGCGCCTCATTGATGCTACTGTGAGTTATACTGTCTCCAATGAGCTGACAATTAATCCTGATAAAACTAATAACATTTGCTTTACCAGACATGCAAGAAAACCCTATGGATTGACAAAGACCCCTCCTGCAAGTTGTTCACCTGTACTACCTAGGTTTTAATTTAGACACCATACCAAACATCACCCTCTTAAATACAAGATTAAAAGTTTAGAAAACTCAACTAGTGGCTCCAATGAAAAAGGTCCATATTAAATACTGCAGCTTCTCATTGCTCCCACGTATTGATTTTTATAGGGTAAAAGTGATTGCTTCCCTGCTCTACGGTCAAGATGTTTGTCACATTTCCAAATATATTGACTGGGATGGTATTGAAGATATAATTTGGAAAAAAGCACTTATCCTCCCCAACTCTCCCCCAATTACTGATCTGAGATACAAGCTAGGCTTAACATCCGTAAATGGTTGTTCAACTAGAAAGTAATTTCTTTCTACAGAATTATATTGAACCCCCTGGTTGGCTCCCTGTATTCGACATAACAGAAAGCATTCAGAACAGTGGTTTAGGCCCCTTGAAAAAAAAGTGCTGATATGGGCGTGTCCATTCTCAATAACATTGAACATATGGGGGGAATACTGAGTGAAAATCCAACTCAAACCAAACATGTTTTATTTCAGAGAGATTGGATTAGGACGATTGAGAAGATGCACAATTATAGGCTACACAAAAAATTTCAATTATAGACAAACCTCGCGGTGATTGTCCCATAATCTTGGAAACATTTCCCAATTGGTATTGAGGGGCTAATTTTTGCACTTCAGATTAAATTTAATTCCCATAAAACAAATGAACTATATTTGTGCGAAACATACTACAATATCCAATTATTGTGACTTTTTGTAATACGGAAGATTCCATTCAAACCTTAGAACATGTACTAATCAAATGTACAGCTCTTCAGAATCTGCGATTTGATATTTGGCAGATTTATTATTCATAGTGATTTATGGATGCCATCCCAACAGTTTTGGGAGAGGCCATCAAGTGGAAATGAAACAGCTCTGACAATAGTGGCCTTAAAAGTTCTGAATTGTCTTAACATGATCGGGATTAGATAGTAAAGATGTTAACAATAGTATGCTTTCTGTTTCCATAACTCTTCTATCACAACATTAATCACTTTATAAATGTGTATGAGAAGAATTATTGCATATTGGATTGCATTTTTATCTGTGTTTCACTGGAATTTAGCATTGCAATTATTAGTGATTGGTTTGTGACATTGTCACAGTAACGAAATCTCAGTCTGGGAAACGGATAGTACACTGGGTATTTGATGATCTTTTGGATCTGTGGTTTGTATATCCTTTTTTCCTCATGTAATATAGTGAATTTGCTAGCTACTTCTATTAAGTGACTTTATCTAATTGATTGTAATTTTACATTGGTTTGTGTACCCTAAAATGCTTGATTGGTTTTTGTTGTGTTGATGTGTAAGGTTAACTTTGATTAACCAGTTCATAAATAATAATAATAAAAAATGAAAGCTATGCCTTAGTTTAATCATGGTGCATGGTACAACTTATAATCATGGATGCCACATTCCAAATGATATCACACATGTGTCAGCTCCTGTGAGTTAGTTCTGATGTGAAAGGTGCTGTGTAGTCTGGTCAGCCGGGAGGAGGCTGCCAAATGGCAGGACAGGAACATGGTGGACCGGGCCTCTTCTTTGATCTCACTGTGAGGGCAGGTAACACCCTCCCCCAGAGCAGGCAGCTCTCCTTGGCCAGGGACTCAAAGGAACACACACATTGAAAAGGAGTAGCCTCACATCAGGGTAGTGCATCTCTAAAGGACTTTTGTTCTTATTGAGAAGGGTAGGGGTAGGATTTCAGTAGGCAGGAGTGCTCTTGTCAATGACAGGAGGCTTCCACCATGTTGGTTCCCACTGTCACTCTTTCCCTTTTCTGTCCCCTCCACTTCCTTTGGAGCTAGTCATATTGGATGAGACATAAGAAAGGCAAAGTCCACTCCATTCAAGAGCAGGGATTGGGCCACTGAGGCAGGCTAGCTTCAGTCCAATTACCTGAGGAATGTTGCCTTTAAAAGAAGGGGCCTCCCAAACCCTCTTCAGATCCTCTCAGAGATACTCCCCGAACCAACTGAGAAGAACTCACTGGACTTCCTTTGGGAAAGTTTCACTTTCCAAAGCCCTCAGCCTGAGGTGAAGAAGGAACCATCCAAGGAAATAGAAAGCTCTGCACCCTATCCACTCCTAGGGAACATTGGGAGATACCTTTGCTGTGGACCAGGACCTGCCATTCTACACCAGAATTTCCTGAATCTGAGAGAGCAGACCCTGACCGGAACCATCTTGCCCTTGAGTCCCCCTCAGTGGGCCTCATAGCAGCAGGAGGACCAAATCAGCTGAAGCTCCCTGTTCTGCTCCACCAATCGGGTTGCCTTGTGTTCTCTGCACCTTGAATGAGAGGCTTTTGTACTCCTCCACCAATGCAAACTATTGCTTGCAAATTTAACCAGCTCAATGCTGCATCATGCCCTAGAACAGCCTGTCACCTGTTAGGCCCAAAGCAACTAGAGATTCACCCGCTGCCTCTGACCTCAACCCAGCTAGCCCTCAAATGGCCACCTCACGGACCTGCATATTGACACTCCCAAGATCACCACTTCAACAACAGTCTCCTGCCATTAAGCATCCACCCACCTCCTAGCAGCTAAAGCCTGACTCCTAGGACCGCCCTGGCATGCATCATTAAGAGCCCCCCACCTTCGACTGCACAGAGCGACCACATTCGCCCCTACTCTGTATCCGCTTGCTGCTTAGGCCCACACAATTCAATGTGTCTGAACTGAGCTTGATCCACTCACAACTTTCTACAACAGGTTCAACATCATCAACCCGCTCAAGAACTGAAACCAGGTACTTTTGACCACCCAAGGGGTCCACTGGGACCATATAGACTGGTTAGGTCACCTCAGTACTTTATTTCACCTAAGACATATCCTTTTGTGGTTGGTATTTGCCTATCACCCCTGCAGCCAAACTCAGAAGGCTACTTTCTCCAGTTGGTTGCTTACTCGTTGTCTTTCACAAGGGTGGATTTTTGTAGAGTGTTTTCTATTTTGTTCTATTGCAGACAGTGTGTTTAATTAAAGTATATATATTTTTACAGAACCTTAATTGGGCATTCGCTTTATTTTGGACTGTGTTACAGTGTTTTTGGGTTACTATTGGATCACATTCAGAACCCCCTTAAGAGCACAGCCTTCCCTCGGCCCATGTTACCACAAAAGGAGAAGGAGGTATATCTCTTAACAGTTCCTGTTTTACCTTTATGAATGCGTTGGGTTTTAGATTGCAGAAGTGTGAGGGCAGAGGGCAACATCACAGCGGACAATATATTACCATAAGCATTTGATTACACAAAGTGCTCCAAATTGCTGTAAATCACTCACAAGAAGCATGCTGTCAGGATTGCATTAGGAACCCCATGCTCTGAAATTATGCCCACTCAGAATCCCAGAATAGCTGAACCAGCAGCAGGAACAAGGCTCCAAGCTCTGTACACTGCCTTTATTGCTGCCGGGCCCCCAGGAGTTGTACCATTGCTGTTTTTTTTGTCCAGTAACACTACAGACTCCAGTATGCCACAAATAGTCATCGTCATGCCAGCCGGCATAGTATTACGCGCCCGCACTATGACAATCTGAGCAACTCCCCTAAAAGGAGGAATGATGTAAGCAGTGGGATGGCACCCCACATGTAGGCATTACCCACCCGTCTCTGAGAGTTCAAGTGGAACATCGGATGAGGAGGGTGCAGCTACGCTGCTGACCAAGGGCAACTTATTTGTGTTATGTCTGCTGGCGCCTCGTGATCCCAAAACAGTGTGTGTATCAGGGGTTCACTCATACCACCATCCTGCTCATCAGTGTTTAGTGGGCTTGCCAAGCAGTTCCCAGTAAATCAAAGACATCAGTGAACCAGATTTTGCCAACAGGAAGCCCAGCAATGCCTGATGTTAAGATCCACACATTATCCATTGCATTGTCTGTTGAGGGTGGACAGGCTCTCTGGCCTGACTGCCAAATTTGTGTCCTTTGTGATTGCTGCCTCCTCCGCTGATGTCCCAACCAGTCCCTAACAAATCAACATGCTGTGCCCAACTACATTCTACTTTGTCACCCAGCACTCTTAATTATGATCACGTGCTGTTGAGAACACTTTGTTTTCTCTCTTTATTTTTCACTCAAAATTGGGGCATTTTGTTTTTTGTGCATTTAGAATTATGACTGCATACCCTCAAGTTCTTCTGACATGCACATGCTTAGTTTGATGCTTGAAGAAATTAAGTTGCAACAAATATCCTTCTATGCTTCTTCAGCCTTCCACATTGTTGTAAGGGTCCAGGTCCAGAGCTGTCAAGGTGGGCGCATGTACCAGCTACGCAAGTGACATGGTGATGTAAATGGTGACGTAGTAGGTGACATCGGGAATGGTGACACTGCACGGGGCGCAGGTAGTATATATATAGTTTCAAAAGACACAGGTGCTGGTGCAGTGCTAAAAGGCACGTGAGGTAATGGGAAGTGTGTGTGTGTCTTGCTTACGGATTGGTGGCTGGTGTAGCACAAGTATAGGGGTAGGAGTGCAAATTATTTTATGGGGTATTTTGGTAGGGGGCTGTGGGGCTATTTGAGCAATATGTGAACAGTTTTCTTTTTGAAAAAAACACTTTAGTGGGCTGCGCTTCTGGTATAAACAATATAAATAACAAATTGGTTGATTTTCCATAAATGTAAATTTTTCTTTTGTGTGTTCTTGCTCATATTTTCATTACACAATTGGCAATTTTTATCTCTATTGCATTGACTTTCATGCAAGTCCAAATTTAAATTTTCTCATTAGCATTAATTTTCATTCACATATTTGTCAATTTCTTCCCAATTACATAGACTTCAATATGTTCACATTTGTTTCTCTCAACACGTGTTTCCCCACGGTATGTGCCCGTGGTTCTTCCGGAGAGATGCTAAATTTAAATTCTTTTTTGTTGTGAATGTAGGTCTCTCTGAATTCTTACGTATCTTTTATCATTTTTATTTCATTCATTTTCCTATTTTCAAAAATATTCAGAATACTTATATCCGCGGATCCTGGCGTCCTAGAGGCAATCGAACCGAGGAAAAACACAGAATCTAAAGATATAAGTATTCTGAAGATGTTATTATTACCCAACTAAATGGTACTCATTTTATCGACTGTGTGAGGATGAAAAGCAGAAATGATTCGATCAGAATACAAACATATGTATACAAATTGCACACAAATCTATGAATATCTACATATATGTTACCTGGCCCCAAGGAATGAGTCCCCTTAATTTGCTTTCAGTAAGCAGTTTTACCTATCGTTTACTAACTACAATTACCCTCCTTTAGTTTTTGGCCCATATAGTGGCCCTCGTTCCTTTTGTGGACAAAACAAAGCTAACTGAAAAAAGAGAAGGAGCGTTGAGAAGCAGTATATTTAATTGTGTCATAAATTAGCTGAAATACAGTTTATGTTCTTTGTTTTTAACCATATCAATGAATAAGGGGTTTTGTTACCAGGCGTGCATTTGGAGTTATGAAGATATCGCCTGCACCACCTACTGGCAGACCACTCAGGGAAGTTTACTTCAGTCTCATTGAAACATGAGAGTTCCAGACCTGCTGTTTCCACTAAACTGCCCGTCTTGCCTCTCCTCCTGTGCCAAATGCTGTGAAGACTGCTGGAGCAGGATACTGGATATAAGGTTTCCACAGTGCGGCCATTTGCTTTGCATGTTCGGCCAGCGCATTTCTCTGCTGTGCAGTGAAGGGCAGAGGTGGGTTCCTGGGTGCTGCATCCTGCCTTGTCCTATTGAGGGCAAATTAGGTTGCTGTTTCCTGGCTGTGCATCAGGGTTGTTGCTGGGTGTGACGTGTTTTACATCCACCTCCTTCCCGCATGCGCAGTGATGTGAGGTGCGAATAAAGGACCCACAACGCCGGAAGATCATTAGTCATGGATATGCCTAATATGGATATGGATAAGTCAATTGGTGTGACGATCATTTCTTTTTGCCTCTGTGCCCCGCAACTCAGGGCCTACATGCCCGGCCCAGCGCAGCCTCGACCCCTGCCAGCAGCACCGGCCAGGGTTCCAACACTAGCGACGAGTACAAACAACAAGCACATGCATGCAGCTGGCAACATGATCTCATTCTGCTGAACGAGAACATGACTGAATTTTTGGAAACACAGAGGAAGGTGTGTCCTCCAAATGTGGAGGGATCCCCTGCATTTTCATGACATACACGTGTAAACCACCCAGGAGAAGCCACAGGTAGCCCTGTGCCTTGCCTCAACAAACTAACAGGTGAGAAGGAGTGGTCACTCAGCACTCACAAGCAGGGGTGGGTACACGCACAAAATCCAACATCACCACTGCACTATCCGCACCAAAGCCCAGGACTCCAGCAAGAATGGGCGCATCACTACCACCTTTGACGACACCACTTCGAAGCCACAGGGGTGCCACAGAGGCATTGCGAACTTTTGACCCTAACATAGATCCATCTTCAGTGGGGCCACGCTGGATGATAAGGATTCAAAAGTCTGAGATGGCGATGGATTGTAAAACGGAGATCACATCTCCTGCTCAATGTTGGTGATGATGTGCTGCACATCTTTAACTCCTTGGCTGTGGGTGATGGCGCAGAAGTGTATAAAGTGGCAAAGGATGCCCTGACAGCACACTTCAATGCCACAATTGAATCCCAATTACGAAACCTTCAACTTCTGCACAACCGTGCAAACGGAAGAAGAAACGCTTGATACATACCACACAAGAGTTGGGCGATTAGCATTATCCTGCATATTCGATGATATCGAAAAAGGAATAAGGTGCCAAATAATGAACGGGATAAGCTCGGAGAAGCTACGAAGAATAGTACTGAACAAAAAAGGAATCACGCTAGCCAGAATATTGGAAAACGGGTGCCAGCGGGAGCTGTCACACGCAAGAGCAGCACAAATGGGCACCACCCTACAAAAATGGCAACTTGCTCCAACAAAAGCAACCATAGCACAAATCACAACCCATCCCACACCAAGAGATAAAAACTGTGAAACACATAACATATCATGGTGGCAACCAAGGGTATTGGGGCCGACCTAATGTGGAAGGGTGTGGAGGAGCGCGACAAGGAAAAAGAAACTGTCAGGCACAAGGGACCACATGCATGGCATGCAGCAGGAAGGTCCATGATGCACACATCTGCAGATCATAATGCCCGCCCCAATGCAAGCAACCGCAGAAGCAAAAAAAAAATCCCCAAGAAGAAAAAGCAAGCCTGCACGTGTCTGGTGGTAACCAGCAGCGACTCTTCAATGGACGAATCCAGGGACAAGCATGAGGAAGCTGCAGCGACCATGCCAACGGGGAAAAAACGAGGAGAAGAGGAAAGATCCACCTTGTCCCGGCACTGGAACGTGGAGGCAACACACTGAAAAAGAAAAAGAGGAGACCGAAGTCCCTCATTGACATACAAGGTTGGGGAACAATGATGACAATCGACACAGGGGCATCGGTGCACCTCATGCTGACCGACATGTTCCGACAATTGAGTCCATGCCCAGAACTCAAACATACAGAGAAATTACTATTTGCCTATGGGCCTATGGCAGCAAAATGCCACTGCCAGTGGTGGGACGATTCAGAACCATAATGAGCAGAGGAAAAAGACAATTCAGTCAAAAATCTACGTAGTCAACGCAGGAATTGAATGCCTACTCAGTTGGGAGTCAGCTGAGGAACTAGGACTCATAAGTTTCATCTGTGATATCAACGACTCCACGGACATCGCAAACCTGCTGGCCAAGCACCCAAGCATTCTCCATGGCATAGTATGCCTCAAAGGCAAGCTGATAAATGTACACATCGACCCCACAGTTCAACCCCGAGCAGTACACCACAGAAGTACTCAGTTCCACCTGCAAGACTTGATGGCACAGAAACTACAGGAGCTGGAGAAGGCAGGCATTATCGAACAAATGACTGGCCCAACACCATGAGTATCCCCGATGGTTGTCACAAAGAAACCCAAGCAACCCGGAAAAGTAAGGGCCTGTATAGATATGCACCTACCCAACACAGCAATAAAAAGGGTACGGCACATCACCCCCACGGTCAACGAAATAATAACAGACCTTACAGGGTCCAAAATATCCTCTAAACTAGACCTCAATGCGGGCTACCATCAAGCGAAACTGCATCGTGATTCGAGATACATCACAACTTTTTTCAAATCACATGGGCCTAAGGCGCTACAAGAGGTTGAGCTTTGTAATATCGTCTGCGGCGGAGATGTTACAGCAAGCCGTTCAAGAGGTCACCCAAGGAATTCCGGGGGTGTTAAATGTCAGCGATGACATCCTCATTCACGCCAGCAACAGGGAGGAACACATGCACCTACTAGAAATGGCCAATGAGAGACTAGCAACAGCCTCTCATCTCAATCTTCACTGGCTCATCTGAACAACCAACAGCCAGGATCAGGAAGTGGCTGCTACCCTCCAACAATACAAGTTTCAACTGGCATATTAGGCAGGGACTGACAATCCAGCGTACTTCTTGTCCAGACACCAAAGAGCTGCAACACTCGTCGAGGTGGACGAATCAGAAGAAACGAAAGAGCACATCTGCCAAATCCTCAACACCATGAAGCCTAAGGCAATCATTATCACTGACATCGTGGAAGCCACAAAAGCTGACCCATGGTGCGACATCATAAAGGACATGCTATTGGACGGAGACTGGAAATCGTTCCTCCTCCACGTACACAATCGCATGCTGGCGGCCAAAGACTCCTTCACAGGAATGTTCCCGGTGCGGCAGGAACTATCAGTCACCAACGAAGGGCTGGTATAGTAATACCCATCAGCCTACAAGACAGGATTGTTGCACTAGCCCATGAGGGACATCAAGCAATGGTCAGAACAAAGGCCAGAATATGATACCAAGTGTGGTTCCCACAAATAGACACCAAGGTGGAAGAAACATCACATCCTGCAACCCATGCCAAATAACAGGGACACCACCAAACACACAGCTGATGCAGTCAGCAGAGGGAGGGTCATCAAGATGGGAAGCCATTATCATGGTCGTCTGCACAGTACAGGAGGGGACATACCTGCTGGTGGCCATCGATGACTACTCGCATTATCCAGAGATAGTGTTGTTGACGGCAGCAAACAAAGTAATTCCATCACTCAACAAAATGTTCGCTACACACAGACCGCTGAGGCAGGCCAAAAGCAACAATGGACCATTGTTACAAGGGATGGAACTAAAAAATGTACATGGACGCATTACACATCCAGTACCACCACATCATGCCCAGGTGGCCACAAGCGAATGGAGACTTGGAGAGATTCATGAGGACACTCAATAAAGGCCGATGAATGTCCAAGGCACAGAACAGCTTGTGGCAAGTTGACCCGTACCGTTTTCTACTTAACTACGGAGTGACTCCTCACAGCTCCACAACCGTACCCCCAGCAGACCTTATGTATGGTACAATGGGGAACTCATCAATACTACATCACCCCGACAGGAAGGCAGATGATCTCGACAGTGAACGCATACAAGCCAAGAGAGTAGCGGCAAACAAATGCATGAGCATCAGGAGAAGAGCAAGAGAATCTAAGCATAAGATTGGCGACCAGGTCCTGGTGCTACATAACGCCACAAAATCGAAGTTGAAAACTCAGTATGACCACAAGCCATAGAGGATAATCCGAACTGAGGGAATGATTGTAACAGCAAACCGAGGGCATGAGACAATAGCCAGAAATGCATTGTGGTTCAAAAAAGTGGCAGAAGAGATGCAGATCAACAGGTAGAGACAGCCACGTGAATGAGAGATACAGACACAGCACGCCCCAAGACAGTGGACGGAGGAAGGTGCTACACAAGGCTGCAACCCAGGAGAAGTGTCGGAATGAGACGAACCGCCTCACCAATATAAAGGTGATCATGAAAGGGAAGGGGAATCATAGAAAATGCCATGACAGCAACCCAGTGGGTATACCAAAGAGTAGCCCCCCGGGTCCCAGGGAACCTGAGAGACTATGAGTGGGGAAAGCACGGGTGACTAGATTGACTTTCTAAGTCTTGGGTGAACGAACCTGTGCAGGACTGGATAGCACAGGGAACAATGTATGTTATGGTTAATTGTGTTTGTTATTTGGGATAAATAAGGAATGTTACATCTGCCTCACGTCCCACATGCGTGGTGATGTGAGGCGCGAATAAAGGACCCACAACGCCGAAAGCTCGGCAGTCGGGGCATGCAAGCTAACTGGTATGACAGGCATTTCTTTGCCTCCGCGCCCCTCAACTCATGGCCTACCCGCCTGGCCCAGCATGGACTCAATCCCTGCTGGCAGCACCGGCCAGGGATCCAACAGCGGTGTTTGTTGTACCTGGGTGTGCTGTACCTGTAGGTGGAACAGTTTTTGTTTCTGGGTGGGATGTGCACTGCCTGTGTGGCTCCCATATCAATGGGAATGTTCTGGGTGCTTTGATTTTTGATGAAGGCTGTCAGGTATTCCTCTGAATCCACCAGCACTGACCTTGATACCCAAAGAGAACTTCTGGAACCTTCCTCTGCATGTGAAAACTTCAGCACTGGCCTAGGACTCGCTCTCCTAATTATGCCTATGTCTCCTTCCTCACAGGTGCCTCTTACCACCCATTTATCTTGCCACACGCTCATTTTTTTTTGTACCCTTTCTCTTTTCGGCCCCATTGCCTGAGCCTCCTTCTCGTCACTCCCTCCATCAGGTGCCCCTTTCCACTGTGCGACATGTGCCTGTCACTCGGTTTCTCTTGTTGTCCCAATTGATCTTTTTAGGTCCCTATTCACGGGTTGAGTCCCCTTTACTAGTCAGACCCTATGTGTGCCTCCTTTTCACACTACATTCTTCCTTTTCTCTTTGGGCGTCTTACATCATGCACCCTACTGTCATCACAGCCTTTCACAAGTACACACAAACACATACACACTTGCACCCTTTCATCCAATCTTAATTCTCTCTCTAACACACACACACACACTTTCTCTATCCCTTGCACACACTTTCTTGCACATTTCATCACATAATCACACAGACTCATTCTTGCACATCATTCTGGGCCTCAGATTGTCAGCGCTGCCCCCATTAACACGCATTCTTCTTGTCAGCATTGTTTCACTTGCCACCACGCCTTCCTCTTGTTATCCCCTTCCTCAGGTGTGGCTGTGTTGCCATGCCTTTTTCACCTTGAAAATGTCACCCCTCATGTGCCTCCAGTCCCCCTGATCTTCTTGCCACCCCAAACCATTGCTCTTGATGCCTATTTTTAGCCTCCCTTTTTATTTCCAGCGACACCCTCAAGCTTGACAGTCTGACCACGCACTGTGCCTCCTTCCCCATTTGCTTCTTCCACGACATTTCTCATGACATCTCAACTGCCTTTTTTTTGTCCACTGCTTTTTTGGTCCTGGCTACTTGTGTGACTCCCGTTGTCGATTCGGCCACCCCGATGTGCCCCCATTTCTCACGTGTCCCCCTTCTGTCACGCACACGTGCATCCTCACTCGACTCTCGCACACTTGATCAAACTCTTGAAAGACTGCATCTCTCTTGCACCATCACATTCAATCACACCCAAGGGCGTGAAGGTGTGCCCTTGTTTGCAGCCTGCCCCATTACATGCTAGTTAACTTTTCAGTATATACATCCCACAGAAGCATTTGTATATTCATAACTATAACCCACGCCATATTTCGCTTATATGATGTTAGTCATGTAATCCAGTGCAAAACATCCTTCTCTGCAATACATGGAGGGCGAAAGGGCACACGACAAGCTAGGCCAGCAGAGAAGGAGGGTGCAGTCAGAGGTAAGTGGTGAGCAGGGGTGGACTGGCCTATAGGGAACTGTGGAGATTTCCCGGTAAGCACCCTGGGCCTCTTTTTTGTGGTAGATCCACATTTTCCCATAAGAAAAGGGTTGGGCTTGCTGAAAAAGTGTAACATGGAGCCACTTTGAAAATTATTTCCAGGGCACCTTTTGCTTCCCAGTCCAGCCTTGGTGGTGAATGGAAAGGGTTGGGGAGTGGAGGAGGAAGAGCGGAAAGTGGATTGTTGTTGGGCATCTGTGAGATTTCTGAGGATAAGGAGAGTGGGGAGATGGGTCTGTGGGGGCAGGGGAATGGCGGGGTGCCAGTGAAGATCCCCTGGAGAGGCCACAGAGGAGGGCACGGGGCATGACATGCACATTATACCGTTTTATAGCTTTCCTTCGGGTACAGACGAGCAAAATGGTGGAGGGGGTTGAAATTGATTAATTTCACAAACACAGCGTAGGAACATAAATGCCTACAATCATAGATTTGTGAATGTTTTCTCTTCTGCTGTACAACAGTAAACTGCATTCAAAAGCACTGATGCACGTAAGCTTGTAATAGCGACTCACCACTGCACAAACCTATTACCCAACTCCCTTATACATACACTTGTCTCATAAACAATATGCTGCAACAGAGTTCTTGAATCACATTCTGCAAGTCCTGCCAATATCAGCACCTAACCTGTGATTTCTTTGGTGCACAGTCCCTTGAAGGATCCCGGTCCGCAATGGAAATGAAAGTGCAGCACTGCATGGAGTGCCACTTTCAATTTCCATGGCAGCCATCTTTGGTGAGAATTTGTTGAATCAATGGGTCATAGTGAGCGTGCGACCTGTCGATTAAAACAAATAAATTGCTATCAGCACCCCAGATTATAAATCTGGTTCTTTTTTTTTTTTTATTTATTTTCAATTCAGTGAAAGACATCCAACAACAAGGATATAGTGCAATTTGAATACATTCATATAATATAATTCAGCATAACTAATAACCACATTGTCATCACTAGTGCAAATTTCATTCATAGATACAACATAAGTGTACTCAGTCAGTGCAATCCCTCTGCTTGCGCAGAAAGTCTTTGAATGGATCCCATATATACTTTGGTCTACACATTGAGGTGATTAACGATAAGTATGTGTCCTCACATTCATTAGCATGCGTCATTTCCTTTAACCACAAATCAACAGTTGGGGCAGCATTTCATTTCTATTTAAGCGGAATACATTTCTTAGCCATTAGACAACCAATGTTGAACAATCGCCTCTTCTTAACAGAAATCTTACCTATATCGCCGAATAAGTACTTGGGGAATGTTAACACCGGAGGAACTGAAGTACATTCATATAGTATTGTAGCTATTTTGGACCAAAACTGGGCCACCCGTGGGCAGGACCAGTACATATGGTATGCATCAGCTGGGGTAGCATTAGACTTGTTATAGTTTGCACTCACTGTGGAAGCAAGTTTGGAGATCTTCTCAGGTGTGTAGAAGACCCTGTTAAGCACCTTAAATTGGATCAACCTGTACCTGGCATTCAAGGAAACCTCCTTGGTGAGGCGGCACCAGCGCCCCAATGTGGCATTGTCAAGCGGAGTGCCTAAGTAACCCTCCCATCCCGTCCTGGCTGCGCTGGGTGGGATTTGCACTTCCTGACATTTCTTATATAGAGTGGAGATCAGCCCCTACGTGTACCCTGAGGTTACCACCGACTCAAGGGGCTGGCATTTGTCCGGCTCCTTGGGGAACATTGCCCATTTTGCTCTGACCGCAGCCCTCATACGATAATATTGGAGAGTCTTAATCGGGCCAGCCCCTATGCATTCCACAAAAATTGGTAAAGAAATAAAGGTGCCATCAGGGAAAAGATCCCTCAGTGTCATCTCACCCTCAGGATCCCTCCCCCTTCTGGATTGATCGATCATATGTCGGGGGGAGCCCCGGGCAATGCCAGAGGGGGATCGAGCCAGCATAAGGCTCGGAAACTTGCAATCTCCTGAACACTCTTGCCCGCGCATTAACAGTGGTGCGATCCAGATCCTACATACAAGTGTCCGGGTGATTATTTGCGAGAACAATAGAGCGCATGTCCGTAGGGGAGGCACTAAATCTTTCAAGAACCGTATGCAGTGGGCGGGGTTGTGGGGAATACCAATGGCTGGCGAAATGGGCCTGTGCTACTTCATAATAGAATTTAAAATCAGGAGCTTGGAAGCCACCCTGATCATACAGTTTAGTCATAGCTTCCCATCTCATATGAGGGGTATCCCTCCCCAGGTGAAACCAATTGCCATTGAACAGAGCTTTGCAAAAAACGCCCTACCCTGCCATACAGGGATATTGACAAAGTAGTGGAGTAGATTGGGAACCACAATCATTTTCAACAGTGATATCCTCCCATATAGCGAGATTGGTAATCTGGCCCATATCCTCAGTTTATCAGTGTAAGCATGGATTTGCCATGATTTTCAAGAAGCAAGGTTTTATGCTGTCGTGTGACCACTATGCCCAAATATTTCAACTTATCTGGCACCCACCTAAAACCCTGGAGATCTGCCGGGGGGGTCATGGCTGCATTCAGTCGGAACAGTTCTGACTTTGTCTCATTTATACGATATCCCGAAAATATAGTGAATCTACGGATTTCTTCCAGAATTGGGGTGAGGTTCACGTCAGGGTTCCTTATGTATAGAAGTGAGTCATCAGCATATAAAGATATTATGTGTGTGGGGCCCATCATATGGAGACCCCGGTGTATATGTAAAAGGCGCTGTACCCAGGCAAGAGTTTCGATAGAGAGGGCAAACAGTAGCCGCGGCAAAGGACACCCCTGCCGAGTGCCCCGCGCTAACAGGAATATTGGGGATATGGTAGAGCCCGTCCTAACTCTCGCCTTCGCTGAAGAGTACAGAAGTTGAACACATCGGATATACAATTGACCCAGGCCCATGCGGCGAAGAACCAAAAACAGAAATTGCCATGAGACAGAGTCAAATGCCTTTTCAGCGTCGAATGCGGCGGTGACCGCCTGCGCATCCGGGTTAAGCTTGCAAGAATACCAAAGACTTGGCGCAGATTGTAAGCAATTGTCCGCGCCGGGATCAACCTCGACTGGTCAGGGTGAACCAAATCCGGCATATGCGAGAGGAGTCTAGTAGCCAGTAGCTTAGCAAGGATTTTGGTGTTGAGTTAATTAAGGACAAGGGCCTGCAGGAGCCCATGTCCTCGGGGGGCCTATTAGGCTTCAATAGCACTGTAATCAACGCCTCAGACATCGAAGGTGGAAGAATCCCGGTTTGTATAGCTTCCTCCCATGTCCTGAGCAAATTGGGAGTCAAGACCGCGTTCAGCTCCCTATATAGCTCAATCCCAAGTCCGTCAGGGCCGGAGGCCTTCCCAGAAAGAAGGGATTTAATGGATTTGACTATTTATTCCACCGTGAAAGGGAGATTCAGCTCCTGACGGGCCTCCTCATTCAGCTTCGGCAGGGGTATAGAGTTGAGGTATGCCTCCAGCTCCACCCGGGAGCATCCGTCAGCATTGGAGTACAGTGCCCTAGAAAACCTGTAGAATTCAGCATTCACCGCCTGAGGAGAGTTTAAGACATTACCCAAGGCGTCTAGGATCCCTGCGATGTGACGCAACCCCAACTTTGCACCAACTGCCCTAGCCAGATGCCGCCCAGGGTGGTCCGCCTCGCCGTACCTTCTCGCCTTGACTGGGTGGTATAATAGGTGCACCTCCCTATCTGCCAGCTCCCGGAACCTCACTAGCCTATCCTTTATGTCGCACAATATTGCCCCATCACGCATGCATGCATATTTATCTTCTAAGTTTTTAATTTCAGCCTCAACCTCTGAGAGACATCGCCTGGTTTCCCGTAGCATCCCAGAGGCAGTGGAAATAATCTCTCCCCTAACCCACATTTTATAGGCCTCCCAGAACATACTCGCGTGGAAAACCGATTCCGTATTTCTGTGGGAAAGCTCTCCGACTCGGTATGTAGATGCTCAGTAAATGTAGGATCCAACATGCTGGACGGGGGCATGCGCCAGAGGGGGCGCGGGACCGCCCAGCCATGCCAATTCAGGGGTAATGTGATGGGCGAGTGGTCAGAAAGGGTACGTGGATGAATTGTTGAATCCGCAACATGGGGCATAAGTGAGGAGGATATTAACCAAAAATCTGTTCTAGAGTGAGCATCGTGCACAGTGGAGTAGAATGTGTACTCCTGTTTGGATGGGTTGCAGCGACGCCAGGGGTCTGTTAAGCCTAAATGACAAATCACACTCTACACCATCCGACCAGCAGCAGACAACTCTCTCTGCGAGGCGCTGGAGCAATCCAACACACAATCTAATATAAGGTTGAAATCACCTCCCCAGATGATGTGTGAATGGGTGTCACCCAGTATGACCTCAAGAATCTGTTCATAGAATTGGGGATCATCCACATTAGGGCCATACATGGTTACTAGCGTCACCCCAACCCCGGCCAGTGAGCCCCAAACTACAACATATCTGCCCATCAGGTTAAAGTATAGCTTGGATTCTTGGAATCGTATGGAACGGTGTATCAATGTGAGTACCCCACGGGATTGAGATGATTAGCTAGTGTAATACCATTGAGGGCCCCAGGGTTTGGCAAATGCGTCACACGTGGCCCCCAGAGAATGAGTCTCCTGCAGCATAATGACCTTAGGAGTCCATATAAACCTGGTTCTGATAGCAATAATCACCCGCTCCACGGGCTTCACAGGCCGGTATGGCACTGGGGCTCAGCATTAAGGGCCTCCCTTTGATTCGTTTAAAATTAAATGTATTTTATTGTTTAAAGGGCAGACCTGGCTCGAGAGCAGCAGCATTGGATAGCCAGTATTTGGGCTAGCATCTTTTAACAATAGCGCATTACTGTGAGTTGTGGTCTGTGAGTTGTGGTCTGTGCGTCAGTAGGTGCGTCCATAGGGATTAGTTCTTGGTCAGGTGTTGTTGAAAAAGCCATGTTTTGAGAAATTTGTGAAATTCGAGAATTGTGGGGGCATTTCCAGCCATTACTAGAATCGAGTACCAGAAGGTCGATGCGTGACAAGAGAAGGATTGTTTGCTGGTCCTCTATTTGACAATGAGCTCTGATTCAAGCTGGTTGGTGTATTTTCTGCATGAGGAGCATGTGCCACCACATATGTGGAGCTTAGCCGCCAGGTAGGCTTATGTGATACTAGTGCTTTGTAGTTGATACATGATTTCTTGAACAATATCCTTGCCTGGAGACAAAGCCAATGGGCCTCAAGTATGGCGGTAAGGCGACAGCGGTGCAGGTTGCGCTATCGGCACCGTTGCTACCGTACCGCCATACCGCCATACTACGAGTCCTGCTCGCGAGTGCCCTTGCAGCCTCCAGGTCTGACGTGGTGGCTGTACCGGCACACGCGAGCAGAACAAGATGCTAGCCCAAATACTGGCTATCCAATGCTGCTGCTCTCGAGCCAGGTCTGCCCTTTAAACAATAAAATACATTTAATTTTAAACGAATCAAAGGGAGGCCCTTAATGCTGAGCCCCAGTGCCATACCGGCCTGTGAAGCCCGTGGAGCGGGTGATTATTGCTATCAGAACCAGGTTTATATGGACTCCTAAGGTCATTATGCTGCAGGAGACTCATTCTCTGGGGGCCACGTGTGACGCATTTGCCAAACCCTGGGGCCCTCAATGGTATTACACTAGCTAATCATCTCAATCCCGTGGGGTACTCACATTGATACACCGTTCCATACGATTCCAAGAATCCAAGCTATACTTTAACCTGATGGGCAGATATGTTGTAGTTTGGGGCTCACTGGCCGGGGTTGGGGTGACGCTAGTAACCATGTATGGCCCTAATGTGGATGATCCCCAATTCTATGAACAGATTCTTGAGGTCATACTGGGTGACACCCATTCACACATCATCTGGGGAGGTGATTTCAACCTTATATTAGATTGTGTGTTGGATTGCTCCAGCGCCTCGCAGAGAGAGTTGTCTGCTGCTGGTCGGATGGTGTAGAGTGTGATTTGTCATTTAGGCTTAACAGACCCCTGGCGTCGCTGCAACCCATCCAAACAGGAGTACACATTCTACTCCACTGTGCACGATGCTCACTCTAGAACAGATTTTTGGTTAATATCCTCCTCACTTATGCCCCATGTTGCGGATTCAACAGCCCTGTAGGGCTCAATGGGAATGGGGAATCATTTTTTCTGGCGCCCAGAAAAGGGCAATTACCGGGTCAGACTAGGTCGTAATGACCCGGTAATTGTCCTTTTCTGGGCACCAGAAAAAAATGAATACCGGCGGCAGCCGTGCCTGTATTACAGGCATGGCTACCGCCATTCTCGTAATGAGGCCCAATGTAGTACGCATAGGACAGAGGGGGTATTGGTTAAATTACCGTGCACCAGTAATAAGATGTGCTGCAGCGTTGTGGACTACTTTTAGGGGAGCCAAGTGAGTCCCCATCTGGAGGGTATTTCCCACATCGATGTGGAGACCACAATAGCCTGCACTACGTTCTGGAAGTTCTGCAGTTGGATGAAGGGTTTGATCTTGAGAATTGTGGCGATTCGGAGCTAGGCTGTTTGGGTCTTGTTGGCTTTGTGTTTCTGGAAGGACAGGATGCTGTCAATGGTAAAGCCTAAGGATATTGCGTCCAAGATTTGTGGATCAAATCTTTCTAGGTGCATATCTTTGAGTCATTGTTGGACAAGTTGTGGTTTAGCGGGTGGACAGATGAGTACAAATTCAGTCTTGGATGGGTTTATTTTGAGGTAGGCTGTCGACATCCAGGATTGGATGAGGGCGAGGTAATTGCGTAGACAAATGATGACCTGCACGCTATATGCTCTTATATACAATGGAGTATCGTCCGTGTATTTGATGGATGGCTACATTGGGATCTTTGAGGATAGTTCCCGAAGGCTCCATGTAAGTGATGAGAAGGTTTTAAGAGAGGATGGAGCCTTGGAGGCCTCATCTGGAGAGCTGGAGTTGATTGGAATGCAACAGGTTCATCCCAATTATGCACATTATCAGTAGTGTGTGACTCTGGCCTTGTCAGAAGAGGGCAGGAACCTCTCTAGTCGAGTGATGGGATTCCTACCATGAAAAGATTCAGAGCCAGTCCTACCCCTAATGGGGACAGTGGCAGTTGAGAGGGCCCCAATTCCTGTCACCCTTTTGCCAGCATGCTTCTGTGCATCCTAGATTCTTCTCATGCTATACCTCCTCAACAAGATGCTTTCTAGTCTTTTCTATATTTTCCAGTGATCCAACATCAAAGTAAGAAACCAACAGAAAGCATAGAAGAGAGAGGCTGTGAGAAGGGTGAATACAAAGAAGCAACAGAAAGCAAGATGTGGGTTATCCGGGCAAGGTCAGAAGAAGAGAAGGTAAATGACCAAAACACCAGCAATAGAGAGGAAGTAGTGGCAGAATGTGAGTGCGATTTCTGAAGCAGGTGGGGCATTGGCTAGTGAGTGAAAGTGGCACTGCTGTGTGAGTGTGCATGTGTGTATGGCAGATGTGATAGAAGGATTAGTGTAAAGAGAGGTTGTGCAATGGATGGTAGTGAGTGAAAGGAAGGTGTTTGAGAGTTTGAGGTAGTAGTAGTGAGAAGGAGTGAATAGCTGTGTGGAGAAGGGGCTAGTAGTGAGGAGGATAGACTAGTAGTGGTAAGGTGGGAGACGTGGCATGGTGGGGAGTGTCATAGTGCAGAGGAGTGAGCAGCAGAGTAGTGGAAGAAGTAGTAACATCAAGGGTTGAATCTTAGAGGGAAACATCCACGAGATAGAAGACTGGAGGGAGGCGAAGCGGGTAAGATGTAAGAGTAGAAAAGGAAGAGTCGAGAGTGAGCATGCTAGAGGGAGGACTGTATTCAACAAGGTATGTAAGGCACAATTCCCAAAGTAGGAACAGTTAGGAAGTTCCTGCTGGAGTTTAGAGGGATAAGGTGTTCTGCCTTAAAGTCCTCACTTCTAGCCGAAGACAGAATTAGACAGTAGGGGTCAACACGTTGTCTCTCCTCACCTCGGGTCAGGGATGCCTTGGTTAGGGAGGAAATGCAATACAAGACATGTGAGAGGGAGGGCTCTAAGGACCACAAAGAGTTCAATAAAAAAACTCTGAACTGCCTCTGTGATTTGGAGTGATTCTTGTGCCATGACAAGTGGCTCCATAGAAAATTGGCACTTTTAGGTTCCAGATTCACATACTACCTGGATTATTTTAACACTACAGTTCTTATGATATTTTCCTTTATCTTGTTCTTTGTTCTCTGCTCTGTTCCACAGTGAAATTGTCACCATCTCAGTCACTTTGTAACATTTCATAACAATTATGTATAGGACTATGATGTAAAACACCACAGAAACAATTAGATACAAATGCAAATACTACCCTCAAACTGTATTGGAGGCTATGCAAATCTTAACCCTATGACACTTAGCATGTATGAGAAGGGTGAGCAAGCACTGCCAGTGGCACCAGTCCAACATCAGCTGATGGAGAGGGCATAGCATTGGCTAAAAAGTAACAGGGGAAGAAAAACATAGAAAACAGTGAGGGGCTTGAGGAGATGGGGGTGTGGGCCATCAGCTAAAACAGTTAGAAGTACCAAAGCTAATCCCACTAGTAAAATTAAATCAAGCCCTACAGAAGCAACCCCAAAAATATTATCATTTTGAGCCCAGCAACACTGCAGTCACTGATAGTAACTTCTGATGGTCCCCCAACGCGGGTGATAATGATTTAGAAGATGGTAGAGTACTCCCAGCCCTAAGTATATAGGATGAATGAAAGTCAGATATGCTGATGGTGGTGATACTGATGTTAACTATGATTAGATGCAGACGCAACCAGATATCTGAGCACTACTAGGCTAGAAGATGTCCCTGTGGCAAGCGGAAAGCCAGCACCTGGACAGCTGCACTCCCCAGAGGCAGACATGTAGCAACCTCGGAGACGTGTTGGGAGTTTCAGAATGTGCTGCCAACTATTGCAAGCACTGCCAGAAATAAAGTGAATTGTGGATCTCAACTGTCTATCTGCATGCTTGGTGCCAGCGACATTGCCAACCGCCCTCAAAATGGACACCGTTCTGTCTATGATACTGATGTTCCTTTTTGTAAGTAACTACACTGCTTGGCGTTTTGGAATGTGGAATGTTTGGATTGGAAGGGGGAATGTGGAACGAGTGAGAGGGACTTAAGAGACGGTTGCAAAACAAATAAGAGTTGACATTTACCCATTCCTTGGTCGTTTTCATTGAAGGCAGATACTTCACTCTTTGAGGCAGGAAAGAGGAGGCGGCCATGGTACTAGCTATTCCACCATCATGGGTGAACTGAAGGAAGTACTCACTAGGGAGAGAAGGTCTGCATCACTGTGGCCCCTCACACCTACTCTGCCGGATATTCGTTGAGGCAGGGCATCCGGTGTTCCCTTGGGCATACAGACAGCCTTAGCCTTGGCCTTCAATGCATAAGCATCCAGTTCCACGGCAGCCAATTAGACCTAGTGGTCTGTGGTGCCACGGAAGACCAGAAGTAATGCGGCCAAGCTGAGCTGTGGTAGGCCCAGCGGACAGTGGCCACCATATACAGCATCACAAGCTTCCATGATTCTAGTTTAAGGTCTGGGAGGCACGTGCAGGGTTCCATTCCAGGGGCTCATCTCTTAAAATCGCCAAACAATGTCAGACTTTAAGTAGCCCACCACTACACATAACTAGGTGCCACCCACCTCCCCTGCCCCCACATGTTCCCATGTTGACTAGTTATTTTAGAGAACCGCAGAGAAATCTTGTGCTACCCTCCTGAGATATTAAAATGCTGTGGAGGGGTACTGGGAGAGGTATGATGAAGTTGTGATTGGGTCGCATTGCAATTATTACCTTTGCAGTTTGCATTTTCCTGGGCATCTTCAGCTTTTTCCCTTTGGTCACACCATTCAGCCTATTTTCTCACACCAGTTTTATGTTCCCATAGGCCACATTTTCAAGGCTTCTGTTAACTTTCGTGCCAAGGTATTTCATACGGAACGGCTTACATTCTAAATTACGTATTTTTCCCATTTATATAGTGGGATTCTGATTATAGGGAGCAGCCCACATTGACCGCAGGTGATCTTACCGAAGAATTTAGAAAACGCGTGGATTGCCTCGATCAAGCTTTTCGCTGTTCAGTTCTGTTTTCAGTGTGCAGCATGGCTTGGATTCCACTAGCCCGTGTTTGTATTCCGTTGATGCCATGGTTAACGCTGATAGCCTAAGGGAGGGCTTCCTCTTGTTTTCTTTCGTAAAACAGAGGTGTCATTGTTCCTCTGCAATGTCGAATTTTCCCCAAGCAAAGCTATTACAGTTCTCAATCTCTGTAAGGTTTTGATATTACAGCCGCAACATATTGGTGATTTTGGATTATATGCCAATAATCACATCCTCCAAAAAGGGTAGCGCCCAGTCCCCACTCAAGGAGTGTGAGTGTTTTCTCTCCTTTTAGGGCTAAGGGCATTTTGCATCCAGGTTTTCTTTAGTCTATTATAGTTATTGCTCCAGAGTCCTAACACGATCCAACTACAAACTACATAGGCCCGGAAGTCAAAATTCCACCGTCAGCCATTTTAGATTGACCAAATAATTGTCCCAGTGCGGAGTTCCAGGAGTTCTTCAGTTTCTTCATGTCTACACGTATAAGTGAAATGGGTGTGCAATTTTCAAAACATGGTAAGACCCTGTCAGGTTTGGAAATGAATGACACTGCAGCTTGTTAAATTCTCCATTTATAATTCCTGTTTTTTTATATAGTTTCTACAGTTGTGGGGTGTGACACATGCAACCCTTTTATCAGTACGGTGTCAATGTCTTTTAAGACTGATTCTAGCACTCATGTCAATATTTCTCTCCTTTGCTTCTCTGTCGATGGACGTCTTGGTGCAAACCCTAGCCCCAGACAGCGATCGAAAGCTGGTCACAAAAACATGACTATTTTCGATGGGCTGGTAATATAGAATATCCTGTGGACTGCGAGTACGGGCACCCTTTTGTTGCTATCTTTTGTTTCAGTGAGGTTGCATTAAGTAAAAAAATGCATGTTCCGCCATCAGGGTTCTGATGCTGGCTATCACTTGCATTAATTGGACAGATATTAACACATCTTCTACTTTCTGTTTGTTGGCGCTCTCTTACGTCACATTTTCAGTGCTTTTTTTTAATTGTGACCTGGTCTGCAAGTTATGCTGTTCTTGCACTTCTTATTTTTTTATGTCTATGGGGTCATTATGAGTTGGCCGGTTCGGAAATAAGGTGCCGGTAACAATATATACTGGCACCTTTACGGACCAGCCAACTCCAAGTCGGCCAGTAGGGGCTCTCATCTACCAGCAAGCCAGACCTGCCAGTAGATCATACCCCTAACAGCAGATTAATGCCTGAATCATTGGCACTGTTACTAACAGTGCTGGTGATTCTGGCAATCCCATTCCATGGAGTCCTATGCAACTCCATGGAATGGGCAGTTACTGATGTCTCAGCCACCTGTAATATCGCGGTAACACCGAGATATCGGACAGCACAGACGGTACAGTAGTTCCCCGGTATCCTGCCGAAATTATCGGCGGGATACTGCGTAAATCATAATGAGACCCATGTGTATGGTGCCTAATGTGCAATGGCATCTAAGTGCAGAAAAAACTCTATACCAATTCGGGAGTTCACTGGATACATCATTGAAATAGACAGGTTTGGGGTTTACGCATAGAAAGCATGAGTAGTGTTTCAAAGTTCCAGTGGGAGTGTGCTCCGAAGCTTTGAAGCCAACACTTAGAAGGACTTTGCCAGTGCTCGTGATCGATCTTCATAGTGAGGTATATAAAGAAGGATATTATCAGCTGAGCACATAGATCAGGTGGGCTGATGACATTTGAAGCTTTTCTGCAGATAAAGTGGACCTATTCCATGTAAGGCTTTAAAACAATTGTCAAAGCTTTAAATTTAACTTTGGCTGTTACCCGAAGCTAATGTAGCTTACTAACAATTGGTGTAATATGTGCTTTTTCAGGGTGTCTATAACTATTCTTGCAACCTTATTTGGCAGCAGTTGAAAGTGATCTTTGGTATATTTGGGTCCCTCAGTAATAGGACATTTCCATAATCTATACCTGAGCCAATAATCACTCTAGCTATTGAGGCTCCTTGTTTATCTGAGGAAGAGCCAGGCCTGTCAGAGGATCATCAGATAGTAATTGGCCAAGAACAATAATTTCTAAACTTGACTCACGATGGTCAAGGTTCAATCAAGGTAAATGCCTTGATTTGTAACAGCTGTGAACGTTTTAATTTCAACATTTGGTAAAGAAAACATTTTGTAAGCATCTCACTCTTTTAGTCTGGATAGATTTATGAACAAGAGTGGTCACTCGGTTTTAATTGGATTAGGGCTAAGCCAATATTGTTCCATACATTCTTTAATACCTTGACATTTTTTTTATTATATTCTTCGAGTTAGACATTTTGTTGTTTGGGAAACGGGAAAATTAGTTGAGTGTTGTCGGAGTAGCTCTGAATAGGAACGTTTTGGTACCGTAGCCAATCATTCATTGGCTTCAAACAACCATAAAACAGCAGAGAGGATAGTCATGATGGACACTCCATATTGATATGTGATTATATAAATGTATCAACTCGAACTTGGGCTTCCCTGCCTGTTAAACAGTATTGTAGCAATTTGAGGCCTCTTCTGAGATGTCTACTAACCCATGTAATCTAGAAATCAAGAGAGAGTGATCTAGCGTGTCAAAGGCCACTGACAGATCAAGTAACATCAATAGGCCCGCTGCCTCTTGGTCTATGATGTTCAATAGTTGGTCCTTGACATAATTTAAAGCTGTCTCAGCACTCATAGATGGCTGAAAGTCAGATTGGTAATCACCAGTAGCATTCCCTTTTCAAGTTCAGTTTGAAGTGTAAGCGTCAGTACTTTATCAATAATCTTGAATAACACCGGCACATTTGCAATAGGTTGATAATTCTGAGGCTCTTTATGGTCTGATGAAGTTTCTTAAATTAGAGTGTGATCCAGGTTACCTTTAGTTCTAAAGCAATAATGCCTTCTGGGAAAGATCTGTTCACAAATTCTGTAATGACCCATATCACCACACTGCAGCAGGACAATAGCTTAACAGCGGTGTCTAAGAGGCCCAAGTGGTCAGCTTGCTACACAGCCTGTCTGCAATATTGGCTGCTACTGCTCGCAAGGACTGCATCAATGGGCAGGCAAGGGGGCATCAGTCATTGTATTTGCTTTTGGAGCAATCATCACTCCAAAATAATCCAGCAGTTCTTCATTTGAATCGCAGATTCTTAATTTGTCTTTGAACAGCATGATGGGCCCTATCTCATGAGGAGTGGAGGGCATTCAGGGGACCAGGCGACACAGACAATTGTACATCACAAGGCCACAACCACCACTGTGAGCCACAGGCCACAAACTCTCAATATGGGTTTAAAACATGTTCTGTAACCACTGCTCCCACAGAATGATCTGTTTCAGGATAACACTGTTATATCTGGTGTTTCAAGTTTAAAGCAACACATAGGCAGCCCAGGCAGTTACTCTAATCGTCAAATCTGTGTACCTTTCTATCCCCTGATTCACTCTCCTCAACCCTCAAACAAGATGGCACCTGCCACCGCCAGTCAGTCACTCATCAATCTACAAACTGAAATCAGGATCTACACTGGCTCATCTTCTCGACTTTACAGTAACAACTGTCTTGTTGGGTCATGTCTGGTCGCTAACAGCCTCACTAACTCATTTGTTGGGTGACAACTGTGTTGTTATATACATTTCAGACACTACTATTATTAAATGCTGTGTTTGCTACTAACCTCAATGTGCCATTTTTGGTCACTGCCCGATCTGTTATTTGTTTGGGCCCTAATGGCCTCATTGTGTTATTTTGTCACTGTCATCCTTGTTTTTAATTTATTGGTTGCTACTAGCTTTAATATGTTATGTTTGGTCACTACCATCCTCATTAATTATGTGCTGCCAGACTTAATGCATAGCAGTAGAGTGGACATATTTAAACCCACATCCATGCTACCTATCCAGAGGCCAACACACTGCACTATCTCATCTTCAACCTTCTATTTGCAACCCTCCCCTTACCCTTCGCCTGAAGATTCCATCACCTTCCCTTAATGATTCCTCTGCTGCTCAGCCTTCCACCCCTAACCCTGAATTATCCTTTGCACCTCACATAGAAGTCATAGCAACCATCACAGCCACACCTGCTGTCATCTACCCCAGGAAGCAACTGACCTGCTCAAGTCCCTCTACTGACCTCACCCTTGGGCCCTGGAATGCCCAATCATTCTGCAATAAAATAGAATTCTTCTCTGACCATTTCAACTTCTAATATCTCCACATATCTGTAATGGGCATTAGGTAAATATGGGATAACCCTCGAGACACAGCAGCACTTGCAGTTCTGCGCGCTTAATCTGCTACCTTCTCCATCTCTCCTCATCTGATAAAGAAAGGTGGTGAGCTTGGAAACAGAATTAGTAGAGGCAACCTAATACCCCTCCTCCATCTGACATTTTCCTGTCTTCTTTCAAACATATTGCAACGCAACCTCTCCCACCAACCCACTTTCGCCCTCATCTATCAGCCCCATCATTCTATGTTCCATCTTGATCTTGTCCTCATGCTGGAATCCTCACCTTACATACCCCCAATTGCACTCTTGAGGGACTTCACCCAATGAACACTCATTCCCTTCTACTAAAATCTACCCTTTCTCACTACTCCCTAGATTGCCCCCTCAGGCTGCCAACTCAGAACCTTGGTAACTCTCTTGCCCTCATATTCTTCAACACCTGCCTGAAACACGTCCATATGTGTGCCTACAACAACCTTCCCTCCTCCACTTGCCCATACCAAATGTAAAGTAAAACCAGACTGCCTCGTGCCCTATCCACTTGTCTCTTTTTTCAAACTCTACCATCTTGCTCACTCCTTCACTTCTTCCAGCCCCCACTCCAAACCCACGCATTCATTACCTGAAATCAAATCTGCCCCTTTACCGTCATGCCTGGTAAAAGACCTATTGTGCCTCTGTCACCTCTCTTAGCCCATCAGTTCCCCCTTCATGCCCAGTAATACTAGGTGCACTCTTACTATAATGGTACACCCTACCCCACCTCTATCTTTCCGCTACTGCCACCCTTTATTCCCTATGCTCACTCCTCCGGTAGTCCGACCAGAACTGCCACTCATTTTAAGGGAGTGCAAACCCATGCTCTGCCCTTATCAGACCCATTCACACTGCAGGCCATTAAAGTTATTGCAACCCTCACAGGCTACTGTCTGTGTTTTAAACTATTGTTTGCCTCTGGAACTTCCCCTGTCTGCTTCAAGGGAACAGGTGGTGTTTAACGACATCACAACCCTAATTGAAGAACATGGACTTTGTGGACCTCTCCAATAAAATGTCTACAGCAAGTTTGACTGAGTCTTACAACCTCCTACCTAGTTTCCCTTTCTTTGGAAATTGCCATGATATCGGTAAGGCACAGTGATTTCCCCTTTTTGACTATCATTATAAACCACACATTCAAGGAGTACATATATCTTATGAGTTTTTATTTGTTCTTTTTACTTTTTAGAACACTGGACACAATTGATGAACAGATTAGGACTATATCCATTGGATTTACACAAGGCCAGAACATTTCTGGAGCTTTTTACCTATAAGGTGATTTATCAAGCTTAAGGTGCTTTTGATCTTAGTTGTAAAGATGTGTAATAAATTGATTATTACTTGAAATTGTCGAACTGACACAATTTTTCTGTCAAATTACAGTAAAACCTCATATACTAGAATCCCTGATGAAGAGCACACCAGCACGAAACGCGTTGGGTTTTCTATTAAAGTAGCATTTGCGAAGAACAGAGGAACCTGTTGGAAATCTTCTTTTCTCAAATACTAACTTGGTTTTATTAAAAATATGTTATTCTTTACAACTCCACTATAATTGTCTTTCACACATGTGCATGACTTCTTGTTATAATAGTTTTGCTGAGTTTTCGGCCATGGTATATCCTTGGTCTCCTGGTATTCAAATTCTGTACCTAATCTCTGAGCAAACTGATCTCCTTTTTGGGTTCTCCTTTTGTTTATTCATCATCAACACACGCATCTTCTTCTTACCTTTCTCTTCAAGTAGCCTCTAACCTTTCCAACTGCCCCTCCATGCATCACTAAATGGCACTCGGCTCTGAGATTCTAATTTCTTTCAAGACTGAAATGATCTTCATCCCTTCCTTTAATTCCACATCCATTTTAAACTCTCCTATGCTCCAACTCATTGCTTATGGGTGGCAACATAGGCGTTTTCTTCATCAGAAACCTGAAGCTGCTCCTAGTGTATCGAATGCACTGCCATGGCCACCAGGCAAAGCATTCTCAACATCTGCAAAATCCACCTGCACCACACCACACCACTCACTCAGTTTAAATCCTGATCTCAGCTCTTGCCCTCGGCCGGCTGTACTACTGCTCCATCTCCTAGCATTTCCATACTATTCCTTTAACCACTCAACAAGCACTGAATGTTAGTACCTGTTCCCTCTTTAACCCGCGACGTTCCCCACCTACCTTTTCTCCCAACCTTCCTGCCGGATAACCTTCCATGCAAAACAGGCCACTCTCCAATCTGCCAATCTGTCCATAAACTGGCTGCTCCCTGACAAGCTAACTTCTTCTCCTGATACCCTCCTTCTTGCCTTGAGGTGCCTAGCCCTGCCTTACCCCTCTCACCCCAGCGCATTGTTCAGTACAGCTCATTCCCACTCCCTTAGGCCCCTTCCTTCCTAGCACCAAAATGATTTACATACTCCATTGATATAACGCATTTATTCTGGATGAAATGTGAAAAAAAGTATTCGGTGTAATCGGATTTGCAGTAATGGTTTTGATGTAATCACATAGATCCCTATGTACAGTTAAGAGCATTTATAGCTGGCATGGGGAGGCCCTACAAAGTAACACACTGACCCACCGGTGTCTTAGTCCAATACGAGGACTGAAACGTATCATAGCTAAAAGGAGTGTTGATTGTTATTACAAAGTTAAGGTACAGGTTAGTAAGGCCTATGCCTAAAGGTCGAGTCTACACAGAGAACCTGCAGGGTGCAACAAGGACACACCGTTCCTGCCAATGGTATAGAGACTTAAACTATGCTCTCACATAGCTGCTGTCAAGAATCATCGAGATTCATAGTAGACCACAGGTCTACAGCCTGGAATTACTTGAGCAGGCCACCTTTGAAAGGGGAGGAGAGGCACAGTAGAATTGAATCACTCACCACACCTGCCTTCTCTGAAGGGCCTTTAATAGCAATCACACATGGCACACTTTTACATTGTGACTAGGTCCTTTTAAGCAACAGTGCACTTTTCTCTCAAAAGCACTAAATACGTAACACAAAAGAAGTTAAATATCCCAGGAGTCCTACCGAATGGAGCCAACTCCCAATGCAGTGTTTCGGTAACTGGATAGCCACAGTTCCGTTCACGAAGGCTGTCAATATGGAGGCAAGTCTGACATACATGAACAATGTTTTGGTTAATAACGATATGTTGTCTAAAGGGGACTACAAGTACAAGTAACATGTTGTGGTATTATTAGGTTTAAGAACTGGCAAACGTCGCTGGGGAATATTTAACATGCAATCCCATCCGAGAGGATCCTAATGGACTTTTTCTGCACACCTGCAGGATTCATGTTGGAGCCAATTTGAATGTGCATGGTAAGATCTACATGTACACGCCAAGGCCAACACATAATAATAATAATAATAATAATAATAATAATAATAATAATAATAATAATAATAATAATAATGTATTTCTTGTATAGCACTACCCACCCATAGGTCTCAGAGTGCTGAAATAAAGGAGTCATTTGTATCCCACAGAGTCACCAAAAGGCGGCTTGGATGCATGAAGCAGGCGTGCTATTTGAATAGCTGGTGATAGCCTGTCAGAAGTAAAGCAGTCGCAGCATCATCAGGCATGTCACTGTAGCAGGGCTTTGGCCACATTTGCGGTGGTGCAATGGCTTGTGTCTTAAGTCTATAGTAAATGAGGATTGTTGGAGTTCCACTTACATTCTATGGCACCACAAGACATCTGATTCTGAGCATACATATTTGCATTTGAATTTGTCTAACTATTTCAGGGAAGCATTTGATTACCTTTGCTGGCTCGCCTAGTGGTTAGCACAGTGGCTCGCTACAATCCCTCCATCACTACTGAATGGCTTATGTAATGGCCACTAGTTGTTCTTTTTTTCCACTGGGATCTCTAATAAATTGACTTTCATGGCATGCACTTGCTTGTTAGTCATGTCCTCACTACAGATCAGACGTATCCAGTATTCATGGATTGGCGGGTGCTTTCGCAATGGTCCAGCTTTCTCCCATGCATACTGACAGCCGAGTGTGCTGCAAGCATTCCCATCAGGGTGTCATGTTCTGAAGACTTGGCTAGCAGGCTCCTGTGTTTAGTCACCTTGAATGACCCTGGGCTAAGTGATGATGACACCCTTTCCTTTAGTACTTCTGTCTAATTAAATATGTGTGTGTTAGAAGCAAAAAAGAAGATTTAATTATTTTCGGCAATCTAGTCTGATTTATGCTGCTACTTGTTTAGTTAATGGTGCAGATTAACCCTTTAACGATTCTTGTCCTGTACATGTTATGTTATGGTATGTTATGTTAATGTATTTATAATGCACATCATACACATACGAAGCAGAGCCCTGCACATGCATAGAACTTGTGCATGCAGCAGCTTCCTCACATGAGCAAAAGGCACCAAGTTCAGCAATTCAAAGTATCATGTCCTGGTGACCTGAACTACTCTACTTGAACTCTCCATGTGCTGATCAGATTGTTCTAGCACATGCTTGATTATCAGCTATTCGCACAAACCACTATTTATAGTCGAGCTCTGAAACAGGTGGGTGTATGTAGGATGCCTATTGCCAGCCTGGGACTTATGTCAGAGGAGCATCATACTACTGCTGATATCCTTTCATCCATGGAAATGTGGCTCTTTCTTTGTGACAGACTTCCTGGTGACCACAAAGTCTTTTTGGCAGCTTCGGTTGTTTACCCTTTTTCCAGAGGCTCTGTGCACTCTATGACTCCATGGGGAAAGCCTCTTTGGTTTATCTATCCTTTTATTTCCTGACTGTACATATTTTAGCGTTGATCAACTACAGCGTGTACCTAGTAGAGAGCCTATGAAGACCTAATGTGTTCTCCATAAAGAAACAGCCAAATGGCTTTGTTTCAGACTTGTGTACTGTAACAGTGTATTGAGAGTCGACCCTCAACACAGGGAGTTCCTTCTCTTCCCAGTCTAAGTGTCACACAATAAACTGCTAATTTCAGTTATTTTCTTGAGCCCTATCTCAGCCTTATATCATGGCCCCTGGATCCCTCCCCCTGAGCTACCAATGAGCCAAGAACCAGGCCAGTGTACAGGAAATATATTTGTATTTTATCTGGATGATAGGTAATAGAAAATCACATTTAAATGTCACAAACCACTTTATCCGTGACACAACACAATCAAATTCTCTCTACATAAATAACTCACACAATTTGGATTGGAAAACTTAAATCACAATATTTGGCTTCATACAAATTCAAAAATAAATGAACATCAACACTGGTCCCTGAATAACATCACTTTACATTTGCAATGCTGTACAATTTTAGATTTCCTTCGTGCTCCCCAGTCACGGAGGAAGAAGTGGTAAACATAATTGCTATCTTCAAACCTTCAAATTGTTAAGGTGACTTATGCCCTGCTATGACTTATGCCCTGCTACAGTCATTAAGGACAGAGCCAAAGACCTAGCCCCTTATATCACTTTGCTGATGAATTCCTCTTTTAAAAACTCAGCTGTACCGAACAATCTTAAAGAAGCTTGGGTCCATCCACTCCTAAAACAAAACAACCTTGACCCCAACATACCTACTAATTACAGGCCCATCACGACTGTACCCTTTCTACTTAAAATTCTAGACAGAGTGGCATGCCTCTAAATACAATGTAATTTGGAAGACAACAACCTTTTAGGCCTGCGACAATCTGGCTTTAGACCCAGGCACGGGACTGAAACTGCCCTCCTGGATCTAAAAAATCCAAATGGATGAAGCCAAAGACAAGGGCAACTTGGCCATCTTGCTGCTGTTGGATTTATCCGCAGCCTTTAACTTAGTTCACCACCAAATTCTCACCCATCACCTCTCATCGGTTGCCGCATTCTCACAGAATGCCACCAATTGGATTCGGTCCTTCCTGTCTGATAGGTCAACTAGGGTCTTCGCTCCTTCAGCAGCAGCTGACCCTGTCCCAATCCAATGTGGAGTACCCCAAGGTTCTTGTATCTCACCTACGCTTTACAACATCTTCACCAAGCTCCTCTTTGAACGACTTGATGAACTGGGCGTCACATATACCAACTACGCAGATGAAACCAAAGTCCTCATTACACTCACTGGGTGCTATGAGAGAGATGTTGCAAAGCTTAATGAAATCTACCTTGAAATTCAAGCATAGATGTCCACCCACAGCCTCTGCTTGAACGATGACAAGACCGAACTGCTCATCGTAGTTTCCCAGGCCCGCCTCAACAAACTGGATTCTAGGTACCAATCATTCATTATTGATGGAAACATCATAAAAGTTTCCAAAGAAGTTAAAACGCTGGGCGTGTATCTTGATTCCACACTGTTGCTCAAAAAACAAATAAATGCCACCATCTCATCTACGGCCTATAAAAATAAACTCATTAATGATTGTAGACCATTTCTCTCAGCCACAAGTTGCCTCACATTGTCCAGAGCCCTGATATTATCCAAACTTGACCATTGCAATACACTCTTCCTGGGCACCACCAACAGCAATCTATGTAGACTCCAGATCTTACAGAATAATGGCCTTAGATGTGCCCTCAACCTCCCGCGCAAGGCACACATTTCTACCATCAGCAAGGAAGTCCACTGGCTCCCCATCCGGGACAGAATTGCACTAAGATCGCTTGTCATCACACACAAATGCCTCACACTGACTGCTCCCAGGTACCTATCAGACAAATTCACCAGGCATAGCACCTCTAGACCCACTAGAACACCTTACAAGTACCTTCTAAACATTCCCATTTTTGCACTTCCACTGTTTCCATCAGACTGTACCACGACATGGACCACATTGTAACCCGGTCCTTATGCTACCCATTGTACTGCCCTTATATGCTTTGCATGTGCAACTGTCCATAACTCATGTTTTCTTCAAGCCCTATACGCCCAGTTACCTGAGGGTTTGACTGCGCTATGTAAATAAACTAACTAAACTAAACTAAACTTAACACAGGGTGATTTAGCAGTTTGTCTTTCAGACCACCCCTACTTTGGTCTGTGTTGGAGAAGTCGGCCAGACAAATTTGAATAATTTGGGAATTTTGGATCTCAGACCACCCTCCACTCAAAGGCCTGTGTTGGGAAAACGGGATGGGAAAAATTGGGATGATTTGAACATTTTGAACACCGGACCCCCTCCATTTAAAGACCTGTGTTGGGGAAGCTGGATAGCAAACATAGGGATGAGTTCAGAATTTTGGATTTCAGATCCCCCTACACTTAAAGGCCTGTGTTGGGGAAGCTGGATAGCAAAAATTAGGATGATTTCAGAATTATGGATTTCAGACCCCTGCCCTCCACTTAAAGGCCTGTGTTGATGATGCTGGATGGTAGAATGGGATGATTCTTTTTAGCTTTTATTCAGGAGCAAAGGTGCACCTTTTCCTAAAAGAAATCAGGGTTAACAGGCAAAAGAGGATTATCCAATTACACTACAGTCTATAGTTTTCAGCACACACCGGGAATGAGCTTTGTTAATTTTGAATTTTAACAAAAATCACCTGAGGTGTTCTGCCAAGATAAATTAATTACATTTATATTTTTAGTTAAATAGGTTAAGGATCTATGCTGTTTGACCCCTCCCCCTGTCCACTATAAAGGGAAAGGATTTAAAGCCAGCAAATTCCCCCACCTTTGGGTTGCAAAGGGTTCACATCTATTTACATTGAAAGCCTCTGTTTAAATCTAGGAAAGCCAGCTGCATGTGAGGACCCTCTGGAAGGACAGAGCCAGGGTCTGGTCACACCACTCTCATTGATGACTTCCAGCTCTCCATCATAGGCCCCAGTCAGCTTTTTAGACTTTCCCCATAATGGACAGCTCCACCCAGATGCAATCTCCTTTGGTGTTTCCTTGCAGCTGTCAAATGGTACATTTCAGCAGCTCTGTCTGATGGTAATTTTTAGCACTTCTCTCCCTTGCTCATAGTGCATACCCTTAATATAGCAGCAATGACACTGTTAAATTTACAGTCTTTGGGCGTACCCTGCAAGAGTTCTCGCAAATAGGATTGGACAGTACCCTTCTGTCTCCTCCCAAATCCATCCCCTCTCTAAGGATTGACTTAGGAGTCTGGAGAAGACATATGGCAGCTTTCATTTGCAATCCCCGTTTGTCCTCATGTCACATTTTTTTCAAAAACTAGTTATGTGGCAAAACTTCATAATTTTACCTGTAACTGCCATAATTTAAATGTATTCTGCTTCATCTTATTATTGGGAATTAAATAAAATGACAGCCTGGTCTCCCCGATGTCGCACAGCCGTATGGCAATTCTTTGCCATTTTTATAATAAGCATAATTATTAGGAACATGCAATTTACTATCTATATTCCAAATTTCACTGTCCACCCATTCAACAACTCTCAAATGTGGAACATTTTCAAATCAGCCAGAAATCCATTTTAGATGGCCATTACAGTTCCCTGAGTCGTAGGTGGAGGATTGTTATATAAAAAAAATGACATGGCAATTAATGAAGTACAACTTATGGTTGCTGGCTGAGAAAAAGCCCTAAATGATAATAGTCCTTTTACATTAACAGCAAACCTTTGGGATATGCAAATTGGAGCACCCCCTATCCTCAGCGCCATTTGCCTCTCTGGGCCAGCCTGTGACCAGAGTATTTTATATTAGTCTCTTTGTAGTTGGTTGTTTGACTTCAAAGTTCAGTATTGATTGCAGCCCCTGTTTTCGCCTCCGCCCAACATTCCAGTGATGCACCAGCTAAGAAAAATTGTCCTCCAGAGACAGCAAGTCTAAAGAAAGTTTGTTTTCCAGCACCCCTCAGGCAGGACCCATTTTATTGCAGTTGTAAACAGTTGGGATGCCCAAATCAGGCTGGCCACTTGTGAAGTAAGGCCCACTACCAGCTGCACCTCCTAAGAGGTATTTTTCCTTTTGTGACTTCCCCCAGAAGCTCACTTTCTTCAGAGCACTGGTTCTGTCTAGGCTGGACGTCTGCAACAGCTCTTTCTGAATCTGTCCTCTGCAACTAATCCAGAACAGGATTGCAAGACTTGTCCTTGGCCTGAAACCCAGGGACCACATTTCTCCAGCCCTGAAGTCTCTCCACTGGCGGTGGCTGCAAGGATCAAGTTCAAGACCCTCTGCATCATCCAAAAGGCTTTCTGGGGCGTGGGACCACAGTGCATCCAACTCTCTCTTCCAAAATCCTTCCTTCAGGAGCCCTTCGCTCAGCAACCTCAAACTCTCTGAGGGTCATACGCTTCTCCAGGCAGAGAATGCGGGGTAGATCTCTCTCCTCTGCAGGTGCCTCCCTCTGGAATGGCCTCCCTGCCCCTCTCAAACATGGGCCGGACCACCTGAAGTTCTGGAAGCAACTCAAGACTTTCATTTTCTCCTCTGCTTTCTCTCCCCTGCTGACCTGCCTGTCTGATGCACCGACTGGTTGCTTGTCTACCCTCAGAGTCTCACTGGGTACCAGGCTCCTCCATGATAAGTCTTGCCTGCACTCCCTCTGGGCCTGTCTGATGCACCGACTGGTTGCTTGTCTACCCTCAGAGTCTCACTGGGTACCAGGCTCCTCCATGATAAGTCTTGCCTGCACTCCCTCTGGGCCTACTGTGGACTTAGGGGCTGTAACTGTAACCCTACAGTCCCCTGACTCCTTGCACTTAACCAGAGCTGCACTGCCCTGGCTGCACTTCCCCCTTCCCTCTCCCTGGCACTTGCACCTTTGTGTTGTCGCACTTGCAGGATCTGAATGACAAAATGCCTAGTAGGATGATTTGTCTTGTCCTCCATCTGTCTTCCCTCCCTTGTCTTGTCATGCCTAGAAACACTTGTGTAAACGTGCGTTGTAACTGACACATATCATATCATATCAAGTTTGCACACCAACAAGACAAAAGGGTCTGCCTTGGGCATAAATGAAATTGTCAAGGCAACAAAGTGGGCTTTTCTTTTCAGATGTTCACCAGTATTTTGCATGCAAAGCATAATATACATTACTTTTTGTCAACACACATTAAGTCTCTTCCCTGACCTCTTCATGTTTAAAAAATGCTGCTTTTCTTTTTGCAATGACAGTTCCTTCCTTGTGCTACTTGCAGAAACCCCACAGTCTACCTTAAAAGGCCCGTTTTTCAGTGTGAAGGCTCTGTTATTTCTTTTCTGAAGCCTGGCAAGACATTTTTCCAGTGGGCCTATTAGTTCTGTTTGCTTGGCTCCTTTGATTACACCCCACTGTGCAATTTAGAGACTGGCTGATCAATAGGGAGACGGCAGGAACATTCGATGCTCCCCATTCTTAGTGGTGGATTACATCTGCTTCTTTCTTGTCTTGCAGGTTTAACATCCTGCAAGACAACAGAGAAGCAGACATGATCCACCTCTAAGAAGGGGGAATTTGTTGTCACCTTAGATATCCCATTAAGGCTGTTATGCCTTGCATGATGGATATGGACTAGTGATACAACACATTTCGTTAGCAGCAGCGATATCTGTATCGTAGTAAGAGCTTCCTGAAATTGTGTGGCGCCTTTTATACAATGTATTCCTCCCTCTGTTCAACGATGTGTAACTCACACAGAAGTGTAGCATTCATGTTGACGTTTAGAACCTTGATTAATGAGTTAAATATCTCAATTGACTCAAGTCAGCATCTTAAGAGGAGCCGGTGTGATAGTGTCATTTCACCAATATAGCAGACTTGACCTCACATGGCCCTTGATCACTAAACGACGTTACAAGACGGGGCATTACACGATTCCAATGACTGGCCAGCCTTAAAGTCATAACTAACTTTAAATTCTTCCATACGCAGATTTCCTAAATCAAAAAAGTCACAGGAGTTGGAAGCAGCAACCTATGGATAATGTCAACTGAATCAAATGACATATAATGTAGGATGGGTTGGCATACCGAACAGTAGAAATGTGTCAATGTACAAGTCTGCAGTCTCGCACAATGGATTTATTCAAACTTGCTGGTGAGTTCTTTTTTCAGGTCTCCGATGAAGCAAGCCACCCTCATGAGGTAGAGTCCTGAATATTACAGGCCAATGACAAACACTGGCAAAAACCAATATTTCTGGCTTTGAAAATGTTAAGTGTGGGATTTCAAAAAAATAATCTTCCCATCACATTCATAAAACTAGACTAATTGGCTTTGTCAATGCTTGTTATTGTGGACTTGAGACTCATGGTGATTCCCCATGGGTCCCCAGTCTTATTCCTATTCAGGAAAGATCCAGAAAGCAGCTAGTACTCGTTTGTATATATACCCATGAAGCCATGTGTTTAGGTCACGCATTGATACGACTTTTATCCTATAAAGGGCCGAGTGAGAGAACTGGATGAATGTACAGTGGTGCGAGTACGGGCAGAGACAGTCTCACTTTAAAATGATTCAGATATTGCGCAATAGTACACCAATGTGTTCCAATGTGGAAATGCTTGTTTCCTCACAATATTCCATGCGGCTGCCAGAGAAGTAATGCATGCCGTTTCCTGCCACCTTCAGCAGCTGCACAATACTAGATTGCAATCATGTACAGAAGCCTGGAGCTATGCCTGGGTGAACTTTCTGGAAAGTGAACACCAGGCTTCTGGGAATCTGTGCATGAGATTTGGGTCGTTTTGGGGATTCCCGCACATTTTTCTTCCAGTCAGAATCTGCACGCATCTCGTTTAGGAAACTTACACCTTCTAAGAAGTTTGGGAGAACTTTGGGCAGGTTTGGGCTGATTCCCAGGAAAGAACATACGCAAAATAACTTCAACGTCTTCACAATTGGAGGTAAAGGTTAAGGGTACAGGGAGGGATGGGGGCGAGACTCGATTGTAGGGTAAACGAGGAGTTGTAGTCCTATGAATGTTGTCCAAAGACACATTAAACTCTGCGGTAAGATATCTCAGTAGATGAGTGTTCCTACTGCAGAGATATATACGTGTAAAATGCAGATCCCAGATTTGAATCTGGTTAAGAGCAACTCAGCCTTTCAACCTTCTGAAGATGTTAAAATAAGTAAAATCGAAGCCTGCAGATGTCAGATTACATGTCAGTAACATGTCCGGCTTGCCAGGGTCTGCTTGTCACCATTCAGAGGTCAATGCATTGAGTATTATTGAGGTTTATATTACAATATAGGGATTTCATACCAGATATCGACTTTTCAGGATGAGTCAGTCATGTTTTAGGTGTGCAAGAAGATTCACCCCACTGAGCCTGCTTGCAAGATGTCAATTGAGGTTATCTATTTTAAAATAGGGCGAGTCTATGGCTGCAGGTCCATCACAGAAAGGCAAGTAGGGCAGAGGAAGAGTCAGTTACATGTCACGTATTCATGATGCAGACTTTCATCGCTCAGTCCTTACTTCAATGAATACCATTTAGTTGGGTAGTACTGCAATGTTACGTGCTTTTTACCTCATCACTAGATTAACAGGTTGATACTCCCCAAAAAAGTTTGGCACACGTAAAGGGATGGAATAGTGCATCTCATCAGTTGCTCCAAAAAAGATATGCCCCCTTCACAAAGGGCATTTGAACGTGTGTATCATAGATGCGAACAATCAGATTGTGTTGTTCATCTCTTTAGATCATTTGTGCTAATAAGGGGGTGCTCTTGCACATTTGAATGTGGATCCTCAGTTTACAAGCAGGATGCAGATTCAAATGGCCAGAAAATAAGTGCATTCCACTAGGTCTGTTTAGAACCAGCTCAGGGGAAGTACAGCGCATGGCAGGATCATTTCTGAACAGCAAGAGTATGAGCCACTGCTGTCCCACGTGCAGTACTATCCATCATTCAGGAATAGAAAAGCTGTTGCACACCCGGCACCCACGTGGGTCATGGGATTCTGTCATACATCAGTGTTGGGAGCACACACACCACACTCATTTATGCAAAGAGACGGACAACGCATCATTTCCCCTTCAGCACAACCCTTTGAATTCATTTTTGTGAATCTGGCACTATATTTTTAACAGATAATTTTATGTCAGGTAAAAAGAGTTAATTTTAGCTTCTATATTAAATACATTGCCAAATGATGTGCTGTCAGGAAGGGGTCAGAACTTTTGAAGCCACTATTTACAGCAACACTTAATCAGTATGAGGCTGTCATGAGTTTAACCCAAATCTATCACCCACATCTCTTAATAATTCATCTAAACACGAATCACCTGAATACAGTGAAAATGTGGGTGAGTTATGGTTTGGCTGAACTTATTCACCCAGGATTGCTTGCAGCTATACAGATTTGCCATGTATAGAACACATGGAGGTACCTTTTTTAGTGGAGGGATTGAGTGAATTAACAGTCTGATAGAGGAACATACGGCTATAAGTCTGGGAAGCAGAGACTCTACTTCTGTCTACTGTGGGCTGTCTGGGGGCCTTTGTGTCATTTAGGATTGTGCTATTTGCATATTGCTCAAAACAACTCTAATTTCCAGAAAACTGATTTATTTCAGTGAGGAGTTTGTATAGATTGGAATGGAGGTGAGCAGTGTATTCTGCTATGCATGGAGAAGCCTTTCACAACAGATTTTCCAGCTGCATTTTCTGCAGGTGATGAAGGAGATATTGTGCCTCATTATGAGACTGGTGGTAGCCGTGCCGGTGCCGTCAATATCATTTTATTTTCGGTGCCACTGGTATCATTTTTTTTCTGATGCCCGGGAATGGCCAATTACCGGGTCATTACGGGCCCGCCAGACCCAGTAATTGCCCATTCCCGGGCGCCGGAAAAAATGACTCCCCATTCCCATTTAATTCCCATTGGGCTCAATGGGAATGGGAGGCCGGATGCACCGGCACCATTTGTGAATGGTGCCGGTGCATCCGACATGGTCTGCTGGCGGGTGCAGGTCCGCTCGCCAGGTCAGAGTTGGCGGGCGTAAAGGCACCCACGAGCAGACATCAGAGTTTGCCAGTCCGGTAACAAGGGTCCCGGAAAGCTTACTGGTGCCGTTGTTACTGACTGGCAAACTCATAATGAGGCTCATTGTGTCAGAAAGGGGAGTTAAGTCTATACATTTCTCCCTTAAAATTCAATGAATAAATTAAGGACAAACCGCAAGTGGGCAAATGGGAAGATAGGGTAAAATATGTCTGGGCATATAGCTGGATATCAGAGGGATACATAATTATGCTAAAATATGATGCAACATCCCGTTTGATGGATAGTTTTGTGAGTTAGGCTTTGTGAGTGAAATGTCCATTAGTTCAAGAGACAATGTTTCAAAAGCTGAATGCATCAACTTGACTTAAAATTGTCAACATACCAAATAGTAATATCCAGTTATGCGTAGTTGGAAGGGATGTTCTAATACTTTACTTAGATTTCTCCTGTAAAAATGTATCAAACATACACATTTACAATTACAGGTTTATATAACATTAAACATTTAATAAAACATTTAAAAGTAATATCCTCACTTACTGATAAAAGTAACTTCTCCATATTCTGCTCTCACATCCAGCTCTGATGCTGCTATTTGAATCTTATTGTTACATTTAATAAACAACGGTCTTGGCAATTGTATTCTTAAATGGCCCTATCTAGAGAAAAGCAAAATGCATGCTCGGTGTTCTTTAATTAATTATATAATAGGACATTTAAAGCGCACATCAAACAGGCAGGCACATTCAAGTGTATGTCTGTTATTAATGCCCTCAATTCAGGGGGATTCACCTCTCTGAGAAAAATCTTAGGCTAAAAGGGATTTGTAATTTGAATATTCAAGGAGGACAGCAAGCCCAAGTTGTTTCCTTCCTCCCAATCTTGAAGCTGGCAATTGAGAGCTGCCTTCTCTATTGTTCTATTCTGTGGGACCTCTCCTCCCCACTTAGCAGCCTCCTTGACCGAGCTAAGCAATATTTTCTAATGATCTATATCATTCATACCCACCCTGTCAGATCTTGGAGCCAGTAGATCTGAGAAGATATTCTTAATGTTTATGCTAGTTACTGTACCTCTACATTTCTTATAATAATATCCCCATAGCCAATCTTAGCATGTCTAACTATGGGGCATGTGCCTGTTTCCAAACATAGAACACAGGCAGGAGTACATTTGGGAATGCCTGGAACAGAGCAAAGGCATTTATTGTGGATCCATTGCAATGAATCAACATTGCTGATGCCTCATATCTCAGCCCCAAAAAGCAAAGCACAAACCAATTTAAATTGATATATATCTTGGCAATTCATGAGCATCTGGACTCCATACTTGACATAAAATCTCATAAAGCCCGCTATTCGCTCAGAAGAAGATTTCACTATTCTCATTTTATGAGGATTCCATCCCTGTGGCAACAAACCTAATGCCTAGAGAGTCATACTGCTTTACCAAATCAACATCTATTGAAAGTCCATGCATATTGCCTTTCCCAAAATGAAGGGCTTTTTAATAGATTGAGTTCCAGGTGGTGTGCTTTAAAGATATCCATAGCCATGACCAAGCTTAAATGAAGACTTTGTGGAATAAGATCCAACAGGGCAGTATTAGGTTCAAAGTGTATTAATAATTCATATTTTTTATAACATATGCATATAATGGCTTTGAGTGGTTTTGTAGTACTTTACGTGCAAGTTCAGTGCCCTTGGTGTGCTACCCTTAAAATTAAAAACGAAACAATGAAGACCATGAACTTTGAACGTTTTTCTGTGTTTTGATTTGTTCGTATTCACTGTTTGTAATTGAAAGCCAGTAGGTGAGAGGGGTTGATCAAAAATGCTAGAATCAAAACGAATGGCGGGGAATGATATGGTAACAAGCCCCACCATGCCAGAAAATACACCAAAAATGAAAAACCTTTTTAAAGTAATACATCAATGTTTTGTACCTTTAATGATCTCCACTTGAAATGGTCAAATATGTCCTTCCCTCCATGCTGTATATTAGCTTGTTGTCTTTGCTGTCCTACATGAGTGTATGTCAGAAACATAAGGTGTAGTAAAGAATTCCATAATTTGACAAAATGGCATCGCTGAGGATGTACAACCTTGAGCTTTTGGGATTTTTGCTGTGCAAAGTGAAGGTGGTTTCTCTGTATTAAAGTCATGTTGCTCAATAGATATATTTTCCAAGTATTCACTCTTGCTAAAAAAGGTAATATTGGTGATTATCCCTGGGCTGGCCTCATGCCTTGTGAGTGTGTCACATGATCAGTGCCCTTCATATTACACACATGTCAACTTCTGCGTGCGCAATCTCCAAACTGCTCCGAAGCTGAAATGTGTATTGGCCACCTTTCAGAGAAAAGTATCATGTACTTCAAAAGTGCAAATGCAAGATCCGGCAGCCTCTCACGAGGGTTCCCTTTTTAAAATGCTGCTAGTGCTAAGGAAACTATTTCATATCATACAGCTGTCAATTAATTACAAACAAGTGTCTAAAGCTAAACTCAACTTTAGAAGCACTGGGACAAGGCTTTTTAAAAGTACCCCTGCCAAATTCCTAATTGTTAACCTCATGAATCTGTTAGCAGGGTAATGCCTCTTTTATACTAGGGGCATTGCTAAAATAAAGCTAAGCTATATTTTGTCCCTAAAATAGATATAGTGAATCAGGAGGGGATTAAATGAATCAACCAACACCATCATTTTCTGACATACTTTACCCCAGCCGACCCCCCACTCTGGCATTCCACTTTTTCCTACAGAAGAAAGAGACATCTGCTGCAGGCTTCTGCCTTTAGAGTGGTTCCCACAATACATGGGTGCAGCTGCACCCATGAAACCTATTGTGCTCCTAGTGTGGCCTCTGACACCTCTACCAGGAGGACAGGCTGCTTTTCTTGGATAGTAGGTCTGGGTACAGGCACTACAAGGGCCGCTGCAAGACAATGGAGAAATACTTGAAAGGGGAAAATTAACAAGATTACTATTTCACCTGGGACAGGCAGGGGAGAGGAACGGTACAGGGAAGCAATGAGGCCAGAAACCTACAGGAAGAAGGCATTGGCCATCTTGGAACTTACTGTAATCAATTCCTTCTTATCACCCCTGACTTCCTGCAAATCAAGGAGGCCGTGTATGACACTGCAGAGGAGGGACAATCTGCAGCAGTGATACTGATTGGTCTTTAACAGAAGGCTGAAACACAGACCAGTAAAGATGAGCATATTAAAATGGCTCAGATCACAGCATATATGTATTTCCATATGCTGAGCATGGAAGAAAGACACAAGGATATTGTGGCCTCTATGCAAAACCAGGCTGAGCTTTTGAAACAAGCCCAGAGAGAGTTGAAATAATTAGAAGCAAAAGCGCAACAGAGTCAAAATTCAAAGTCAAAATTTGAAAATATTATTCAACAGCTAAAAGATGAGTTAGCGACACAACATCAAGTGAATGCAGAGCGAGAGTCTCAATTTTCTGCACTGCAAGGGGAGTATAAAGAATGTGTTGAAAATCTGAGCGCAAGTCAACACAAATTAAATTAGCATGTTGTTCACAAAGCATAGGTTAAACAACTGAAAGCTGAAAAGAGCCAGTTAATCATTAAGGTGGTTAATTCTCAGGTTGAATTCGATCATATGCACCAAGATCTGAACACCTTGAAACAACAGAGAGCGCCGTTGAGGGAAGAAAATTCCAAATGAAGTCAAGAGAATAGTGCCCTGTTTCGGGAAGTGCGTCAGTTAAGGGTGGATGTGGAGAAAAGTGAGTTATGTTCTCAGGAACTGACTGACATGAGGCTAGAAAATGCAGGTGAAAATTGTACAAGGGGAGGAGATTAGTCTCCTGAAAAAGAAAAGATCTGTATATGCGAAAATAATACTAGCCTCACAGAAGGAAAATGAGTCTCATTGTGAAGAGAACAAGGGACTAAGAGACTGGTTCATGGCACAAAATAAAGTGCTAGAATTCACCCAAAAACTGGTGTCAGAATTGAAAACTCAGGCCTCTGCATATCACCAAGGGACGGAGAAGAAAAAATGTGAGGGGTTGGAAAGTGAAATAGCCAAGCCTACACAGACTTTAAGGCACCCCGACCAGTCAGGGTACGGAAAAGCACCATTCGATAATGGACTGATTACCTCTTTACCAGGGCCCTAAAGCCAACTCGACACCTCAAAAGTACGGGGTGCAGCTGACTTCATACCTGAATTTTTTAAGAACAGGGAAACATGAGGCAACTGGACTCAACCAAGCCTAGTCCAACTGAGCCAGAAGGCCAGTCCTTATCAGACATTGATGTATTTTCATCTCTACCAAGTAGAAGGGAAGGTGGTCAGACGAGTGGGCTCTGGGAATTTAAAAATACCCTGGCAGATACCTCTGACCAGGAGGGCTCCCATGATGAGACATCAGTGAGTTGGACTGGCAGAACATGAAGTTACAAAGGGACCACCTGGTTCGCTTTACAGAAAGATAAGGACCAGAGTTTAGGCCTCAAAAGAGCATCTTAAAAACCTCCACACATCCAGGGAGGTGGGGGGAATTCCCTACCATAAACAAAAGGAGGGATGAGAAAGATGAGTACCCCACCGTGTGAAAAGGGGAGTACAAAGGAAATGACCCTGAGAGCCCACAGCACCACAGGGGAGAAGAATCCAGACCCTGTCATTCTGGGAGGATTTCCCAATCTCAAAGAGGTAGTGGATGCCTAGAAGACAGGGAGTGGACCACCAATAGCAACAGATCTGGGTCAGAGGGTGAGTGGACTCAGGTGCAGCGGAAAAGAAAGTCTGCCAAACAGAAGAGAGGTCTTGTGAAAGACCCAATTCGGCAAATAAAGGCCATAAAGAGCTCTATGACTCCCTACTATAAAAACACCATACATTAAGTATGGGAGCATCTAGAGCTTTATGACCAAATGATGACTTAATTTTGTATTAAGAGTGATAGTAATTCCATGGAGTTTGTCAAATGGTCATTTTCCCCTAAGTACTCCAGCTTCTTTGCCAGGCTGGAGGACCAAGATCACCAACATGGTCCACCTACAAGGCAGACATTTTAAAACATGTTTCCATTCACAGAAATCCTCAGGAGGCCTGCAAGGTGGCATACAACCTGCAGTGCGGGGAAGACCAAGCACCTAGAGGGTTTGTGCAGGAGCTGAAGCGAACATGTACCAGAGGCCTGTACCCTGAAGGTTAACAATTTTAAAAGAGTTTGGGGAAATGGCTGCTCCTTCCCTATTTGGGTGGCACAGGCCTGGACTGAGTTCCCTGAATCACTTAGGAAGGAGGAAAATTACGCCACTTTTAGGAAACTTCTTAAGACCTGTTTTTTTTCTTAGGATGTATCCCCAGAGTAGTTGTTCCTTTGTAGTTTCTATCTTTGTCCTATATCTCTCTGTTTCAGCGCCTGGATGGCTGAGGGTTTTGTCGCTTTATAAGCATACAGTAAAGTAAAGTGAAGTGAAGTAAAGTGAAGTAAAGTAAAGTAAAGACCTCTAGGTGGGTGAAAACCAACAGCTGAGAGTTCATCAACACATACTTCCATGTGCTCCCGAAATACATTATGACCTAACTAGTAAGGGATTTCCATGAGCGTAGAACCCTGGATTGGGTGATATAACAGGCCGCCACGATTTGTGAGGTCCAAAAGCCCTCTGAAAGCAAGAATAACAGCCAGGCAGGGTACCGGACCAATGCTCCATCTGACCATGCCAATTATATCAGTCCAAGATACAAGGGTAACAGACCCAACCTGGGGTATGTATGGACTCCCTGGCACAAGGGGGCATCCAATCAGGTAAGTACTGCCCCAGAAAACCTCCCTCAAATCCTCCCTCAAAACTTCCCTCAGGAGGGAAGAAATACACCACCCCCAGCCTAAGTCTCTTTCCCAGGTAGCCTTCAAGCCCCAATTTCCAGAACAATCCTGATCTCTCTACCCACTTTCAGGACAATAGATTCCCAAATCAGGGAGAAGGGAGACCTAGCATCGAAGATTATCAGGAAAACTCCCAATACCCAAGCTACTCTGGGAGAAGGGGCGGCTACCCTTTCCGGGAGCAGCACAAGTATAAACCCAAACCTTCCTACCAAGCAGCAAAAATGAATAACTAACTCAAGACCCGGGTCGCATGTTGAGGGTTCAGCAGAACCCTCAACTGGAAACTGCTGCCCAGAATAATTCGACACCCGGTTGTGGTGCCCTGGAGCTATGATGGGAAGAAAACTCTGACAGCCAACAGGTTCCAGAGGAGGGGGTCCGGGTGGAAGGGAGATGTGAAGCCCTAGAGGAAGCTTCCTTTCCCACCGGAGCAAAACCCCTGCAAACCTTTGATCCTGAACATAAATCGTCTATCCCCGAAATGCTAGAACCTAAAGAACAGAGGCTAAGTAGGAGAAATCAAAAGCCAAAGACAACCCACTTTGTGGAGATAGTCTGCATCTTCCCTTTAAAAGGAGAAGAATCCCTGGAGGATTCAGGGAAGAATATCTTGTCTTTCAAAGATGGAGGGATCCCTCTCAGGGAGAAATGGGTCCCAAAAGACCCGAATATTGATGGGGTAAGTATGGACCCAGAGCAAGAAGCTCTTAAACCCACACAATGTCACCCAGATGACCCTGAAAGCACTGATATTTCCTCCCTCCAAACAGGTTTAGGTAACTGCCTCCAGGAAAAGGGGGACAGCAAAGTGGGGGGAAAAGGGGACTTCCCAATCTCAACTGTGTCTGGGTGCAAATTTTTTTTTACAGATTCCCAGACTCCGACACAGAAAACTGTCCCAGATCACACAGTGTTGGAGTTCAATATAAAAAAGGGAACTGCCAAGCTGGCACAGAATGCACTTTTTCTTTGCTGCCTTGAGGAGAGAGAAGGAAGATTATAGGCTTCCATCAAGGTACAGGGTCAGTGTGCATTATCAGCACTGGTGGACACTGGATACCAAGCCACCCCATGTCCAAAAAGGCCTTCGACCAAATAAAATAAGGAAGGGGGCAGAGTCACCAAATTCCCCTCACACCTCTTCCTGGACAACTCCAAATCTTCGATGGGAATTATATTTCTGTCGAAGGGACTGCAGATCTGGAGATAAAAATTGGGCACATAGGATGAAACACTAGGTAATAGTAATCACTCCAGAGGGCACACCTTGTCTATTGGGAAATGATCTCATTCGGAGGTTATCACCGCTGATTGACTGCATAAACAAGGTCCTCCGGACTCAGACTAACCGGCCAATGAAATTAAAATGAAGTACACATTATATGAGTTTGAATGGCACATGCCACACAGTGGTCAGACAAAACAGAATTCCATTTCAGGAAAAGCCAAATCCCAGACGTTACCATAATCTCTGTAGGAGAGCAAACTGTTGATGGGAACCCTTCTCCATTTTGGAAAATTAACCTCCCTCCCAGTTTTAAGTGGCATTCCACAGTAGAGGGAAATACTCTGAAGTTGTATACCAATCCACAATCAGAGGAAAGGCCAAATCCCATGACAGAAGATGATGAAAAAACATGTCAAAGTTTGACTGACATCCAGACAAAGGGTGAACTGCTGTTTTTCCCCATTCAGATAAATGAGCGGGAGGAGCCAGTTCTCACCAGAGTATGCCTGAATAACGGAAGAAGCTTCATCAGCAAAGCATTATTCAGGAAACTCCCAAAAGATCAGACCATTCCCACATTTAAATTGATTGATAAGTTGGAAATGGGCCTGGAAACCCCAAATTCCAAACATCTCCTGCCTAGCAGGTGTATGCTAACAATTTCCATTGGCGATAACACCATAGAACATAATTGTCGGGTTGTGAGAGATGTCCCCTCTACCTTTTACTTAGGCAGTGACATTCTCAATCGATTCACAATTAATTTGGACTTATTTAATAACAAAGCTGATCCCGACTGGGGGGTATCCCCATGGGCTTTGACAACACTGAGAAATAATTTTGGTCAGCTCAATTGCTGCCGTATGGGGTTGAAGTTCAAGTGAGAGAAGAGGTTACCATCCCAGGGTAGGTGCATTTACAATTCCCCTAACAATTAAGCGAGGACACAACCTAAAAAATCATGACGCCTATATAAATTTGAATTGTCATCTCCAACATCAAGGTTTGTATTTACATCTGAGACCCCTAAATTAACTAGAACACATCCCCATTCAAATATTTGTGGATAACAGCGACACTCAAAGTATCACTTTGGGTGCAGACACCTGTGTTTGAATGTCCGTTGATGCCCAACATTATTCGATTTCTTTAGGTAATGAGATCAGCAATGACTGTATCCAACTGGAAAAGATTTTCACCAGGCAAGGGGGGAATTTCTTGGTGTACTCTTCCTGCCCTTATGGTGGGGAAAAGGTGACCTGTGACATCAGGAAGGATGAGGTGGTATTCCAAGTCAACATTGACTACCTCCAATCCTTGAATCCTCACGTTCAGACCAATACCATAACAAGAGATCTCTCCACCCAACAGGAGGATGCTGCCGAAATTGCCAAGCCCAAGGTCTTTCCAAGCTGTAATCAGATGGTTGAAGAACTAATCAATCACACTGATGCCTGTGAGACTGAGGAGCAAAAACAGAAGCTGAAACAAGTGATTCTGGATTTTCAGGATATCATTGTAGTGGATTCATATGATTGCGCACGCACAGAGATATATTCAACCTCCATACCTATGGACCCCAAGATGGCTCCAGTATTTGTGAAGCAATACTGGTTACCTCTCGTGTCTATAGAGTCACTCACAGAGATTTTTAACAATTTAGAATCCTGTGGGATAATTTGTCCAATCCACAGTACCTTTAACAACCCAGTACCGGGGAAACTCAAACCCAATGGCCAATGGGGACTTTGCACAGACCTAAGGGAGGTAAATAAATGGGTCCACATGGCAAGATGACCCCTTCCCTACATTGATTAGGGACTGGCCCAGAACTAAGGGTCAAAGGTGTATACCACCAATGACCTGAACAAAGGTTATTGGACAGTACCCGTGAGTAGGGAAGACCAGTTCAAGCATGCCTTTACCTTCGGGGGCAGCAATACACGTGGACCCAAACTGCCTTCGGATACATAAACTCTGGCAATGAATTTAATATCTTCTTACATAAGGCCATGCCCAATTTGAGCGAAAGGGGAAACCTAGCCTATGTAGAAGATGTCTTAATCAAGAGCTCAACTGTGGAGGAACACACAGCGGAAATACGCTATGCTCTGACCCAGTTGCAGAAAGCTGGATTAAAACTGTCCTTTCAGAAGACACAGTGGTGTAAGACCTGCATGAACTTCTTATGGCAAGAAATCACCCCTGAGGGTCTCAGTCCCCATGTGAAAAAGGTGGAAGCATTATTGACATTGAGAGACCCTACTACTCTGCAAGAAATAAGAAGCCTTCTTGGACTCACTAATTCTAGTAGAAAGTTCATTGAAGACTAAGCAGAGGTCACCCGACCCTCGGTCCATCTTTTAAAGGCTGGGGTCAAGTGAGAGTGGGGTCCGTAACAATCTGAGGCAGTAAAACAACTAAAGAGAAGCCTTTCCCAAGCCCCCTTTTTGGCTTACCCCATAAAGAACAAGGAGTTCTTCTTGGAGACAGGGTTCTCAGATACTTGCTTAATAGCAGCATCATTCTAAAAACATGACAAGCTCAACAAAGTAATCTTGTACGCGAGCAAGACTTTGTCTTCTGTGGAGGAACATTTCAATGATTGCGAAAAATCACTCCTGACAAAGGTGTGGGTGTTGAAGAATTACCGCCCATTCATCTAAGGGGAGCATACCAGAAGGGGGACTCGTCATCAACCCTTGCAATACTTACAAAGTAACCGAATCCAAACAGGGAACATGAGTAATTCCAGAATTACCATGCAAGGTCTTCCTGTGGAGGTCAGATATGGCCAAAACAAGAAGAGTCCTCTAGCGCAAGGATTGGCTGACTTGCATGACTGTGCTTGAGAAAACTGTCTCGAGGACGAAAGTCTAAGGACCAACGACAATATGGAGGCGTTCTTTACTTCCCGGCAAAAAGTCTATAAGGAAGAAACATGTCAGGGGATACCCACCGTTTATGCGGATGCTGCTCCTACCATGTTGACAATCAGATGGAAAAAGAACAAGTGACTGGCATTCAGAATGCCTGGGTAAATGATGCCCCGGGAATACTCTGCTGGGTACAAAATAGGTCCCAGAAGTAATCAGGTGGCAGAGTTGATGGCAGTAAATCAAGCCATCTTCACTGGCGTGCAAGACCAACTCAAAGAACTGGTCATAGTCATCAATTCAGATTATGTCAGGAATGGGTTTGTGGAACGCCTGATTAATTGGAAAAATTGAGGCATGCTGTGTGTGAATAACAAACCGCTCAAGCACATGAAATGAATCCAATCAATTCATGATCTAGTGACCTCTAATAAGATGACCTTCTACTGGAAAAAGATCAGAGGTCACTCCAAAATAGAGGGACCAGACAAAACCGGAAATGACCTGGCTGACCAGTTGGCCAAAACCAGTGCCATTCACAGGGAACTCCTAGAAACTGAATCCCTGTTGGAGGAAATCCAGGTTGCTGCTGTCACCAGGTCCAACACCCATGCCATAAATGAACTCTCAACTTCCTAGTGGTGTAAAGAAACCCTAGATGCAGATTTGGTTACTACACAAAAAGAGAACCCAATTATTGGGAAATGTTATCAACATATTGAAGATCCTGTGAATTTTCCTCTGACAGAATATGATTATATCGGGAAGGAGGATCTCTGGGTGTTGATGACATTTTCCAAAATGTTCTGAATCCAAGACAATTTGTTGGTACGGAGATCCATATCTGGATTTGACCAGTGGGTGGTACCTACCTCATTCCGAAGCCTGATGTTAAGTCATGCCCATGACGCGGCCACTGCTGGTCATAGGGGGTTTTATACAACCTTAGTAATCTTGTGCAAGGTAGCATATTGGCCACACATGGGCCAGGACCCCAACATCTACTTAAAGGGGTGTCTTGTGTGTGCTCAGTTTCAGCCAAGTTCTCTCACACACAGAGCTCCCCTACAGAAAAGGGGAATGGCAAAACCTTGATCGGATTTGCAAGTCGATTTCATCGGGCTAGTGATCCACTCCTCTAGTGGAAACAAGTATATGTTGCCTGTGCCATGCTTGTTCTTCCGGACCTCAATTTTAAGGCGGAGACAGCTGCTGCACTAATGATCAATCACACCTTCTCTCTATTCGGCCCTCCACAAAGGATTGAGTCAACTGAGGAAGTCATTTTATCAGCAAGATGATGGCCAAGATTTGGGAGATACTAGGGTTAAAGAGAAAACTCCACATTAACGACTGCCGAGCCTCGAGTGGGGGAGTTGAAAGGTACAATAAAACAATTGTGGGCATCTTGAAGAAGTTTGTGACAGACTCTGGACCTAGTTGGGACATCTGATTACCACTTGTCCTGATGACCATAAGGTCTACACCATCTTCTGCAACATAAATGTCTCAATTTGAGCTAATGAGGACACGAAAAATGGTGCTACCTCAGCATCTGCTCTACAGAATTCAAAAGCAGACCCTGATCAACACGTCACAATCCATGAGTACATTGAAGATTTATGGAAACAGCTTCTGCATGCTTTTGCATATGCTCAGCACAATTTAGAAAAGTCAGCAGAGGGAATGAAATCCTACTATGACTTAAAAACTACCAAGAAGGAGAACAAAGTAGGAGACAGGGTCTACCTGTACAATTTCCAAAGGAACCAGACCAAGGAGTGGAAGTTTCTCTCCTCTTTGCGCAGTGCCTCTGAAATTGTCAAGAAAATCTCACCTGTCGCCTATAAGACCTGCAACTCTAAAGGAGAACATACGGAAGAGAAATGGGTCCATAGGAATGAGTTGAAGAGCTGTCACCCCAGACAGACTTTACAACTGATTGAAGAACCCAGTGAGGGTAGAGCCCAGGAACCACCTGAAGAATGAAAGGAAAGAGGGAAACCCGGATGGAGAATAGTAGACATTTACAGGGAGTAAAACAATTCATACTTATAAGGAATGTACCAAAATTAGAGAAAGATAATGTTGTTGAATTCTGTATGTCAAGTGAAATCAATGTTGACATTTGGTTGCAATGTATAATCTGTTGTTTTGTTGTTCAAGTTGTATCCCTATTTATCAGGGAAAGAAATACTGTATAAAATACTTAACCTCTCCTCTACTCAATAACTCCTTACCTTAACAGCTGCGGAAGCTGGAGTTTCCAAAAAGGGAGGGGTCCAGGACCAAAACCCCAAAATCCGAAAAGAGAGTAGTGCAGACCAGAGTGCCACTCCCTCAGGACAGGAAAAGAGCATATGTGCTCTGATGAGGAAATTCATGGAATGGGCCAAAGCAAAAAGATAAAACAAAAACCCCACTCTCCCCTTGCTCTTTTCTCTGAGTCAGCTGAATCAAAGACCCAGGGCGGGAATGTGTGGGGTAAAAAGACAGCGACAGAGATGGAGAGGCCATTCTAAGCCCATTATGAGAGTGAAGCTGGCTAAGTGTGGGTTCCATTGAAATATAAAAGCCAGTACAAAACACTGATTTTATCATAGGGCCTAGTGAATGAGCGAGAATGGGCCCTCCTCCATTTTGTTAGAATGTACAGGCACCCAGTTGAAGAAAAGTGAAACTTAGAACTGGAATATTGTTAACTGAGTCAATGGATTCCAAGGACATGAAGCACTGCAGATGCTGACTTCGTCTAAGGGCACATGTGATAGATTAGAGGGTGCAGAAGTGCACATGAAAATAAATTAATTAATTTGAAATACTGTTCATTTGGAAGCTAAAAAGGAGGAATGATGGCTTACATTTGAAAAATAAAGTCAAATGACAGATTGAATAATGAGATTTTATTTCAGCACATAAAATGACAACATTTCTAAGGAAAGGCATATTTTGTTTTTTGTAGCAATGAACGCTGGTACTCATGTAACTGTGGCCTATCTGTGTGCATTAAATTTATAAAGAATCTACCTCTATTCTAATGTAGTTGAAAAGAAAGGTTGTATTTACGAACAGCAGGCCTAGATATAAGGCAAACATTTTACATGTAAGCACATCTTGTCGATTTAAAGCTGTATTTTCTGAAGGATGAGTGCAGCTGGTGTTTTTCCTACTAAGCTGATAGGTCTGTGCCTTTGAACATTTTAACTCAAGACCTTTGGCTGAGGACCCCTAGGAGAACAAGGTCTAATTATCAATTTCAGTGCTAAGATATACAAAGAAGTAGATTGAAATTATGGGATTTACAGATAACATGACAAACAGAAATGACCTTTAAGGTCAGGTTCCCTATTAATGGTGCATTAGCCCTGAGCAAAGCCCTTTGAAGCTCAGGAGAGGAGGGTAGAATACACATTGGCACAAGCAGATGGCAGGTCACATGTTTAATGAGAAATAGACACCTAAGAAATGGTTGGGGCATTAGAGTGAAACTGGGAGCACCAATGATTCAGTGATATTGATTAAACAATGAATACATTTTCTCGAATAAGAAGTGCATCATGTGTCCCCTCATTTTAAAGGGGATACAAATCCAATTGGGACCATGTAAAAACAACATTTTTGGGATGTACATAACTTAAGTTATGAACAAAATTATGATTCTGGCATTTTCATAAATCTGAGGAACTGGAAATATGTATAGAGTAATAGATGATGAAATTAAGGTTGGAAGTATGTAGTGTCAGAGTTATAACTATTTTGGCACAGCAGCGAACTGTGAAAAACATTGGCTCCACCCAGGAAGGGCATGCCAAAATAAAATTAGTATTTTCCATCTTGCCATAAAATGTAGAATCCAAAAATATATAGATTTATGTAGTTTTCAGAAAAATTAGCGTAGCTGCCATGCTGTTTAATTTTCAGAACCCAAAAAAAGGTAAATCCAGCATTTGATTTTGGGAGGACAAATCTTGCCCCTCCCTCAGCCTACATCAAAAACAGCAAGTGGGTGTATTGGTGGAAGGGGAAGGGAGAGTGTTAGCCAATCCTAACTGTGGGAATTATGATAATGTAGGAGTGTCATCAGCCCTATAAGAGTTCAATTTTGCATCAGAACAGGGCTTTTTCCACTTGATTCCGAGAGGTATCCTACTTAATCCTTGCATCGGAGACAGTTGCAGGGAAATCTAGAAGCTAAATTGAACCCAATCAGAGGATCCAGAGGGAGTCGCAGTGCAGGAGAAAATTCTTGACTGAAAATCCTTGACCAGATCTGTGCTGTCCTCAGAGGAGCCCTGATGTTTATCCCTGACCAAAGCCTCCCATGTAAGTAGAGATATCCTAAATGCCATCAAAATCGTGAGGGGGAAACTGCCAGCCTTAATCTCCATCTCACATAGCGGGTATGCGGGAGGTACTGGGAAGGCCCTTGGCACATTGTATTAAAACCAATTTAAATTAATTCCACTATGGAAAATCACCCTATGCATTTAAATTGAATTGTGGGCCTTAATCCTTTCCATTAAATTGTGGGGTGGGGGGAAGCTGTGTAGATCTTTAGTGCATTGAATTGAAGTTAAATAAGTGAATTCCCATATAGAAAATCACAGGATGAGTGTTGTTTGAATGCAAAACTAACAAAGTTCATGCCCAGCGGGTTAGAGCCAGTACAGACAGTAAAGACTTGGGTGACTGTCCTTCTGAAACCCCTGACTCCTGTCCCAAAGGGGGTGTCCCTAATCCCAAAATTAGTAAACCTAAAACACTACTATTCAAGTAAATGTATAGGATGCAAAAAAAACAAAATTTCCCATTGATTCCCTTGCCTCCCAAACCAGAATCCCAAAGCACTGCCTGTCCTTTGAATGTGTGTTGAGAAACAATTTTTCCATTGTATTGTGAATGGTTTATATTAGTTAATTTGCAAGTAAATCTGATGAAAATTGTCACTTCATATTTCAAAATTTTACCTGTGTAATATCACAAACTGCAAGTCCTTTAAACCTGTATTAGTCAATTTGTGCAAGAAATTTGAATTTCTGATATTGTGTAGTGCCACAGTATTGGTGGTTGAGGTTTTGGTTGATAATCTGTTTTGTCAAACCTTAAATAAATAAATATATATTCTTACTATACACCGGCCTGGTTCCTAGTCCATTGGTGACATTGGGTATTTGTTGTGGTGGGTGCAAGACAGGTTGAAGGCCTCACTAAAGTTGAAGCTGGATAAGCGCTTTGGGTGCGCGCCACTTTGTTTGGGGGGGAAAGGTACTCGCTGAGTTGAGTGTGACTACCGAATTAATCACTGCAATACTTAATTGTGGGTAAATCACGATTTATAAATAAAAAGAGCCATTTTATGCAGTATTCGTGGATTTTAAAATGGCATTAAATTCTGTTAATCGTGAGAAACCGTGGTTTATGTTAAACCAGATGGGTTTACCAGTGGCTCTACTTACTCTTTTAGTTGCCTTAGTTGCAAATAATGGTGCATCAGTCCATATAGCTAGAAATGGTAATACCACCTTGTCATTCCCGATAGCCCATGTGGTGTGCCAGAGCTATGTTCTTGCACCTATACTTGTACACCTTTACATCTGCACCTGTACACCTGTACACTAATGGTTTGACATCTTTGCTGCAGAATCTTAATAAGGATGTTCCAAAAATGAATAACATGGGTATCCCAGTCCTATCAAATGCAGAGGATTGTGTATAATTGTGCTAATCCTAACCCTCAAAGCCATATGTTTAAACAAGCTTCTAATTTAAGGCAGGCTATAGAAGCAGTTTTTAAATTTGCCAGTGCCTACAGAACTCAACTGGTTGATCTAATACTAAGAGTTTTTGCAGTAGCACCTTGGGGCATATCCCATACACAGAATGGAATAACCATAATAAATTACCTTGAACCCAAATAACCAGACAAACTCAAAGAATATGGCAAACTACTACTTTATTGTCAGCTCAAATAAAGTAGGGAAATCTGGTGACCATACGAAATGCAGCTCACATACTCTCATCTACATTTTGATTACAAAAAGGCTTTATACCTCGATTTACGTCAGCTCTCTCTCCTAGAATGTCTTCTAATAGGCCTTTTACATCTCCCACTGCTAAAATACTTTCTGCTGTCATCCTTTCAAACTCATAGATCCATTATCCCACACCCGCAGTCAAACTAGGCAGTTTAAATTTCAAGTTATCTTTATCCATTTGTGGCCATGGTATATATTGCAGAAGTCCTCTCCCTTTCTCTAATAATGGGTATACCCTCGCCCATAATCGTGCCCACCTACACTTCTCATTTTCCAAGTGGGGCTAATTTTACCCATCTGTCTTCGTCCTGGCAGCAACCTTAACCTGCTCACATATGGTGGGGATAAATACCCTGCACTGCGCAATTACACTGTTGGTCATTCAGAATATGTAGATGGTTCCGGTGTATTCTCTTTAGGGTCTTCCAAATCTAACAATTGTACCCCTTTTTATATACTTAGATCTATTGAAAAGCCACATGCAGCCTCCCTTTGTGCCATCTCATTTTTTTCCCTTTCTTCATCTGACATCATTATGCCCCAGCTTGTGTGGCTATCATCCCTGTCCTGGTCATTAAGGTCTAACCTACTTACGGACAGTAGCTATGTCCGTTTGCCATTATGTCACCCAATCTACTTCCTATTCCTTCATCTGCTTCCTTCATTCCCTCATTTGCCTATATAGATCGCCAATCCTTTTCCCTCTCCCTTCTGCCTCTTGCTCGTCAGCTCTTGTCTATATTCTCGGTATTACCTGCAGCATTCTAAGAGGCTGTTGTGATTCTCTCTCTTCTTCCCACCATTCTTGTGCTTCAACTGGCACTATGCACCTGTTAATAAGATAATCTATTTTGTCATCTTTGTGGTCCCTGCTGCTTCTCATTTCTTCTTTCCTTCTCCTCATCTCGCTGTTCTCTTCTTCCTCTCGCCTCCTTTGCAACCTATGTTCTTTCATTCTTTGAGCTTCTATTTCACTGTGTTTTTTCTCCTCTATTCTCCCTTTCTCTTTCTTTTGTTCCTCATATCTTCTTTGTTCCTCCTTTAATTTCTTCTCTTTCTCCTTCTCCTCTTTGCATATTATTTCCTGTTCCTTTTCTTTCTCTTCCTGTTCTTCTCTTTCTTCCCTTTCTCTAACACTATTGATGCCCTTTCTGTCTAACTTGAGTAGTATCTATCCTCTGATCCATTTGTTTTGCACTGTGATCCCATTGTTGGCTTTATGCTTCTCCTCTTTTTGTCTCTTGATTTCCTCCTCTATTTCTATCTGTCTACTTCTTCGTCCATAATGCTCTTTAAATTCATCCTGTGTCGATATATTTTTTCATTACTTAATCTTACTTTCTTCCATTGTGCTATTGTTTTTGGGAAGAGTAAGAGAAGCTGAGGGCATTAGGTCCTCCTCTTTATGCTGATTGAGAATCCACTCCTTCTCAGGCGGCTCTTCTTTCTCATTTTGATAGATCTTCCATATTTCTAGAATAGCTAATCTTGTTTGTAGCTTCTTCCCCGCGCATGTAGCATACAAACACATTGCCATTTGTTGCAATACTCTTTTTGACAATGAACCTTCTTGAGGCCACGGCGTAAGTGTTTTATTAGTCATACCCTTCACCCACTCTATGTGATACTGCCTAATTTTAGGTGTGAATCCTGGTAATGTTCTGCATAGATGTAAAAGAGGAGTGTCCCCCATGATGACAAGTCAATTTCATCTGCCAATACTTACCCGATTATTAAATCACCCACAATACAAAAATTGATTTGGGCAAGCACCATCAATCACTGCCCTTAAACACAAAAGACCAATTCTTTTTTCAAATTTTAAAGTTTTTTCGATATCGTTTCCCTTTATTTCTTTGTTTATAGTTCTATCGACCGTTGCTGGCTTGTTTTTCTATTATTGCCACCGCAAGAACCTTTATTTAACTTTACTATAATTTCTCAGCTTTCATCCTTGTCTGATTGAAGTCAGTCGCTTGATTTTAAGGCCTGATAATTACCTAATTTTATTACTATCGTTTTATATTTCTTAGTTAATACACAATAAATGTTTCACACGGATGTATTTATAACCCCGAATAAACGTGCACTTTTCTTTTTCTGTGATCACATTAATAACTTTCCCTTAGAAAATGTATCTCATCTCACTATTTACTATATTTCGGAGTGTAATACACATTCCTCTTTATTGGCACTTGCCTCAGGAATCCCTTCCATATCCTCTACTTAGAGTTTAGTGCATATTCTTTGGCCCCCTTGGAACCTGAAATCAAGGTATCTATCTCTTTAAACACAAAATCCATTACCATATATTTACACTTAGACTATAGCCTCTCCCCTTTATTTGCCACTTTTAATGCTCTACTTACATCCGTGACTCAGCTCGAGTCCCTCGTCATCGACTCTTCCCCAATCAACTAGTTTGCCTTCAGTCCGTGCAGCACCTGCGGGGACCGGACAGCAATTTCTTGAAAGGAGCACCTACCAACCGATTCTCTCCACATGTGTGTATTGCACACTGCTCTCCACAGGAAGCTCCACGATCATCTGGCTAATGACGAAAATAAAATCGTTGTTAGTCTGAGAGTCTAGATCTGGGCCTAGGTAGCTGGATCTTGAATCATCTGAACTGCTGCCAAAATGTACAGTAGCATCCTGGAGTGTATCTCATGCACAGAATGGAATTACAATAATAAATGACCTTGGACCCAAATAACCGGACAGACTCAAAGACTATGGCAGAGTACTACTTTGTTGTCAGCTCAAATAAGTAGGGACATCTGATGACCATACGAAATGCAGCTCACACACTCTCCTCTACGTTTTGATTACACAAAGGCTTTATACTTCGATGTACATCAGCTATGACTTCATCCTATGTGGCAAACAGTAAAACCTATCGTGGGGAGGGATTGGTTAGGGGAACATATATATCTATATTATGTATAAGTGTTAGTATGCTATTTGCTGACCTTTATCTGGTAGGCACGCCTCAAACTACCTCCAAATAAGTATAATACCAGTGGATTGGTTTCTGCAACATTGTATAGCATGCTGCTACATACCCACTCATGATTGGTTGGCATGCTCTCTCAACCTTGGACATTCAGCTCACTAGCAGCACGTTAACAGGACGATACCCAGGTGCGGGGAACGACAGACCACTGCCCACATTGATTAATTAGCCTACCATCTCTCATCAGTAAGACCATGAGCCAAGGCTTCTCCTCTGTAGTTGACCTTGATAAGTGTTTTCTTTTCTGTGATTTTTAAGGGAGTCAGGGTACACCACTATCTCCATCTGAGGCTTAATGAATAGACCTTGTTTTCGAGTCTTACACCACGTCAGTAGACCACAAATTTGCCAATTTTGACCTGTTATTTACTCCTATTTTATTTAATTATGCTTGGTGCTATTACTTCTGTTATAGACTTGGTTGCTCGTATCACATGTGCTTTCTGCACCCTTTATTGTCCAATACTTGGCACTTGCACATTTGTTCACTTCTGGTTAATCTAACAGAAATGTGCCCTTCGTTCATAGCTCAGCCTGGTTAACTCCCATTGTACTTTCTAATTATGTCTTTGTTGTGTCATCCTTAGTCTCAGCAAAACAGATATTCTTTGTTCCTCGCATGAAGCAGTTTTCTGCAGCATTTCAGATCTGTGGCCCTTGTATGTCTCTTAGGTAGTTTTGACACAATCCGACGTCCATCTTATCATCATGGCCGCTTTACTCATGTTATAGTTTCTACTGCAGTAAGCTTCTATGTAACTCATCTACCTTGCGTTTATGCATATATACATTTGTTGAACTTCATCTCACTCATCTTCTCAGCATAGATGATTTCTTCATCTCTTTATACTTGATTACTTTGTTACTTGATTTACACCTTCATTCAATAAGTATTTCTTATTTCTTTTCTGCGTGTCACTTTACTCTTGTCGGTTTGCACTTACAGCTCTTCCATGTCCAATGGTGTATGTCTACATCCTACAACAAATTCAGTGCGAGGGTACATTCGATATAGTTGTCTGAGTGCATAACGTCTCTCATATCTTTGGTGCGCTATTGAGATGATACCTGGTGCCATGCACAGAGTCCTCCTGATTTGCTTCCAGTATAAGGGAGGTGAGGGGGCGGGCACTAGAGATACCAACTGCTTCTCTACATTTTTTTCAAAGCAAAGACCAAGCCACGGCACTATATGGCAGTGGGACCTTTGGTTATGGAAACCCAATGAGAATACAAGCTGTTGAAAATGATTTTTGCAAATGAATGTTAGGACTACCACAATCTGCCGATCATAGAGAGCTGACTTTATCTATTATTTAAGATGCTCTAAGAACTGCAACAAGTATACTTTGTCTATTTGTAACTGCCAAAAAGCAGTCTCAAAAGACATTCAGGCCTTTGAGATCGTTAGGTAAATAACGTGGAAAGGGAATTGATTAGTGTCTCCTCCTCATCTCTAGGAATCTTACTACTCCAATTGGGAAAATGACCACACGGTTATGGAAAGCCCAGTTTTTAAGTCATTATTCGGAGGACCAAGTTCAAAAAGAATTTAGTAATTAAACAATTAGATTAATTGAGAAGTTTTCATCTCCCAACTTTTTTTTATATATTTAAATTTCTCACCTTTTTTATGATATTGTTTTTTAATTACTATGGCTGGTTTTAATTATTTAAATTGAAATGTAATGTGTGTAGTGCGGAATAATCCTTGATCTGCAGAAAGGTCATGTCCATATTGCGCTTTTATGCCTGAGATCCTTCTCCACCTGTTATTGTTTTGTTCTAAGTACTCTTCCTTCAAAAGATATTATCTATTTTCTATTTGAAAAAATGAAGGTTTTCAACTATGTCGTCCAGCCTTCACTTATATGATATGGGCAAACACAAAATATGCTGTTTGGGTGGTTACTAGATTTCTACAAGGGGCATTGAAACTCAGAGGGAAAATGTAAATTTTAATGAGTAACTTGAGCACATATTCAGTCTAATAATGGTCCCTGACCACTTTTAAACAATCAATTGGTTGCTCCAGAAAGTGTGTTAATAATTGTGCCTTGTAGTTTTATTGTTTTTTAAACATGTTTTATTTTTTAAACGTTTTTATTTTATTCAACAAACAAGCAAGCAAATATAGACAAGCTTCACCATGTGATTCCAGTGATACAGGAAAATATCAATTCAGAAGACGTACATTTACATATGTACATTACAAACATGACAGAAATATCAATTCAGGCATTTCCCACAGGGGGTAGGCGTTGCTCCTCCGTTTCAGCTTCCCGGGAGATCCACCACCTCCCACAACAGTTCCTGCCCACCAGACTGCATGTTCGTCTTTGCGTCAGTACCTCCCCGCTACTGCTTCAACTTCCCCCCAGGAACATACTGCCTCTAAGTCTCATCTTTACCCGGGTTTAACATAATCTGTACCAGGTCGTTGCATGCCTTGATTCCCTCATTCCCTTAATGCTTGCCCTTCTTAAATGCTTTGTACCATACAGCAGACTCCGCTAGTGACCATTGTCCTCAGATCCGCCCACCAGGCTTCTATTTTAGGGGCCTTAGACGATTTTCACACCTTGGGAATTCTGCGTTTGGCTAATACACAAACCAGGTCCGTCATTTTGGTTGTTAGCCTTTTGTCTCTCACCCCTAGGGAACAATCCCAATAAACAGTACTCTGGGGGCCACAACTGCAGCTGAAGACCACCCCGTGCTACCCTCCTTCCTACATCCCCCAAAAATTTCTGTATTACCAGGCACACCCAAAATATGTGTATCAGGTCCTCTCTCCCCTGTGTTCAACTTGGGCAGGCCTAGTCACACCGATTTGCCATAAGGGACACCCTGTAAGGAGTCACATACGCTCTGTGAGTGACATACAATTGGGTGAGTTTCAACCTGGCATTCCTAGATACTCACTTGGTGTAGAGCAATGCCCTTTCCCAATCTACATCTGTAAGTGCTCTCCCTACGTCTGTCTCCCACTTGCTGTGCACCTTCAGCTCTGACGCACCCAACCTGCCCAGGAAAAGATCATATAGTCTAGAGACCATGTGTCTCCCTTCTGACACATAGTACATGGTGTCTAATTTCTCGTTGGTCCCAACTTCACTCTGCGATCCAAGCCATCTTTCCCCAATCCTCTGACCATGCCTAAGTATATTAGGATTTGCCCTTTGTGTATACCATATTCGCTAACCAGGGCCTGGAAAGCTATAATTTTATCTTCTCTGACTAGGTCCCCAATCTTGGCTATCCCCTTGTCCTCCCAGTGTCTTCTATATTGCGCCAGGGTCCCTCGCAGTTCACCTATAATTCCCACAAGGGGAACATGCTCCAAGCAAGGATCTAAGTCACCTAGGAGTTTCTAGCTTCTGCGCCATATGTCCAATTGCAACAACAGGAAGGGTCTCTCTAGTGCAAGCTCCTTAATCCAAAATACCTCCCTCAAAAAATATTGCTTCAGCAGCGGTTGTGATAGCAAAGTGTCCTGCAAAGCTTCGTCCCCAAGCCAGTGCACTAAGTGTTGCAGCTGCCCCACAAGGTAGTAGCACTTGAATTGGGGTACTTTAATTCTGCCTACCACATAGTCTCTCTGTAGGGTGCTCAAAGCAATTCTGCCCCCACCCACAAGAAGTCTCTCAAAAACCCTTTCAGCCTCTGAAAGAAAACGGCAGGTGTGTCATAAGGAACATTAGTGAAATAATACAGGAGGCGGGGGAGTACGACATCTTAAAGTGGGCTGCTCCTCCCTGTACTCCCAGGGGCAGCCTCCTCCAGAACTTAATGGATCTGCCCACGTTATTCAATCTGCCCACGTTATTCATGGTCGTTTGTCTATTATTCTTGTGTGAGGCCACTGGGTCATGCCACACATTAATGTCTAAACAGCAAAAGTTATTTGTCTCCCACCAAAGTCCCAGCCAGGACAGATGCTGTTCATCAAGGTCTCTAAGCTCTGTGAGCGGAAAAAGGCAGGACTTCTCCCTGTTCATCCTGATCCCTGACAGCTCAGCGAACTGGTCAGTGACATCCAACAAGTGCAGTAAATTATCTTATGGCCTGTTTACATACAACAGCATGTCATCTGCATACAAGGAGATTAGGTGAACCACTCTGCCTAGCTTTATCCCTTCCTCTCCATACTCCTCCCTGAGGAACACAGCCAGTGGCTCCAATGCCAGAATATATAGCTTCAGCAATAATGGACAGCCCTTCTTGGTGCCCTCTGCGCTTCCCACACCTCAGAGGTCTCTCTGCCTGTCTTCACACAGACCCTGGGCGCCGTATATATCAGCTATACCCATCTCAAGAAAGCTTTGCCAATGCCAAAATGTGCCAGGGCCGCAAACATCCAGTCCTATCGACGAGTCAAAGGCCTTGACTGCATCGAATGGGGCCCTACACATTCACCTGTCAAATGATTAATGCTGTCTATGACATGGTGTAGTTTCCACAATTTCCATGTGTTCCCTCGGACATACCCAGTTTGGTCTGTGTGTACATGGTCCCCTATTACTCTCCTCAGTCTGTTTGCCAACACTTGCGTCAGGATGTTGCAGTCTTGATTCACCATAGAGAGGGACCTGTACTATTCACAGCGCTGCAGTGGTTTACCCGGTTTAAGGATTGGTATGATAGTGGCTTCCCTGAGACTGCTGGGCAGTACTCCCAGCTCATATGCTTCTGTATAGACCTGGTGCAGCCAAGGCACTAGTATACCTGCATATGTTTTGTAAAACTTCCTTGGGAGTCCATCCGGTCCTGGGGTCTTGGAAGTCGAGAGTTCCCTTGTTACTTCTGTGATTTCTTCTAGTGTCAATGGGGCATCTAGTGCGTTCACCTGGTCGTCTGCCAGTCACAGTAAATCAATTTGCCCTAAGGCCTCCTCTATGTCCTTACCCCTTTCTGTTCAATTGTCTGTGTATAGAGTTTTGTAGAATCTAAAAAACATCTTGTTTATCCCTTCCTGCATTCCGACTAACTACTTGTGTGCCTCAGTGATGGCGTTAATCCTGTCTCTCAGTTCTTGCGGCCTGCATAGCCACACCAGCAGTCTTCCCAGTTTGTCCCCCTATCCATGCAGTTTTTGAGTGTATTTCGTGAGGTCAAAGCGTCCCAATCTTTGCATTGTTTCAACACATTTTTGCCTCAGTTCTGTCACCCGCACGACACAGCAGTCGGTCCTCCCTCCGCTTTTTCCACACTTGCTATCTGATTCTCAATGTCTCCCAGGGTTTTTAACATGTCTGCTCTCAGGCTTCCCATTTTCCCAATCGCCTTTCCCTGCGTATCCTCCTTAAATGTCTCCCATACTTTGCTCATCTTTGCCACGCTATCTGGTCTCTCAGATAGTCATTAAACAATTTGTCTTGCAGAGCTTCCACTCTCAGACTCAAGGCAGGCATCTTAGGGCTCTGGGCCACGCTTTGCCATGTTGCTATCAGTGGGGCATGCTCCGATAGTGTTCTGGCCTGAAATCCCGCAGCAGGTTGCCGAGAATCTTGGCCGGTGGTGCCGGTTTCGTGTGTTTAGTGTCTGATCTGTCCAATACAGAGTTAAGAGTGCAATTAAAATCTCTTCCCCACACCCATGTTGCCTCTCCATACATGGTCAACTTCGAGTATAATTCCTGAAAAACAAGGTGGCATTGTGATTTGGCACATCCCATATTTCCCTGCTTTTCACACAGTCCTTGCACAACTACTTCCCTCCCCTCTGTGTCCTTTTTAAACTCCAGAAATTGGAAGAGGGCTGTCAGAGCAATCCAGACAAGGACCCTCCTTGCGTATGTCGAGAAAGGTGAGCTGTATAGCTTGCCTCCCCACTTTCTAGCCAGCGTGACCTGTCTGTCTGCACTCAGGTGTGTTTCTTGCAATAGTGCTATTTGAATACCCTTCCTATTCAGGTAGTTGTGTACTTGCAGTCTCTTAACATAGTTCTAATGGCTCTTACATTCCAGGTGACCATGTTCACTCCCCTAACCCCTGCCATAGCTGCGCACATACAGGCCCTTTGCTTCCCATCACCCTATCAGTCTGCTGAATAGCTCCTCCCGTGTCCGCACCCTCCTAGCCATTCACAATCTCTGTAACCATTCACCATTATACATCTCTCTCCGAACACCCAATTTCTAAGGTTCCGCTTGTCTGCTAACATCTGTACTTCTCTCACCCCCACCCCTCCCCTCCAACTCCCCTATTAGCCCCAGCAACAACCTTTCCCCCACCCCAACCATTTGTACTCCCACCTCGTATCTCCTACGTGCGTCATGTTTTGAAGTCACCCTACATGCGGCGCCAGTCCGCACACCATCAGACCCTGCTTCCATGCGAGTTTGTGTGAAATCATGCTGGTATAAGTATCGATGTAGCAGGATCATGTGGGAGCTGCACAGATAGTCAACCTCACTGCATGGCCTCTAGCCACGCCCCTTGTATTTTTATTGTTATAAAATGCTGTGCTGTATTAATATGGTATTCTAATGCAATGATTGGTTTTAACGTTTTACTGTTTTAATTTAATAGTTTTAATTTTTAAATTGGGGAATTGTACATTTTTAATGATTTCTATGAACATTTATGGCTATATATCCAAAAATGGAATTATACCAACTGACTGACAGACTATTTTATGTCACATTTATAATCTGTATTTTTACAGGCATTCTTGGAGATTCTAGTCTGAAAGTGTGGATTGCCTACTGAGTGTGTGGTTCATGTAGACCCATGTCCAGGTATGATCCTGTGTGTCAGCATGTCCATACTGTGAGGTGGTGACTTAGGCAGTCATGAAAATGTTCATTACCTGTTTCACTTGGTAATTTATGAATCTGCTGTTTGCTTAAGCGTGTTGATGCTATATTTCTAAACACTGGTGCTTTATTGGCTGTTCAACCTTGTTTTTCTTTATTTTGCAACTTGATGGGGTATCTTGCATGTTTATTTTACATCTCCATGAATTATTTGTGTTTTTCTTGTTGTGTTGCCACAAACTCTTTTAACTTTTCCATGATTGCAATAAGCACATGCCATTCATAGTCATCACTATTTGTGTTGTGTTTCTTATAATTGGTTGTCAATTTCTTAGTACTTTTAGTTAGTTTGAAAGCAAATGTGTAGTTTAACTTTTAAGCAAGTTTGATTTCATTCATGCTTTATTAATTTGAAATGTGTACACTCTTGCATGCAAATTACCTGTAGCCTGTTCCTTGGGTGTCTGTCGGATTGTGATAGAACACTGCCTTTCACATTTTCACATTTCACAAATTATGTGTATATTTACTGGTCATTGTTCTGAGCTGCATTGAACCAAGTCTCTTAAAGGCCTCCTGGCTAGGAACAAAAAAGGGTAGGAAGAATGGAAAGATAAAGAGTTAAGTATTACACTTTTATTTGGGGGTTATGAAAATCTTTTCACAGTGACCAGTGTGTCAAGTTCTAGGTGCATTCTATTACAATAGGATTTGTTTACGGAAAGTGGAAGGAGTAGTTAAGCATTTTTCTTCATTGCCGTCAGCTGCATTTGTTCTCATCTTCCTAATTTCCTCCCTCAACCGTTGTGTTCACTCGATAGACCCTTTTGTCCCTGATCACTCACATATCTACTTCCCCATCTTTGTTCATCTTCCACTCTCCCGCCTCGCCTTCACCTTTGACCAAAAGGAAGTTCAAACCTGACTCCATGGGCCCATACCGGGACCATGTCAAGTCCTTTCCAACCCTCTCTCCTTGGATTGCGCACTCCATCGAACTAGCCATTATGGTGTTCAGTAATTCTCTTGTTTCCTCCTTCGACTGTCACTATCCTGCTCGTTCCATCACCTCCTCATGCCCTAACCCTCGTACATGGATCTCAGTAGCCAACTAACTGCTGAACACGACCATTTGTTGGCACTTACTCCACTTTTGCAATGATTGTTCCCATAGTCTTCTCACTGCCTACAAAGACTCACTCTTTTCCCACACTACTGCTTCATCCTCTTGTTATATATTCTTTTTTAATTTCATTATTGTTTTTTACAACAACAAAAATATAACATACACACTCATAACATAACTGGCATGTTGGCACCTTGCACAGATTTTGTCCTGCTTCTACTGTCCCGGAACTCTCTCCAGCGGCCTTATCGTTACGATCCGACCCATTTGTTGGGGCAGTCACAGAATCTAATGCGTATATTGTCTTTATCCCAGGGCTTTGTACACGGCCTTCCTGATTTACTTATTGGTCTTCTATTCTCGTAGGGTCTTCGCTGTCTCCCTCCTCCCCGCAGCCAAACAGATCCTACATTAGGGAGTTCCATGCGGTTAGTTTGAGCAATGTTTCGCCTTCTCCTCTTTTCACTGCTCTTATCCACACCGCAGTCTCTGCCAGCGTCCACTTCTGAAGGTCTGACCACCATGATTCTATTTTCGGACCCTCCCTTGACTTCCATGCCATTGCTATTCTTCTCTTGGCCAGTATACATATTAGGTCCTTCATTTTCACTAAATGAGATTCCTGTTTGCTCCCTCTTCGAAAGAGGCCCAGTAAGTACTTCTCCGGGGGCTCCACCTGAATTTGGAGTCCACTTCGTGCTATCTTAGTTCTGATCTCGTCCCAGAAGGCCTGTATAACTGGACAAGTCCAAAACATGTGTACCATGTCAGCTTCATCCGCTGAGCAACGGGGGCACCTGTTCTGGTTCCCCATCTGCATCATATTCATCCTCTTAGGTGTAAGATATGTTCTATGCATTGTGTATAGCTGTGCCTGTCTGAACCTTGCGTTTCTAGACACTTTTTTTGGGTATCGTAGTGCCCTGGTCCATTCTTGGTCGCTGAGGGGTCTCTGGAGTTCCTCCTCCCAGCGCTGCCTTGTATGTTGCTCCTGCGGGTTTCCTGCTCCTAGTAATTGTTCATATAGCCTGGAGGTTGTGTGTGTTCCGTCTGCTATGTCATACCATGTATCTAATATCGTCTCCTCCTGGCCTGTCCATTCTGGCCATCTTTTCTTAATGTTTCTTATCATGCCATTGTATAGAATGAATTGGCCCTCATGTATTTCGAGTTCATCCACCATTTCTTGGAGGTCCGCCCACCACTCCTCCTCAGGTCCCCAATTTGTGCTACACCTTTGGCTTCCCAGTGCGCTCGGTATACTGCTAGTGTATTCGTGTCCTCGACTAGAAGACCCACTAGGGGGATTTGTGCTGAACATGGATCTTTTGTCCCTTGGAGTTTCCACGCCCTATTCCATAACCCTATGGCGATGTTGAGCATTTTCGGTAGGGTCTTGAGCAGGGGTCTGTCAAGCCATGGTATTTCTCTTAGATAATATTGCTTCAGTGCTGGCTGAAAGATGATTGGGTCTATTGTTTTGTCCTCCCCCAGCCACTTGACTGCGAACTGCAGCTGCCCTGCTAGATAGTACTTTTCAAAGTCTGGCAGTCTTATACCTCCTTCTTCATAGTCCTTCTGCAGGGTCCTTATCGTGATCCTGTTTCTTCCTCCTCCCTATAAGAAGGTACGTGTTATCGTGTTTAGTTTGGTGAAAAAGGCTCTGGGAATGCTGTATGGGATGTTCGTGAAGTGATATAGTAGGCGTGGCAGTACCACCATTTTCAGGAGGGCTGCTCTCCCCATCATCTCCAATGGAAGCGTTCCCCAGAAGGTCATTGACTTCTGTGTTTTTTCTAGGGCAGCCAGTGTGTTCGTTTTATGGGTGTTGGCGGTGTCATGATGTATATCTATACCCAGATATCTGAAGTAGCGTGGTGCCCATGTCAGACCCAGATCCAGAAGGCTGTCCGGGGGGACCCGCTTTAATCCTGCTAGGGGGAAGATTAGGGACGTCTCTTTGTTAATTGCTATGCCTGAAAGTCTGGTATATGCCCCAATGTCCTCTAGGAGGCAGGGTAGGTTTGTGGCCGGGTTCTTTATAAATAACAACATGTCATCCACATATAGCAAGATTTGGTGGAGCACTCCATCTATGTCTATCCCGGTGTCTCCATATTCTGCTCTGAGAAAAACCGCAAGCGGCTCTAGAGCCAGGATATACATCATTTGCGACAGTGGGCATCCCTGCTTAGTTCCCCTATGTGTCCTCCACTCTTTTGAAATTAATCGCCCTGTTTTCACCCTTGCTCTGGGTTATTTATATAACAGTCTATTCCATCGGAGGAACCCTTCCCCAATACCGAAGTGAGCGGGTACACTCACCAGCCACTCCCAGCGCACAGAATCGAAGGCTTTGACAGCGTCCAGGGACACTATTGCGATCTTATCCTGTCTTTGGTTTGTCTCATCTATCACGTGGTGAAATCTACGGAGATTCCATGACGTGTTCCGTCTGGGGACATAGCCCGTTTGATCTGGGTGAATCACTGTGGGCACCACTTGTTTTAGGCAGTTGGCTAAGACCGCCGTTAGTATTTTGGCATCTTGGTTGATGCGGGAAATCAGCCTATAGGAGGTGCAACTCCTGGGTGATTTCCCGGGTTTAAGGATCGGGACGATTATTGATTCTGATAGACAAGTCGGCAGTTGTGTGCTCTCGTATGCATTTTGGTATGTTTCAAGTAATTTCGGGGCAATGGTGCTATTGTATGTCTTATAAAACTCCCCCGGAAGTCCATCTGGGCCCGGGGATTTACCAGTGGGAAGCTCTGTGATCACGCTCTCTATTTCTTCCACCATAAGGGGTGCATCTAGTAGCTGGGCCTGTTCTTCTGCTAGCCTTGGTAACGTTATTTATGCCAGTGCGTCTGCTATGTCTATCTCTGGGTTAAGGGCATACAGTTGCTCGTAAAAGCGGCCAAATAGGCTAATAATGTGTTCCTGGTCCCTAATCTCCGTCCCGGTGTGGTCTTCTAGGATTTTTATAGGGTCTTTTTTACTTTCCTGCCTAGTAAGTCACGCCAGGAGCCTGCTGGGTTTGTCCCCTTCCGCATGTAGCCGCTGCAAATACCTCCCGTAATTCAATCTCCCTAGTTTTTCCCAGAGTACCATACATTCTGTTCTCAACTCCACCAGCTCCCCGGGTTGCACTCCCTCTATCTCTGCTCGTCGTTCCCTTAAATCTATCTCCCTCTCAAGTTCACTAAGTTCTTTCATGGCCGCTCCCGTCAGTCCCCCGGGTTTGCCTATTGCCGCGCCCTTATCACCACCTTAAACGTGTCACATAATATAGCACTGCTTTTAACACTGCCTTCATTGTGCTCGAAATAGTCTTCTATCGCCTCTTGGAGGTGTTCCTCAAACTCGCCCTCTCCCAGAGCCTCTGCTCGGAGTCGCCATGTTGGTATCAGGGCTTTCTTATGGGTGTGTGCCCATGTCGCCAGTATTTGGCCGTGATCAGAAAGTGTGCATGCTTAAATGGTAATCCCTGTAATATCTTGCAATGATTCCCTGTCCATCAATATGTAATCTATACGTGTGAATGTTCCATGTGGTGCACTATAGTGTGTGTAACCTCTCCCCTCTCCATGTATCTGCCTCTAAATGTCCACCAGCTGTAGTTGCTTGAGGGTCCTGTGTAGTTCCTTGGCTGGTGGTGCTGGTTTCTTGTGCTTATCATCCAACCTGTCGAGGAGCGGGTTTAAGGTGCAATTGAAGTCACCGGCCCAAATGAGCGTTGCCTCTCTATATTGGGCTAGCTTAGGTGCCAGCTTCTTGAAGAAATCTGTTGCGTCATGATTTGGGGCATAGGTGTTGACCAGGCACACTTCTCTGTTTTCAAGCATGCCATGCACTAGTACCAGTCTCCCTTCTGGGTCGGTCTCTTGCTTGAGAACTTGGAATGGGACCCCTGGGGCGATCCATATTAATACTCCTTGTGCATAGTTCGAGTATTTGGCACTGTATGTCTGTCCTCCCCATTTCCTATCCACCTTGGCCTTTCTGATGTTAGGTGCGTTTCTTGTAACATCGCTATCTTAACCTTCATCCGGTTCAGCCAGGCATGGACCCTGCGTCTCTTAACATACGCATTGAGTCCTCTCACATTCCAGGTTGCTATTGTCAGTTCATCTAACCCCATGTTCTCTTCTTTTGATCTGGCTCCGTTGTCCCACAGCCGTGTCCCTGCGCTCTGCCCCTTGCTTTCCCTGTGCCGATGTCTCTTGGAGCCCTATTCATGGGACCTTTTTTCCGAGTGCAACTGTGATTGTCACCCCAGGGTCTCTGCTTTACGTTGCTCCGGTCGCTTTGTGCTTGTGTTTCTTCATTATCTTTTGAGGTGTTCCTTCCATTGCCTGTGCCTTGTGCTGCCCATTCACACCATTCAATGTCTTTAACCCAAACAGAAACTGAAAAACTAACACCCAGCACCCTCCACCTGCTCGGGCTTTGCCGCTTCTCTCATCGTGCTGCTTTGGATGGGGCCGACTTGCCGCAGCGTGATGTCTTAAAACTGACATCCGGACTAGTAGTTTGTTCTTTCTGGGGCGCCTCCTCTCTCCGCCAACTCAGCTAAGGTGGGGGCTGATCGTTCCTCTGTTTTTTGCTCCTAGCTTTATTACTTATCGAATGCTTGACGTCGTTGTTCCTGACCACTTCTATTTTCTCTCTCATTGAGGTCTGTTTCCGTAATTGTTCGCGTTTCTCTGCCTCAGTTGGAGGATGCCCTGTGAGTCCATCCACCTGTGGGCCCCATTGATAGAGTCAAAGAAGCATGTTTTGCCTTGATGTATTACCTTGAGTTTGGTGGGGAACAGGAGCATGTATCTTACCCCTGCGATGCTGAGACGTGCCTTTGTTGGTCTGAAATGTGCTCTCTGCTTCTGGACCATGGCTGTGTAGTCTGGGTACATGGTGATCTTGGAGAAGTTTCTAGTGATCACCCCCCCCCCCTTGAGAATGTTAGTATTTTTTCTCTGTCCTTAAAGTTCCTAATCCTGGTGATCATCGCCTTCGGGGGGGGCACCTGGCTGGGGTCTCCTAGTCAGGGCTCTGTGTGCCCTCTCCACCACAAAGCCTTGAGATAGTGTACCAACTCCGATCTCTTGGAGAAGCATGTTCTTGACGTACTCTGTGGGGTTGTTGCCTTCCTCGCCCTCTGGAAGTCCAATTATACGGATGTTGTTCCTCCTCGCTGTTCCCTCTGCGTCCTCCACTCTTCGTTCCAGAACCTTGTTTCTCTGTAGCACTTCCGACATCTGTGCCTGTGTTGTGGCAAACCCTGCCGTGTTTTGTTGGACCTGCTTTTCTGTCTCTGTCACCCTCTCTGTCAGGTTCCTTGCATCCTGGCAAAGAAGGCCCACATCCACCATGACTGTGTCCAATTTGTTCTCTAGGGATGCCTTTAGGGCTCCAATTGCTGTATCCATGTTGTTTTCGAGGGATGCTTTCAGCGAGGCAATCGCTTCCAGGATCGGGCCTTTGTTTGGACTTTCCGCCTGGTGTGGAGTGTCGTTCACAGTCATTGCTGTGTCTGTTGGCATCGGCTGCCTGTGCCCGGATGCCTTAGTAAAGGTATCCATGCTAGCTTGCTTGGTTTTCCCCTCTGTTTTCTTGTTTGGCATTATGTTTACACCTGCCTGAGGTGTTTCCCTCTTCTGGCCCTTCTCCAATGGGTCTATTGTCTGGGTCAGTGTGGAGGTGCGTGGCCTCCGATTCCTCCTCCGAGTTGCTCTCCCTCTTCCCACATGTATACAAGTCTCTGGGATGTGTGCTCCTTCAGTGGCCTCTTGCCTCGTGGTTTAGGTGCCATGCGATTCTGTTAGGGACTTAAACTCCAGCAGTGTGTGTCCCTTCACTGGGCCCTACTCGAGTGCTTCCAAGGGGTCTTTATCCTGGCAGTCTTGCGTTCTACTAGGGCTTCCACTGCTGCTTCCTGCTTTATAAGTGTGGGTCCATTCGCATATGTCCTGGCCCCCTTTGCGTGTCCCCCCCAGGCCAGTGGGGGTCTGCTCCTTATTTATTTTCTTTTCCCCCCCTTCTCTTCTTCTTCCCCTCCTTTGTCCTGGTGCACACTGTGTCCCCAGCCCCTTTTTTGCTTCGTGCCTCACCTCAGGCCCGCAATGGAGCCTTCCCTTTACCGGCTGCGTATTTATGTTAATGTTCATCCAGTAAGAGAGATCCTCTGTGGCGTATCATGGATTGGGTTTACCAATGTACCAATGTACCAACTGTTGTCTCGCAATGGGGTCTTTCCTTTGCCGGCCGCGTATTGCGCTGGGCCCAGCGTCAGTGTTTGAGATTCTGCGCGGTTCCGCTCTACGCGATCTGCCTCCCCTGCCGTGCCCAGCCCGGCCTCACCTCCAGTGCGCCTGTGGTCTGCTCCCACCGGGGGCAGGGGGGGCCTCACCTCGGACGGTCCTCTGTGCGCTCTGTCTCCACGCTGGGCCCGATGAGCTGAGTCAGCACGGGCTCTCCGGATTCTTCCCGCCGCGGCCTGTGACGGCATCCTGGGCTCCTCCTCGCCTCGCCATTCGCCCTCCTCTGGCTGCGTTGGTCCCCGCTCTGCTCACCACAGGTATCCGTCTCTCTTCTCACCTGTCGCGTAGGTTTGCCGACTCTCTCCAGTGCGCTCTGCTTACTTTGTGTTACGCGGCCAGGGTCTTCCCACGGTTCTTGCGCCCGCCATTTTGTTTCTCCTGGGCGACTCCCTCTCCGGCAGTTTATCTCTCGATTCGCCACCGATTTTCCCCAGGGGGCACACCAGTTCCGACATCTATAGGCTGACTTTGCTGGAACCAAATTATGCTAGGATATGCTAGAATTACAGGATCTTTGCCGGATCGCACCAGAGCTCCTCAGCAGCGTGTCCTACTGCATTGGCTGCTTAGCCACACCCCCTCTTGTTATATTTATATCATATTGTCACACTCATGCAAACTTTCTTTGATTCTCTAGGCTATCCTTTGTCCCCTAAAATCTGTCCTCTATCCTCTCATTACTGAACACTTTTCCTCTTACTTCACCTCCAGAATCATTACAATATGTGGCACCTTCTTCACCATTTTATATCTCAAAACCCCTCCCTTCTTAGCTCCTCCTCCTGTAACCCTCATCCTTCTGTCTATACTTCTTCTCTCCCACTTCCGCTGCTGCTCTCCACCCATTGAGCCCTTTGCACTACACACCATTAAAGTGCTTTCACTGGGTTCGTACTCCTACCCTTACTTCCTAATCAATCTTTCCCATGTCACAGGCATCTTCCCACATGCTACAAAATAGCCATGTCATCCCAATCATCAAGAAACCCGCTCCTGGCCCTAACAATCACTCTTTAAAAAGGCTGTCACCCTCCTACCCCGCCACTTCAAGTTACTTGAAAGTTGTCTTTAACCACATTGTTAGCAGACTCAAAGATCAATCACTCTGTGAGTTCCTCCCATTAGGTTTCAAGAGCAAATTATCCACTGAATATTCTCTCACCCCATTTCTCCACAATTGTATGTACTGTTAACCACTCTCACCTCTGCTAAATCCTCATCCTACTTGACCTCTCTGCAGCCATGACACTTTGGACCATCCCTCTTCCTTCAGACACTCTTCTCACTTCTCTTAATGGACATCACACTCTACTGGGTTCCTTTGATCTCTTTGACCACTCTTTCTCCATTCTAAGGAACTCTATCAAATTCTCTCCCACACCCCTTCATCTCAGAATACCCAAACATCTGTCCTTAGACCATTCCTCATAACTTTGTGCATCGCCTCACTACCAATCATTTTCTCCTTTCCCTCCATCACCCTCTGAATGCACCGCCAGCTGTCTCAGAGTCATCTGCCCTGCATGGGACTATGTTTGCTGATGCTAAACTCCTCAAAGACTGATCATATATGTATTCTGTCTCCAGTGTTGATGCCACCCATCTCCTTAACTTCTGACCTCTCACTCCTTCACATATGGCTTGCAACCCTGAGGTCCCCTTTGACAGAAATGTAAGACTCCACCATGGGACTTTCACTGCTGCCAGAATAGACCTCCTCAATATAAGGAAAACCTTCCCCAATCTCACCCACCGCTTGTCCAAACTTTTACCCTAATCTTCTGCTTAGTAAACTTAATTACTGTTTGAGTCTACTCACTGCCCCCCCCTCAGCATCTTTGCTCCTCTAAGCACATTTCTGAACATCACTACTCAAACCCTCTACAGCCCACCATGGCCACCCCTCCTCTCAAACTTTGAATATCAACACATGCTGGATAGCCCTCCATGAAAAACCACTCTCCATTTAAATTCCTACAACTCCATCTGTGGTCTTGACCCAGAATACACCTTTCCCTATTCTCCCTTTGGAACTCTGCAAACCTCCTCTCTACTCAACCTTTCCTACCCTGTGCCTCCTTTGCATCCACGCCTTTTCTCTTGTTGCCCACTTCACTGGAATGCCCCCAACTGGGCATTAAAAACAAGCCTATAGTGGGACTTTTTAAGATCAGACTTAAGCTCCACCTACTAGCAATGGAAGGGGCATCTCCTTTCTCCCGCTGATCCACTACCCCTCACAAAATGAGCCCAGCTTTCCTTCCTGAAAATGTCAAATATGCAGGGACCTATTGTAAAGTAAATATGTATATTGAATCGCGCGTCATGACACTGGGCCCCTACTGTGTATCTTAGTTAAGTATGTCCTCTGTCTCTACCGCCTGTCTCTGTCACATCATACCACCCCTCCATCATCTGCTGTACTCTGTCAGAGCAAACTAGCAGATCACAGAGTCAATCTATTATTCATTGATTTGCAAAACAATAAACCTACAGATTCTTCCCATCTGATCAAGTGAAACCCAAAGCTAGAAATGAGACTTCTTTATATAATACAGGTAGACTTACAAATAAAACATTTTTCATCACATCGTGCTCATCACAGAGAGCTTATCAGTGTGAGAACTGTTTACTCCTTGCACTTCTCCACCGGGCACAGGCACATGCTTTGCTGCTCACTTCAAATCAGAACATACCTCTTTCCTGGTATCCATCTAATAACATGCTATATCACTCCATACTTGGTCCTACAGGGCCTTATTGGCCCTGCCAATTCTAAACACAATGAATCATGGATTTCCTACTTCTCAGTGCAAACCTTCAACCTTGTTTGCTTTCGTGTGTGAACATTTAAGACATCTCATTGTACCTGCTTATGTCCACTACTAGTACACTCACTTACATCTGTTGATAAGGTACATTGTAGCAGCTCCTAATGTTAATGAAAACAACTGCCTCCACACATCCCCCCCCATTTATGCTTTCAGTACAACTGAGCCGACATTTTGCATACATTTTATTCATGAAGGCTAAACAAATTATTTCAGCTGTCCTTCTCGGCTCAAAGTGGACTGGTCTTTATTTGACTAGCCCTACCTAAAACAGAGTGCTAATACAAGCGTTTCACACAAGGATGCTCATCAGAATATTTATCTCATCATCAATGCTCTTATATGTTTATTAAGCAATTCTCTCGAAGGGATATGCTATATAAGAAGATGACCCATAAGGAATGATGCATTTACTGAAAAGTGATAATATCACTCGAAGTGTACATGGTGGCACTTATATATACTCTCTGTAATATTTATTTATCTGCAACAAATGTAGCTTCTAGTGTATGTTTCGGGTGTTTTAGGTCAAGATTTTCTGCATTTGTGGCAAGAGTTCATGCATTTATTGCAATTGCTGTGGTACTAGGGATGTCCATTTAAATGGAGCATCCCTAATATTGTCAGGTCTGATTTTATCAGCCGGCCAAAAGATAATTGCCAGGTCTGATTTTATCAGCTGGCCAAAAGATAACATACTCCCTATATCCTGTGTGCATGGTGAATTTGATGTCATGTGTTAGTGTGCTATTTACCCCAAAACAGATATCATGTGCACTAAATAGTTCCTTACCATCCAAAGAGAACCCTCGTCACACAGGTTCAATCACCTACTGTTGCTATCTGTTCTCGGCTCAATTTGTTGATATGTTTCAGTTGTGGGGGTTCCAAGGGCCAGAAGTGCCAAGTATTGCCAATTCCAAACCAGATGTTGGATATTACCCCTGAAGCACTTGTGAAAAGTGGACTATATTAATGGGCCTCATTACAAGTTACCACTAAATTACCTCTGCATTACCACACCATTGAACGATAGATAGGCTTGGAGGTAAGGCAAAGGAAAAATCTGTGGAAAAATCTCCAGCCAAACATTGGACAAATTCCTCTGCTTTAAGACAAAAAAAGGCCAAATCGCTGGAATTGCCTGCCAGCGGAATTATGGTTGGTGGTAATTCCACTGAAATCCCCATGTAGTCCTATGGACTCGATTGAATGGGGAATAGCACCACCTACCACCATTTGTAATCCAGCAGTAAATTTGCCGGACCAAGTGGTGGTAATGGTAAATCCGTTTGGTGGTACCTCGGCGGATTTACCCCTGAGCTACCACCAAATTTGTAATGAGGCCTATATGTGCCCTAGGAGAATTGATTTGCCAAATATTATGATGAATAACCCAGTCCTACAGGCAAGCTGTCCAGGGTAACGGTGGTATCCAGTAGGTGGTGAGCCCTCCTCCCCCTGTATTGAGCCTTCTGCTTGGAACGATCAATGAAAACAGCCACATTGCCACCATGTTTAGCTTCACATTGTCTGCCAAAGCTTCAGATCAGAAGGTATTCGAGAGTACATTTTCAGGATTTTCCAGCCAGGATTGTTGCTCAATGTCATCACAGATTGCCCACGATTGTTGGTTCAAAAGCCCTGAACTTCTGCACATGGAATGTCCTGTTCGATTTTTTTATCTGGAGATGTGTTATTCAACCCCAGGTTCCTTAGCAGAGTTTCAGTCATGGCACACATATCAGAGGGCTTATGCAATTTGCTGATTATAGCTTCAAAATTGGTCAAATGTGCCCCAGTAATGACTCATGGTTGCTGTTGGGCTAAGCTCCTTTTAAGTAGTTTAGGAAATTAGAGGTTATTTGCAATAATAATGAGGATAAGGAAAATGTAATTGTTAAATGGAAGCACCCAATACTGTCCACGTCTTTTGAATGATGCACTGCACCACATCTGTTGCCTCGCTACAGTGATAAGTACCTGAAAATATTTTACTCTCAAGATATAAGAAAATAATACTGGAATAGTGTGAAAGCTATATCAGTAAGTGGGAGAGGGCATTTTGTGCAATGAAATCCTTCATTTTGTCGAAAGACATTCTCTCAGTTGAAACACATGACTTGTCAAAAAATAATTGGGACCTTCCTTAGAATAGCTTTCACATTAATCAGGAGCTGCCATCATCGGTTTCCTAAAGGAATGGATAAGAGAGACTCGGCTCTCGGTACACGGTAACATTAGTACTTACATCATACATTTTTGTATCTATTTTACCATTTGTGTATCATCAGGTCAGCCACTCATATAATATTTCCAGTGAAAAAAACAAATGTCTGGTATAATACAACATTAGGTCACTGACATGGGAGCGCTTGTGCCTCCCCATTTCTCCTTCATATCTTACTGCAGTGCAGGGTGTAATAGTGGTGTGTTGATCGTGGTTAAAATGGATGAAGCAGACTTAGGCATAACAGTAGCAGTTTCAGATAACATTTTCTTGCATTTTTGATCTGATAACCAATAAGGAAGGGCATATTAAACTGCATGAAAATGTCCCTTTGTTCTCTTGGCTCCAGTAAGAATGAATCCTAAGACATATCATACCCCACAAAACCATGTTCCACCATACCCGCAGTTGAGTGCCCTACCAGGCAACCAACTAGCACTTGTTCTTTCAAGGCCAACTGTTTACTTTGGCTGATGTTATTATATCAGTAGAGTTCATGCTCTGATGATTTTGTTTACCTTTTTTAGTTCATTAACAACAGTGTGCTTCAGCATGTGATTATTTTTAAAGGGCCGGAAAAGGGATATTAGCAGCATGTAAGCCACTTGCAGAGGACAGACCATTTTTAGGAGCTGTTGTAAATATGAATCCAGGTGGACAATCACTGTGGTAAAAACTAAAAGTACTTGAAAAGGGCACTTCCACTTTGAAGATAATGCAGTCTTTTGCTGGTGAACGTTGATGTAGAACCAATTCTTATTTTAGCTGTGAATGTATAGATCTGACAAACATGATCAATGCACTGCAGTAATTGTGGAGCACATCATCATCCAGATGAACACTCATTGCAGGTATAGCTAGCTGTGGTGAGAATGGAAAGGTCATGGGTTGCCCCAAACGTTTCCCATCGAGACTATGTCCTGTTTCTTTATTTCATAGACTGCATGCCCATGAGGAACAGGCAAAAAGCATCTGGTCATTTCAGGCTTGTTTCAGTACAGAGCTCAAGACACATTTTTTCAAAATGCTGGTCTGGCTCTCCATCACCCCTGCAAACGGGGGGTTGTTTGGACAGTGAAGTCGTTGCTGTATTCGTAAAGCTTTACGGAATTCCTTTTACCACCTGGCCAATGAATGGGGTACATCAGTCACCGTTCATGCTGACCGGCACTCAGAATCTTGGCTCAATATTCTTAACCAGTAGGTTCAACACAGCCTCAGTGTCTGATTTGTCAGCAGGAATATGCGTCCACCCATTCTGAAAAATAGTCTATCAGGAGCAAAACCTACATATGCACTCTGTAGTTTGGTATCTGGAGGAAGTACATTTGCAGAATGATGAAGAGGCCCCACAGAGGTAGGTGTGCACCTCTGTTCACTCTTACTGACTTACCCATGGCATGTTGTTGGCAGATAACACACTGTTGATGGCACTGTTGATGGCACTGTGAGGCCACAAAAGAAAACTACGGGGAATAACTGAATGAATTCACAGTAACAGCCACACCCTCTCCCCTTTTTTCCACCTGCCCCATCCCATTGTGCCCACTGACAAGATAAGGCAACAGAGCCCTGGGTGCTGCTAAATAGCCTCCAAGGAGTGCCACAGATGATCTGAATGTAACAGGCAGTGAATTTTCCATGATTAATTCTCTATTTCAGATGCCCACACCTATATTCTAGTAAGATCCTGTAAGGATCCTGTACGGAGAAGGAGAAGAAAGTGGCTTCATCTATATAATTGTAATTACAAAATAACTCTCTCTCTCCTCTCTCTCTCTCTCTCTCTCTCTCTATATATATATATATATATATATATATGGAGTTATTTTGTAATTACAATTTGTTTGCCTGAGAGGAAGCAAGAGGGGCTTCCTTAGCCTCTTTGTCGGTCAATTCATTTCCTCATGTAGTATCATTATGGAGAGGTTGATGTGCAGCACATTTAACAACAGCAGTTTCAGTGGGTAAGATGAGGGCATCATCCGAGGCACTGTTTATGGTGGATCATGCTGAAGTCAGGAACACCCTCTGTTTCCAAAGTTGCCTGTAATTATGTGCTACCCCAAAAGCATAGAGAAAAGCAGTATCCACAGTGACAGATAAAACGTTTTCTAGCATTCAAGTCCTTGTGAGGGCTATGCGTTTGGCTACCTATGCAAAGAAAAAGTTGTGTGCTTTCTATTACAGCTTGAGAAGAACCTATAGTAGAGCCAACAACCAAGTTATGGTTTGAATCATGCTGACATAAACCATCTACAGAGTAAATGAGATCAGGATTTTGCAAAGCTACATCATGAGGATCTACCCTGTGAAGAGTGAGTGTGGATGTGACAGAAATACAGTCATGTGACTGTCCATCTGTTAGACTAGGAAGCAAGGAGTCAGGGTTTAGTCATTACAATGGGTGATGAATTCAGCAATATAAATTCATGTGTATTGAATTAACAATTGGAACGTTGTTGTGTTTTTGTTTTAAGTAACTAAGAGGTACTGGCATGGGGTACTACAGCAGTTAAAGAAAAACCTAAAAACAGGCATTGAGACAATTGTGCTTCTAGAGTGACGGCAGCCATAAATATAAGCCAGGAGAGAAAGTCCAACATGATGGGACAATGTTGTACATTGCTAGCAGTGAGTGTTTGTCCCCATGCCTCTGCCTCAGTACAGGTAATGTAAAGCCATTTTCTTTTAATGAAGAAAATAGTGTAAATGACTTTTGTTATCAAGCAAATTTAATGCTGGCCTTCTAGAGAGGTCATGTTTAATAGTGTTTAATGTGTGTTCTGCTTCAAAAGGCCAAACCAATGATTCAGATGTATGCAAGTGAATGAGATTCTGTACTAATTCAAGAAGAGCAGCATTACCTAATGTCTACTATCAGCAAGCCATTCCTAGGAAAGAATGCATTTGAATGATAGTGGTAGATTTGGACAGTTTGATAAGTAAAGCACTATAGTTATCTGTCAAATGACCTGCAGCAGCAGAGATGTCATGACCCTAATAGTGTACTCTTGCTTCACTTTAATGTGGTTGTTTCTCTTTGGATGTGTTATGCCCTTTTATTGTTGAAGCTGTTAGAATGATTAGGGCATTGTATTTTCAGGCATCATATGAAAGTGAGGCTAAAAAAGATCATCCACATATTGCACTAGTACAGATTCTCCAGGGAAAACAAGTCATCTAAATCTTTCATGAGTACTTGGGAAAATAGAGTTGGGAGCTTCGTGTACCCATGAGGCAGCCTTGTCCAGGGTGTTTTAATACATGGTAAGGGAATGCAAACAAATACTGACACTCTGGGTGAATGGGTATGGAGGAGAAAGTAGAGCATATATACTTCAGAAAACAGGTAACTGAGAGCTGAATTCAAGAAGGAATCTGAAAAGTTGTGGGATTTAGCATCACTATCAGGAAGGCAACATTAAAAAAATTCACAGCACAGAGACCCTGCCTGCCTCTACTCTTAGTCCTTTGCAACTCATCCATAACAGGACTGCAAGACTTGTTCTTGGCCTCAAGCCCAGGGATCATATCTCTCCAGTACTTAAATCTCTCCATTGGCTCCCAGTGGCTGCAAGGATCAAGTTCAAGACTCTTTGCATTGTCACCAAGGCCAACTGGGGCCTGGGACCAAAATATCTCCAGCTTTCACTTCTGAAGTATCTTCCTACTTGAGCACTTTACTCCTCTACTTCCAACTTCCTGAGGGTCAGTCGCTTTTCCAAGCAATGAGTTGGGAGAGACCTCTCTCTGAGGCTGGCACCTCCCTCTGGAACAGCCTCCCTGCCTCTCTGAAACTTGAGCAGAAACATCTCTGGTTCTGAAGCAGCTGAATACTTTCCTCTTTGCTTCTGCCTTCTATCTTCTGCTACTTTGCTGATCTCCTGTCTGATACTGCACTGGTTACCTGGCTACCCTCTGAACCACATGCCCAGGTTCCTGCCCTCCCAGTTGCACTCCTGTACCGCCCCCTTGCAACCCTGCACTTGGGGCAGTATCTGCAACCCTACCACCTCCCATACTTGCACTTATCTATCATCTGTTTTTCTGCACTTAAAACTGCCACCTGCTCCCCGCACTTCTTGCTTTCAATGTTTGATCCTATGTCTCGCACTTGCTCCTCCTTCCCCTTTGCCTGGCACTTCTCCCCTTCCCCTACACTTGTGTGACCTCAATGAAAATGATTTTCTTTTTCCCTCTTGTTCCCCTCCCTCACCTCGTCGCACCTTGAAACACTTGTGTATAGTCACGATATAAATAAAATATCATATCATATCATATCACATCAAAGAGATAAGTATTTTTACCAGGCTTCTTCACAGGTAAAATAGGAGTGTTGCAAGGGCTGGTCGTTGGATTATGATTCTTTTTTGCAATAAGGATGAATCACAGTTCCTGTACCTTCCCCGGCTTCAAACCATAATGGATACTGAGGGATTTTCAGGAGGTGTTTGAAGGGATCAACTCAAATTGTGATAGGCTGCATATTGCTTATACAATCTACTTTATTAGCATGCTGAGACTAGATACAAGCAGGGACTTTGGATAGCGATTCAACTAAGCTTTAGAATTCAGTTTACATACAAGATCTCATCCTAACAGATTAGCATGTGTGGACAGACTCAACAGAAATGCATGTTTGTCTTATAATGGATCCAGGGAAGTAGACAAAGGGTGTGTAGCAGGGTATGATGTCCTTTCATCGACACCTGTATTTACGATGGATGTTTTTAAGCAGAGTTTTTGAGGAAAAAACATTTTCCAAATTATTTGGGGGTGGGAAAGGGCATATATAGGGTTGAGGGGGTTGGGGATAACAACAAATAGGTAGAGTATGGGGAGCTTGGGGGTAAACGCACAGAAAAAATGTTAAATACATTTCGCTGAATTTTTTCAGCAAAACCTCAGCGTAAAAACACATGTTGTAAAAATGGGCATCGATAAAATGACATAGAACTGTGCAGCAGATTGTTTAGAAATACCAACAAATTATGATATGATATGATATGATATGGCATTTGTAACGCGCCTGTACACAAGTGTTTCAAGGCGCGACGAGGCAGGGAGGGGGGAACAAGGGGAAGACAGACAACGATCCTACTAGGCCAGGTGTCATTAAGACCGCGCAAGTGCAGGGGGAGGGGGAAGGGAAAAGTGCAAGGGGAAGGGGAGGGGGGGGAAGTGCAGTACAAGTAAGTAGAATTAAGTAAATAAATAGGGCCAGCTGGTGGCAAGTGCAAGGTAAGTGCAGACAAGTGCTGGGAAAGGGGGGGCTGTAGGGATACAGAAACAGTCCCTCAGTGCAGGGGTTGCCAGGGAGGCAGTGCAAGAGGAGAGTGGCTGGGCCCAGGACCGAGGTCGGTGAGAGTGGCCCAGTTGCAGATTAGGTGCAGATTCAGTCGAGAATTTAGCAGGGGAGAGGGAGAGAGAAAGCAAAAGCAAAGAGGAAGGTTTTGAGGTGCTTCCTGAACCGGAGATGGTTCTCCTCAAGTTTCAGGGAGGCAGGAAGGCTGTTCCAGAGGGAGGCCCCTGCCACGGCGAGAGATCTACCCCCAGCTTGTTGCTTCGAGAAGCAGCTGACCCTGAGGGAGTTGGAGATGGATGAGCGAAGGGCTCGGGAAGGAAGATATTTAGGAAGAGAGAGTTGAAGGTATTTAGGCCCCAGGCCCCAGAAGGCCTTGTGGACAATGCAGAGGGTTCTGAACTTAATCCTCGCAGCCACTGGGAGCCAGTGTAGAGATTTCAGTCCTGGAGAGATACGGTCCCTGGGCTTGAGGCCAAGGACAAGTCCTGCAGTTCTGTTCTGGATGAGTTGCAGGGGGCGGAGAGTGGAGGCAGGCAGATTAAGATAGAGGCTGTTACAGTAGTCCAGCTTCGAGAGAACCAGGGCTCGGGAGACAGTGAGCTTCTGGGGGAAGGAGAGGAAGGGAAGAATACCTCTGAGGAGGTGCAGCTGGTAGTGTGACTTCTTAGAGACGTCAGATATATGAGAGAAGGAGAGTGTGGAGTCGAAGATGACCCTGAGGTTTTTTGCCTTGCAGGTAGGAGCAGGAGGAGGGCCAAGCGAGGCTGGCCAGAGAGCTACAGGGAATGAGGGAGTGGGTGTGCCGATGAGTAGAATCTCAGTCTTACTAGCATTAAGGCAGAGGTCATTGGCGGCACACCATTCCTGGATGGCAGACAGACAGTCAGAGATGAGGGAAGGAGAGGAGGAGGCCGAGGGTAGCCTGAAAATGAGTTGGGTGTCGTCCGCATAGCACTGAAAGTAGGGGCAGAGAGCGGCGATGCGGTGGGCAAGGAGTGCCAGATACTTGTTGAACAGCCAGGGAGAGAGATTAGATCCCTGGGGAACACCACAGGTGGAGAAAAAGATGTCAGAGAGGAAGGACCCAAGTTAGACCTGGGAGGGTCGATTGGAAAGGAAAGAGGTCAGCCATGCCAGAGCCTGACCAGTGATACCCAGGTTATCACAGAGACGGTTGAGCAGGATGGCATGGTTGACAGTGTCAAAGGCAGAAGAGAGATCGAGCAGAATGAGAACACACAGAGTGTTGGAGTCGAGGTTCAAGAGCAGGTCCTCACGGATGTTCAGAAGAGCAGTTTCCATGCTTCTGGCCGCTCTGAAGCCAGATTGATGGTCATGGAGACTACCAACAGTTTCAGCATGGAGGTTAAGCTGGGAGATGGCCAGTTTCTCCAGGAGCTTGCCCAGGAAGGGAGTGATGGAGATTGGGCGATAGTTAGCCGGGTAGGAGGGGTCGGAAGAGGGTTTCTTGAGAAGAGGGTGCACAAGGGAGTGCTTGAGGGGGGATGGGAAGACTCCAGAGGCGAAGGAGTGGTTGCAAAAGTCAGCCAGGGCAGGAGCCAGGGAGTCGATGTGGTCCTTGATAGTTTTGGAGGAACAGGGGTGAACCTGTTTAGACGAGACTTTCATAGATCGGACTTGTCTGGAAACCTCGTCAGCAGAAAAAAGTGGAAAGGCACAGAAGGAGGGAGGAGGGGTGGCTGCAGAAGGGCCAGAGGAAGAGCCAGGAAGAGAGGGAGGGAGGTGATAGGAGGAGAGTGAGGACAGGATGTCCTGAGTTTTTGAGATGAAGTGAGAGGCCAGTGCAGTGCAGAGGGCCTGGGAGGGGACAGGAGAGGTAGAGACTGCAGCAGGGTGGGCAAGCTCCTTGAAGATTTTAAAGAGTTCAGCCGAGTTGTTGGATGCCGCAGAGATGCGGGCTTGGATAAGGGCTCTCTTTTTGGTGAGAACGGAGAGACGGTATTGCCTTTGGAGCAGGCGGCAGGCCAGTTTATCAGAGGATGAACCTGAAGCACGCCATTTCCTCTCAGCCACCCTGCACTTGCGTTTTAGGGTGACGAGATCCGAGTCATACCAGGAGTTACATTTGGCTTTGGGCTTCAGGCGGATTCTCATGACAGGGGCAAGGATATCAAGAGTATCAGATATAGCAGAGTGGAGCATGGAGAGGGCTGTGTCAGGGTGGGAGTCAGCCGAAGGTGCATGGGGGGGCGAGAAGGTGGCAGCGAAAGCCTCAACTGACACGCGCTTCATGGGTCGGATGACCGAGAAGGTGGGTGGCAATGATGAGGGTGGCTTTGCCTGTGGGGTAGGGAGGGTGAGGTGGGAGGTTAGGAGAAAGTGATCACTCCAGGAGAGAGGAGTGGAGAGAGGGACAGAGAGGTGAAGGTCAGAAGAGATCAGAGCATCAAGAGTGTGCCCTGCAGAATGAGTAGGCCCAGACGGGAGAATAGAGAGTGAGAGAGAGTCGCAGAGGTCAAGAAAGAGTCCAGTGGGGGGACAGGAGGCATCAAGGTGGATGTTGAAGTCACCAAGAAAGAGGAGTTGAGTGGTTGAGGACAGGAGTGAGGAGGAGAAGTCAGCCCACTCAGAGAGGAAGGAGGAAATTTGACCAGGTGGCCGATAGATAGTAGCCACGGTAAGGGAATGGCTAGGAGAGAGAGAGAGTCGGCAGACAAGACATTCAAAAGAGGAGTAGGTCTGCGTAGGAGTGACAGTGGCAGGAATCCACTCAGGGAAGATAAGGGCAACACCCCCACCTGCACGGTTGGGCCTGGGCACGGAGAAGATCTTGTAACCGTCAGGTAGGAGTGTGTCAAAGCTGGTGACAGAGCTGGCTGTGAACCATGTCTCAGTGAGACCGAGGACGTCAAGGTCGAGTTCCTCAAGAAGGCGACAGATATCAGAGGAATGCTTGATGGTAGAGTGAGAGTTAAGAGTGGCAATGTGGAGAAGGTTGCCAGCCTTGAAGGACTTCCAGGGAGGGGTACAGATCAGAGGTACGCCCTGCGGAGGTGTAGAAGAAGGAGGTGAAGAAGGAGCACGAGAGGGGGCAGGGAGGGAGGGTAGAGGCAAGATAGCCGAGGACAGCAGAAAGGGGACAGCGGGAGAGGAAAGGAAGTTGATGAGGCGAGGGAAGCGTCTATCAAAGAGGTGAAGGTTGGCCTGAGGACCTTGGACCAAGACGGTCCCATTAGCGTAGACATTAATGATGGCCTTAGAGGAGCGGAAGGGGGCCAAGAGGACATCCCAATGGGTGCCACCATTAATGGGAGCAGAGGAAAAAGGAGAGAGCACAGAGACCATATGAAGGGTCCATAGGTCAGGTGAAGGCACGAAAAAGAGGATGTCAGTGAGAGTTTCCTTAGAGCAGGCACTAGTGTATGTGTCAGCGATAGGGAGGCCTGGGTTGGAGACCAGGATGTCCTTTTTAAACTTTTTCCTACCAGATTTAGTGAGGAGAGCAGGATAGTCAATGGAGAAGCAGTTAGAGAAGATAGGCGAAATAGAGAGCACCATGGAGTAGGAGGGAGTGGGGGGGGGGAGACAGACAATGCGAGAGCCCGCAGACAGGAATAGAGCGGCAAGCACAGGTTGAGCAGAGGTAGAAGAAAAAGATACATTAAACAAACCTTTTGACCAAATGTGGCAACAAGGAATGAAGAGACTGGGCAAGTGGTGCCATAGCGGTTGCTATAGACTTGTATTAAATAATAATCCAAACATATCCCTAACTCTAAGATGATTCCCCTAACTAAAATAAAGAAACTGGGGTGCTCATCAGGAAGCCTTTGTCAGTCAAAACAAAAAAGCACCGCCCCAGTCACAAAGTCTCCTAGTCCATCCTTGTCACTACAACAAAACACCATAATGTTCAGCTACTCTTCGTAATCCAGGAGAGTGACTCCCTTCTCCTGGATGTAAAGTGTCCAACTGTCTATGAGTTTATTCAAAGAAAAAGTTCCACAAATGTTCTGGGTTCTCTGTGACCCGACAGAAAAGAAGCAGTTGTATTAAGTTCTCTTCGGGCAAGGAGAATGACTCCCTTCTCCTAGCTGGTTCCCCAATGTCTTCCACAGTTTTTAGTAAGATTTGTATCTTCCTTGTGGATGTTTTAACAACCTCAACGTTTTGTACAGTTCTTGATCTGCCCCCGCTGGGATGATAAAGCTGTTCCTGGAGTCCTTCTCGACTTTCCAGTACCACACTTTTGTGGAAATGACCAGGGAACTGTGTCACAAAATGGTTTTTGGTTTCCCCAATTTTCACATCAAAGACTGCCCCATAACAGTAGCTGAAAAAGTTAAGACCCTGGGGGTGTTATTCAACGCCTCCATCAACACCAAGACACGGACCAGCTACATCTCACAAAATTGTAACTATTACCTGAAACTTCTTAGGAACATCAAACCCTACATCTCTGAAGTGAAATGTGCCTCTATTGGTCAGGCCCTCATACTAGCATGACTCAGCTACTGTAACTCCATCTTTATCAGGGTCAGGAAGAAATGCATACACCACCTGCAGACACTCCAAAATGATGAAGTACGGATCATCAAGAGCATCCCTAGACGAGAACATATTTCATCTGGGCGAGAATCCCTACACTGGCTTCCCATACCTACCCGCATTCATTTCAAAACAGCCACCCTGGTGCACAAGTGTTTGTACGGAAGGGCCCTGGGGTACATGAAGTCTTGCACTTTTCTCTACAACCCTAACCACGCTCTTAGGTCGGTTAACACAAGAACAATTAGGTCCCTCAGATTTTAAAAGGCCAGTGCACTTAGTAGAGGTTTCCCTACAAGGGCAGCAGAAGTGTGGAATTCACTCCCAGGCTCACTCCGACTGGAAAATGTTTTTAACATTTTCTGTACCCAATTGAAAACCTTGCTCTTCAAATGAACTCACAACCTTGAACCATGAAGTTAGCAGTCAAAGGGTCTGAACCTTTTATGTATGTCCCGTCCTCTCACATGTCCCTTTGTGTTTGTGTTGGTGCCCTGATGCCTGCGGGTTCCCGGCACGGTATGAATAAATAAATAAATAAAATACAGTGAACATAGGGGCCCTCCTGATCAATAGCTACAATGGATTTATGGTGATCTTATGTTCTCAGAGGGTGTCTGAATATGGAATCACTGCAGGAGCTGTGACCTCGGTGATCAGTGGAGGAAAAGTGTAGATTTTGAGGTTTGGGATGGCGTAGAAGTGGAAAAAGTCTAGGACAATGCTTCTTCCAATGGCCCTTCTGTTTACAATATTGGCAAGCTGTACCGCTGCTCAAAGCTGTTTCCTGAAAATAGTTTACCATACCTCCTACCCATAACCTCCCTCGACCATGGTACCTCACCTAGGAACAGCACCAGCACCCATATGTCTAAGTGGAAAACTTTGCATCTGTAATGGCACGAGTTTTGCATTAGTCCTTTTTGTTTTGATCTTGGAAAGCAGTGCATTGATTTGCTACTGTTTCCAGTTTTGCTAGGAGTTTAGTTTGCCAATTAACATAGATAACAGTTAGGTGTTAATGAATTTTGGATTACACATATTTGAATCAGACTGGATGGACAGGGTGCCCTGTCGAGGTCTATTAATACAGCTAGAGGTTTGTGGCAGGGCTGCCTCTTGGCACCCTGTCTATTCAATGTATATCTGTCTGATATTGATAATTGATTGGAGAAGGCTTCCTTTGCTAGCACAAAACTGGTCTCTTAAGAGTAATTTGGTTGGCTTTCACGGACGATCTAGTCCTAGTGGATCATACTCCTCTGGGTTTGCAGCACGTGATATATGCTTCAGAAAAAAATTTCGTTATAAACCCCAAGAAGTCAAATGTCATTTGCTTTATAGAAACATTAGAAAAGATCCTATGGGGTTACTTGGTGCATTGGGGATATATAGCTAATCCCAACAAAAACCCGGGGTTCGATGTTGGTGCCACTCAGAATAAGTCTCATATCTTGGAAAGGTTGAAAGCCAAGGCAGTTCAATTCTCGATTCAAATGATGTAAATACATCAGAAATATTTCGGGTATTCAATTAAGATGGAAATTGAAATGCAGGCCCATGACTTTTATTGGTCTATGATTGAAGGGTGTATTTTGAAAAAGGTCTTTCATCTTCCCCAAGGTATTCTGATGGCTTCACTAAAATATCAGATGGGCTTGGTCTCTTTCACAGGGTGGTTTTTGTTGTGAAGTGCTTGCTTGTGAATGAGAGACCCTGTGATGTCATGTGGAATGTTGATGTGTAAATTCTGTATGAGTGTTCTACCTGATGTCAGTTAAGCCTGGGTGATGGGACCCAATGGTTATCTTTATATGTAGCTTAATGTAACTATGTAATAAAGTATATGTAAGAAGCCCAAGAAGACCCCTGAAGTTACATTATTACAGTTTTACTGGAAGATTTTAACTTTATATGGTAAATTATTTTCCTCTACAGCGGAATCCCTGTATGCTAAGCTGAGAGCCACATTGCTCTTGGGTAAATCTTCCACCATTGGTGAACTACAACATCTATCAGATGCAATTTTGGGTGAATATGGACACTCGGTTGAGTGTATGATTGTGATTATGGTTAAGCACTGGTTGTTTACTGCAGACTGGATTAAAGCCATTGAAAAAATGAAAGGTTACCTCTTGCACAGTACTTTTACAATTGAAGATATGCCATTGGGAACAATGCCAAGGTATTTCGGTAGATTTCCCAATGCAATATGGTATAGCCAGTATTTACGATTCAGGTTGAATTTGACACATACTACGATGATTCTTGCTATACGTTCTAAAGATAAGGTTAGTAGGTAGGTTTTGTAACTATTGCATAGGACATATTGCAGTGCAAACGCTTAAGCATTTATTGATTAACTGTCCCGCAATACAGGTCTTTAGAGTTTAGCTATTAAGTTGGTTTGTGGACAAAGAAGAGGGGTTACATACTGATGATTTTGGAATAGGGTAAGCCCAGGTAACATGACCCTTCTAACAGCACAGAGTTTACAAATGTCTAAGTAAGAATGATTTGGTCAAATTTAGATACTAATATTTTATTTTCAATCAGATATCTGAATGTTCTGAAGATTGCAGTTATTTGGTATGCATTGGTATTAATTTGTTTAATACGGATGTGTGTATGTTATGCTTGTAACGGATTAGATGTATAATTTGTGATGAAATGTCTTAGTGTACTTTGATTTTTTATGACTTTGTGCTCTTCTGTTTCTTTTGTATGTTATGTGAAAGGTTAATTTATTAACCATAGCAAATTAATACAAACAAATGGATTGTAGTCCTTGAACAAAAGACTTCACTACAGGTTCCTCAACAGCACCTGCATGCTTGTTAAAACCATAATGCAGGACAAAAACAATTGTAATCTGCCCAGATAGTATGTAGTAGAATCTCTTTTTTTCTGTTTGCAGTCATGAGTTTAAGGCCAGCCTGTTTTTCCTGGACAAACATCAGGGATTGTTGCTATTAATTGGTATTTTGCTTGCATTAACAGTGCCTCCATACCTGTGTCCAGTGTGGGTCAGTTATTACATTCCGTTAGGCATTAGAGGACCTCAGATGGAAAACTTTCACTCATTACCTGATTCTTAGTGGCTCAACATTGATTGCAACAGTGGACTACTGTCTGGCACTCCGTGAAGAAATGGTTGGGATCTTCCATTACGGAGTACACAGGGCATCTCAAAGTACTTAATGTGATCCATCCCGATTTGTTCCTGATAGCTGTCTCAAAGGAACATGAAATTGAACAGAGCCATATTGCGTTCCACTTCTTCTTGTTGTTAAAGGGACTGTGGGGGCAGCCCCATAAGAAAAGGGACCCCATTTGTGATATTAGGGAAGTAAGCATGTGTGGCAACAGTGCAGGTAGTTGAGGTGGGACATGAGTTATGAATACCGACTGTTGCATAGCTATTTGTTGTGGTGGTGGTAGTAGTTGAGGCACTTGCTGCAGTGGAAATTGTTGTGGCTACAGAGCAGGTGGCGGGGGGGCTTGAGTGTTGCTAAAGGAATCAAATAAAATGTTCAGTGCTCTATGCTAATTGATGGTAAAGCAGGGATACTAACTGGCAAGTGGAGCTTGAGTGTCTTTTGTTTTTTGATGCGAGATTATTCACATGTTTTGCTAGATTTGGATCAGAATATTGTAATTCCCTAAATTTGGATTCACTGCACTGTATGGCCACTTCCTTATACCAATCGGAAATAACTCTGCCATTGTTCCTGACATATTTTCCCTTTCTTAGAGTTGAGTTCTTTCTTCAAAAGTGTCTGCCTATTTATATCAAGAAGAAGGGCAGGCTATCAATTATCAAATATCCAAAAGAGGATCACTCATTCAAAAGGGAAACTCCATCAGACTGAGGACGGAAGGTTCCATTTGAATTGCTGGGTTGCGAGGTTCAGGACATTCCATTTGCTTTTATAACTCTCCCAAAACCTAGAGCCCTGGATTTATTGACATTTAGGCCATTACCGATTTATACACCACCACCTCATTCCTGTGACTCTAGGGCTTCCTGGCTTAGGGTACATAGATTCAAGCATTTTCGTGAGCAAATATCAGCACAGCCAAGAAGACACACCGCCATTATGGACAAGTCCCAACTCTACACCTCAGAAGAGATTTCAAAGGGTCCTTGGTATATGTCACATTATAACACTCCTTCATCATTGGGTCTACTTTATCAAAGCAAAAACAAAACAACTCCATACTGCAATTTCAGGTAGCAACACACAGGGCCTCATTACGAGAATGGAGGTAGCCATGGAGCTACTAGCTCCATGGCTGCCTCCGTTCCGGGCTCCATTACTGGGTTCCTGCAATAGGGACTAACCGGGTTACTCCGAGATAGGAGGACCCGGTAAGTCCTCCATGCAGGAACCCATCCCCATTCCCATTTGAGCCCCCGTAGGGCTCAATGGGAATGGGGAGGGAGGTAATAACGGGCAGAGTACAACTTGCCCGTTATTGCCTCCCTCTTCCCCTCGCCGGACCCGGAAAGCACGCCTGGTTTTACCAGGCGTGCGATGCGGGTCCCGCGATGGGAAGCTCGTTATCGGTGCTCCCGGATTGAAGGGGGCCGGTCCCGTACCGGCCCCCTTCAATCCAGCAGCGCCTGGATTATAATGATGCCCACAGTCTGTAATTGTTCATTGTTCATTGCAATGCAGGAAAATGCACTAGCAGAGTATGCTCGTCTTGCAAAATGAACCCCTAAGCCAGAAGTGTAGTCCTCATTTATACAATTCAGGTTGACTTACTAACCAAGAAAATGTCATTACCTCCTGTATATGTCCTTACTTATAGACTCCTTATCAGAAGGGGAGCTGTCTACTCCTTGCACGACTCTGCCTGGCTCAGTCACATTGCATTATGGGTTTCACCATCTCCCAGTGCTCATTTTTCCCCCGCTCGCTTTTCCTGTGTCAGCAAACATGGCCTCACATTATACCTGGTTATGTCTTTTTCCGATACACTTGGTTTTGTCTGTTTATAACATACATGGTGGCAGCTCATATGGTTTGTGATGTAGTCTGCCACCACAACTCTCATGTTGATTTCGACCCACTATTGTAAAGGCACTGTACCATGGTATTGACTCTGACTCCTGCCTTACTTCCTCCTTGCTTCATGGTGTTACCCAAATTGTTCATTTACAATTGTTCGAATGAACAATTTACTGAATTTAATGGGTCACAATTGACCTTTTCACAATTGACCGTATATATATATATATCTATATCTATATATATATATATATATATATATCAGTGAAAAAACTTTGTTAAAGGGACGTTATGGTTAAGTTGCGCTACTAAAAACTTATGAAATTCAGTGAAAAAAATGTTGTTAAAGGGACGTTATGGTTCAAAGTAAAACCGAAAAACCCCTGAAATTCGGCAGTTATGGTAAGATAAGCAACCATAACTTGCGCCACCGTGCTCTGCTAACACTAACACCCAGGACATCAAAGATGACATCACAAATGTCATTGATGACATCATGTATCATAAACCAACAGCCTATCTACCTAGGAACAGCGTGTGGCTCAAAATAAACTTTTGCTGATCGACAGCAGAGACAATTGCAAATCGCTGAATATTCACTAAACATTTCATGTGAAATAAATGTACTTTACCAAATGTACAATCCTGCTGTTTACTTTTAAACCACAGTTTCATATTCCGAATTGTGGCGCACTGTGTTCTAAGCTGATCTAACACCCTCTGTACCGCAAAGGAACATCACGTGGCTCAACATGAATTTTTGCGGATCGACAACAAAGACAAATGCAAATCGCTGAATATTCTCTAAACATTTGATGTCAAATAAATGTACTTTACAAAATTTATAATCTTGCTGTTTGCTTTTAAATCACAGTTTCATATTCCGAATTGTGGCACGCTGTGTTGTGACATAATGTGTGTTGTCTTCCGGGTTCTGTGTAAAGTCGCGTAGGACTGGAGACGACTGGGCGCATTTGATAACGCACCCTGTAACGTCACGGAGAGAGGAGGGGAATATGAATGCTTTCATAATGTCAGGCTTAGGGGCAGGAGATATGATTTACTGTCGCAAAAGCAAGTCTGCCAGGTCGATAGCGCCAGTCATAGGATTATCACATAATGTCGGCGCACACCAGCCTGATTTATTGTTTCTTTAGTGGACAAAAAGTCGGGTGAGGCCCATAGGAAATTGTACTATCAGCGGACAAAAGGAGGGTTCGTAGAGCACTTTCAACCTGACAACGAACAATACAAACAACGTTCTCAGAACACCCCAATTTTGTGTAATTGCAACCATTTCGGAACACCGCGAGTGTTCTTAGAACACATTCAACTTGACAGATTACAATACGGACAGCGCACTCAGGACACCCCCAGTTTGTGTATTTACGAACATTTAAATACACCAGGAGTGTTTTTAGCTCAATTTTACCTTCCTTGCGAACAAAAAGGACACATACTCCGTCCTCTGAACACACCACCATTTAGTTTATTTACAAAATGTCAGAACAGCCGTGTTCTCCAGTGACAAATCGAACACAACAAAAGCGTATAGCACATAAAAAAGCAAAACATTGAACCTATCTCATACTCCCCCGCCCTCCCCAAACACTCTTACACACCAACACACTCCACTAAATACAATTTTTAATCCAAGTTTCACCGCGGTGTCCGCGGTCGACGGCGAATACAAGATGGCGGGCACCATAGAAAATCTGACGCGCTCCATGCCCCACGCCATCCAATCAGCAAACACGTCGCATGTCCGCAGACATGACGCAAGCCCATGGGCCAATCGGGGTGCTGTCCGCGGAGCGAACAGGGAAGTCCGTCCGTGAAGCGAACACAGATATCACTAATTTTTTTGCCTTACATTTTGGTCATTTTTAAAAAAACTACTGGACTGATTTACACCAAATTTTCAAAAGCACGCTTTCGGGACCAAGCCGCCGCTCCTGCTGCAAATTTGGTGTAAATCCGTCCAGCGGTTCGGGCTGTAGCCGTGCGCAAAGTTTTTTCTCATTATGTCTATAGGAAAAAACAAAAGTTTTGGGACCCCCCCCTATAACTTTGCCCCCCCTGGACCAAACCTCTCCAGACTTTGCAAAAAAATTAAGACTGAGACATATACTTTTTTTGCAAAGTTTGGTGAGGATTCGTCCAGAGGGAGCGAAGTTATAAGCCAGCCAAAAAGTGCTCTTCCTATGGAAACACCAATTTCTACCGTGTCCATAAATATAGATATATATATATATATACATATATATATATCTATATATATAGGATATATAGGGGTTTGGCGTTGGGTGGTAGGTTGTGGGGGGTTTCCCCCCACATATATGTTACAATTGACCTTCACAATTCGGTCAATTGTGAAAAGGTCAATTGTAATTCGAACAGTGCTTCATTTCTGCTTGCTTGAAATGGTCTCCTTAGTGTGCAATAAATACAGTTCAATCAACATGGTGGAACACTTGCTTGAGCAGTTCTGCTTTAAGTGTTTCTCCATATTCCTGATGGTTTCTTCTTAGCGTCACAAACATGATTTTTGTAGGAAGTTGGCATCAGGTTCATTGCTCTGGTGGGGCTTAGGTTTCGCAATGTATTGCATTTAGTGTATCTGCTGTGCAGGTGTAAGGGGCCGTTATTCCGGTATGCCCACTGAGTGTTACAAAGGGTTTTGAACATTATTATGTGCTTGATCGGGCGCCAGGAAAAAGACAATTATGGCCTTTAATTTTTGGGCCCAGTGTCATTCTTGCAACTCTGCATTTCAGGGTTTGGCGTTGGTGGATCATTTTCTTCAGGTGTGATAATGCACTTACTGGTGTAATAGTGTAGGCCTGGCAGCATGAGGGTAGTTACCAGCTCCACTTTGGGAGAAATTAGAGAATTTATTTCAGGAAGTGCAATTGATGGTGAGCTTTCTTTGTCAGAGTGCTGATAATAGGTGAGAAGGTCAAGTAAAACATTAAACTTTTCACTTCCATTGCCAAGTGTGGTGGCTTACCATGAGAATGTGTCCATATGATAGCTATGTGTTTGGGACAGTGGTTTCAATAAAGCCAACTATCACAATTAAGACCAATGTCATAAACAGTCATCCAATCATGCATTCCTAAAGGCAAGTCATGAAGTTGCGAATCTCACCTGAATAAGGGCACTTAGCCAATCACGTGCCTGGTAATAAGGGGGGAAACTGCCCGTTCTCCCAGCCACTTCTGCCCCATCCCTGGGTGTTGCCAACATTTCTTTTTGGTGTGTCTCCAAGTTCGCCTCTCTTGCACACCAACTCCTCTAAACCCCATCTTACTTCTGCACTGACTTAGCTGCCGGCTTTGTGCTTCTTCCTCCTGGGCACCAAGCTCGCTCTCAATCCCTGCTGCCACCATGAAAATAGAAATGTAATGTAGTCCCTCATCTATTTCTTATGGAATAAGCCATCTTTGGTTTTGTTCTTTTTTTTAATGGGAGATTATGCAAGCAGAATATGTGTGGAGCCCATCACCCGTCAAAAGAAAAATATGTTTACTATTTGCACCACATGGCAGCCCTGGGGTGCAAATAGATATCACTCGATGTTCTGGGGTGTACAGAACGTGTAAGGGCAATGAGCCCTTGCCCTGGCCCTTAATTCACTTGGGCCTACCTTAGGCTCAGGCTTGTTGGTCGCTACCAGCCATATACACGCCAAAACGTGGGGGTGATAGCTACATTGTCAAGTGTTGTTTTTGCAAGTCTTGCAATGTTCTTAAGTGTACTCAGCGCCTAGCTGAGAGGATTTAGGGTATCAGGTAATATTATCCCCATATATATGGTCACCGTAAATAATATCGCCGGGAATAGGTCGCGGCGATATTATATGGGTGACCATATATATGGGGACAGGGGCAAAAAAAAAAAATTAAAAAAGAAAAAAAAAGTTTGGGGGTTGCGGGGATGTCCCCCGCATGTTCCATGCACTAATGTCGCCACAAAAAACGGCCATTTTTCGACGATATTTTTGCATGGGGATATTTTGGTGGCAACATTATTTCATGGAACCGGATTTAGTACATGTCATGATGATGTTTCACAGGGTTGTATCTGTTTGTTGCACAGTCCGAGGGGGAGGACCAATCATTAGGGGACACCATATAGGGAGATAAGGAGAGAGGTTTGCTGAGCTTTGATAACATTAATCTCTCATGCGATTGTGTGTGGCTCCAGTGCTTCTGAATAGTCAGACGCCTGATTGGTGTTCATCAAAGACTAGGTTCTCCTCATCATAGGATTGCAGTTATAGGGTTGCTATCTTCTGTGGGATTTTAAATATGAATTTTTGGTTAGAGATTGGTTATTTGATTAGAAAGTGAGTAGTATCTGCATGTTTTCGTAGTAGAGAGATGAGGATTGCGTTTTTTTAAGGGAAACAGGTATAAAAGATGTGACGCTGCATTCTGTTAAGGAGGGTACAGAGTCAATGTCTTTTTTTATTGATATAGACTGTACTTGGGTGGCACAGGTTAGAGGGGGATACAAAGATTTGATTAACTTGGTCATGTCGAAAGGCAATATGAGACTAAGAGCCTCATCACATGTTTAGTTTTATTGGTAAATCTGGAGGTATTTGCTACATGCCACCATAATTACATTCACCCCAATTCAGGGTTGTGTGAGTCCAGCAGTATTCCCAGGGTAATAACGCCAGTGGTATTTCAAGGTGAACTTTCAGGAAACATCAATATACTTTTCGCTCCACCTAAAACGTGGTGGTCAACATTTTCACATGGCATGAAGAAGTACACTCTTTACTGTACGGATGGGAAGTGTATACTGTTCCCTTCAACACAATAGAACATTTTATTTGTAGCATAGAAAGGAGGTGAAAAGTTGGGCATCTCTGATTCTCCCTCTCAGCACCTTACTCAGCACCTTATGCATGTAATACATAAAAGGATCAATAGTGATGTTGAAAGCAGAAAGGGTTAAAAGAAAATTCAAATTTACAGTTTAAGGTTACCTCTGAAGGAGGTGTTATTTCTGGAATACCTCCGCTAGTGGTGAACTCTGAATAGGATGTACATTCAGAAATATTGCCCGTGGAGATGGTATTTGCCATTTGCGGTATTTCTGCTAAACTGTCTGCCCAACTAGTATTGAGGCCCTAATTGTCAAGAATCTGGCTTTGGCTTTGCATCTGTGGTGTGGGCTTTGGGTTCTTTAGATCTACTATTTAATTGTATATTTTGCATTTCATAATTGTATCAATTAATGCAGCTAGATTGTCTGCTGGGTCTATTGATTGTGGGGTTGTTTAATGTGTGGGTTGCTAATTGTGGTGTACATTTAAGCACTTTGGTGTTTGTTCAGTGCTTCCATGGGATGTGGATATGTTCTATTGTTGTTAACCTCGGATTAGTCTCATTTAGGATCATTTATTTTCAGGTAGATTTGAATTACAGCTGTTATATTCGAGCAGTCTATCCTGGATCTAGAGCTCTCAGGTTTCGCCTGCCCATGTGTGAGAAAGCCATTCAGTTCTCTTTTTGCTTGGAAATCTGGGATTTGTCGTTTTATTTAATTTCAAAGTCCCAGAATCCAAAGAGGAAAAAAAAAAGACTGAATGGCCGGCTCAAGCAGGGCGAGAGGAACCTTGAAAGCCCTGCTCAAACTGGTATTAGGTATTTCCTATAGGCAGGGCTGGAGGGTCCATTCTTTTTTCAGAGTCAATGTTGTTGGGGTTGATGTCTTGGTCCTTTTTGCTCCATTAGGAAATTGGAAGGTTAAATAAGTTTCTTAGGTGTTTCTGTGTCATCTCTTTAATTAATCCTCCCCTATTGATATTGGTGGCTAAAGCATGTCATTTTGGTGGTTAGGAATAGGTGGCCAGGCTTGAATTGTTCTCTGTGTTTGGAGGGTTCAGTTAGCCGTCTTTAGTTAAGAGTATGTCTATCGTTGTGGTGTTGTTTTGCAGACCCATTGTTTGAAAGCTCAGAATGTCCTGTTTGTTAGGAATTCCTGTGCTGGATTGGTGAGCAGGAAGTCTATCCATTGGTTTAAGTCACTCATGATGAGAATTTTTCCTTGAGTAGTTTGAAGGCTTGCCATAAGTTTGAACCAATCCACGAAGAATTTAAGGCTGTACTCCAGGGGATTAATGCTACCATAATTGTGATTGGTGTGTTGTAATCTGACAGACCTTTGTTGAGAAATGGTGCAAATTAGTTGGTTGCATTCAGGTTGTTGGTGGTGCACACATGTTCTCTCGGACAACCCCTTCCCTGTACTAAGATATTTAAATCTGAAGGGAGTAGGGTGTCTACCATAGCTCTGTAGTTGTAGGTGAACTTTCCTTCAGTAAAATCCATCATGTCAATTTGATTTTCTCTTAAAGTGTGATCAATGTTGGTGCTATTTTGATTCACTGGCATGGCAGTTATCAGTCTAATATGTATGTGGTTGTTTTGATTTGAGACCTTTTGTTGTCCCGATACTGGGCTGATGGCCTTGTTTGCTTCTTGAGATATGGTTGTCTTCACATTGAAGGTCTCGAGTTTTCTATACATGTAGAAAGTGGTATTTTGTATTTGAAGAGCTGTAGGCTGTAAAATATTAATCATTTGATATTTGAGGGTTCTGTCCTTCAGTGCATGCTGATCCCACTTGCATTATTTATGGAAGACGAGGTCCTTATGGGGGTGTTATTATTTCAAAGGTTTAGTTGATAGTCATTGTTCTTTTTGGTCCTAGGGGTTTGGGTTCTCATATTGTTAAAGCCATAGTTGAGGGTATTTGTAATTGGTTGAGTAATGCATTCATGTTTCTCCAAATATAGTAGGCATGGGGAATAAAGTGTTGAAAGGTAATTAGCACGTGTGATTAGTCTAAATCATGATGTACCATTCTCATGTTTGGTGAGGGTTAATTTGAGGATTTAGGTCCAGATTTCCTGTGGTTTCTGCCTCTTGTATAAAAGAGGTATTTTTTGCTCTGAAGACAATCTTCTGGATATTTCTCCATGGGTAATTCAATTAGTATGAAAGGGTAGGTGAGTGATTGTTTCTTCAGTTTTCAGAAACTTGCAACTATCTGTCATAAGTGTTTTACAATTATTCTATTCATTTTTTTAACATGTGTGGCTTCTATTTATTTAAATGATATCATGGTAGGTACAATGCAAGAGCTATTCCTGTAGCAGGGGGATAGAGCCATTTCTATTTCGGAGTTACAGTTACTTATCAGATTATGGGTACAATGAAGGGACTGGGTGTTGAAATTAATAAAGTTCTCAATTTCTGAATCTGTCACTTTTAGCATTGGTTGGTCAGTGAACCTTCTTTGGGGGTTGTCAGGTCATTGTAAATGGGGGTTAGGTGCATTGTGGTCACTGCAGTGTCAGGTATGAACAGGTTATAGTAGATATATTTGACCTCTGAATGTTATTGTTTCCCTTTCAATAGCATTAAGAGATGCTTGGTGGGTCATTCAGCTATGAGGCTGTGGGTGTCCAAAATAAATTCTAGTAGTAGTGGGGGTGGTGGCAGCAATTAATTCAGTCAAAGTAGACCAATTACCCTTATCCAAACGACAGTCAGAACTTTATTAAATGGGCAAGAAAGTGTGGCTGTCACCAGTCCTTAGAACTTTACTATTATTCCCTGAGAACATGTTTATCAATATTATTTACTATCCAGCAACCAGCTCCATTGATTGGACAGAGTGGTAGATGAACAATGCAATGGAAACTATTGAATGTAAAGACAGACCTGGGTTTGAACAGGATCACTAAATTGGAATAGATGTTTATCTCAGACGCCTTATGTATGTATAGGGCTCAGCAGTTGATCATCTACTGGGGGCTACTTTCATTATCTTAGGCCAGCCAATGGGAGGGTTAACTTTCTCCTCAGCTATGATTAAACCTCTCTCATTGTTTTGCCCAGATGCAGTGGAGTGGGTAGAGCTTAGATTCGACCTTATTGGTAGGTGTTTGTTTTAGACAGCTCACGTTGGAGATGTTTTATCAGGGCTGACCATGGTGTCGGAGAGTGAGACGGTTGGTTAGGGAAACAGGCAATACAATTATATGTCCCTTATATGTCCTTCACTTTTAGAGCAGTTAAGAATACTTGTGTTTGTGCATGGGGGAGCCTGATATTTGCAAATTACCAGCTGTTAGACTTCTCTCTCTTAAATAGGGGCAGCATCACTTACTGCCAAATGTGTACCCAGTGGTCTAGAGTCTTTGTTTCATCTTGTTGGTGTAGCGTCCTGGAAGGGTTCTCTTGTATATAAGGTTTGGGTTTGACCAATAGCACGCCAATAGGCAATGGAGGAATAAACTGCGATGGACTGTCCTCTGCCCAGAGATGGGAGTTAAGTGGGGATAAACAGGGAATCCTCCTCATAACACCACATGGGCTCATATTCCTCTAGTTCTGGGAGGCACTTGGCCCCAAGGGTCACCCCACTATGCACCCATAGAGTGAGTGTGGGGTCTTTGTCACACTACATAAAGAGCATATCTGCGCAACCAAATGCAAAAAACACTATTTCACCTAATGTTCAGCAATTCCTTATGTTCTGAAATTTAATCTTCTATGCAATTTCTGATAACTATTTCTGATTTCTTTCCAGTAAGTGTGCACCTCTGTGTAAGTGTGCGAGCATCATGGTGGCCTTCAAAGGAATCTGGACACAGGCCTTCTGGAAAGCTGTTTCTGGGGAATTCATCGGCATGATGATCTTTGTTCTTCTAAGCCTTGGTTCCACCATCAACTGGGGCCCATCGGACAATCGTCCCCCGGCTGACCTTGTGCTGATCGCACTCTGTTTTGGGCTCAGCATCGCAACCATGGTGCAGTGCTTTGGACATATCAGCGGAGGGCATATCAATCCTGCCGTAACTATTGCAATGCTTTGCACAAGGAAGATCAGCATTGCCAAGTCAATCTTCTACATCGTTGCTCAGTGCCTCGGGGCCATTGTAGGGGCCGGACTCCTCTACCTTGTCACACCAGAAAATGTGGCAGGCAATCTGGGCATCACCACGGTAACCAACATTCAAATTTCTAACGAAACCTCTTGAATGTCTTACTGCTCACAAAACGACTTATCGTTTCTGAGTTGCTCTTATTATTTCTGTGAAGTCCATACACAGTTGTCCATTTTAATACTATACTAAATGGATTAACTGCGCCAAGTAGTGTTTCGCATTCTGTGACCTGTTCTTGCTCTATCGATGTTTGTAAGAAATCCTACAAAAACATTTCTACCAATGAGCATTTACAACAATATAATTCAGTTTAAAATGCGTGCAACTAATTTTCTATCATTAGTACTGAAAAAATCTGTGCCAAATTGGGCATTATTTTATCCTTTATACCACTAGCACAGATTGTGTTACTAAATTGTCAACGAAGACCCTAAATAATGACTTAATCCAATTAAGTAAATATATTGGCTCAATTTGATTTGACTAAATTGTCCTTAAAGTCCCTGAGTACTACCACAATCCTATAAAGGAATGATATTATTAAGGCAAGAATGCTTGTTTCCCCAACGATACAAAATAGTCTCATGTAAACTGTAAATATTTGGCAGGTATATTTTGCATTTAAGGAGGTTGTGCTGTTTGACTATTGTCAGTTTCTCAAAACTGCCCCATTTGTTCCCAAATCGAGTCAGATGGAACAATTTGTGTCTTCAATGCCTTCAGCTCTGGCCTTATTTGTTGCACGCTCTGACATGTGTTGGAGTCTTTAGACACATACGGTGCCCGATTGAGAAAAGTGCACCCCTGCAAAAACGACAGCCACCGACAGTACCCTCCGTTGCATTAGGGTGTGCCTCACGCACACGAGGCACTCCCATTGGACATGCGCTTGGTTGCTAATAAGAAATCATGCACTTGTGCAGTCAGGACGGTTCTGGCTCACGCACATTGCACACTATGACGGCGCTCCTTTGAAGGGGCACAGGGGGGTCAGGCTGGCCCTTCATTGACCCCCATAGAGACAGAAGATGCAGATGAAGACCGAGCCCATTAAAAAGAGCTCTTGCCATTGATCCTCACTAGTGAATCAGCAGAGTTGTGTTTTTGGCTCAGCAATGGTCAGATTCGGGCCAGCAGCATTACAAAAATGCCGTCCCGCTTCCGATCCCTGTCCTTGTGCTCAGGAGTGACTATTCTCTTAGATCATGGGGCACAAAGCCCTCGGCTGTCGCGGGCATAGCGTGCTAGTAGCCACGATTGTCTAACAAGTGGGGGCTGAAGCTAATCTATTTAGGCCTATCAGAGTGATGTTAAAATCTGTAAATACCCACATAGCACTGCTGAGTGGACATTTACAGATTTTGGGTGTGCCTTGCTTGTTTGTTTGTTTGTTTATTTGATAATGCGCACAAAACCCAGGGGTAGCCTGGCGCAGCAGTCATAAGAATACTTGAGCTTAGGTTACATACATGGAATACATACAAGGTATACAGTACATGAAGAAATTACAGAACAGGTATTTAGAGTGCATTAGGTACAAGATATGGGAAATACCGGTTCCTAGTATGAGGTAGTCTAATGTCAGGTAACAGAGGTAACAAGGCAGTTAAAAATGCAAATGGTCCTGGCCTAGCGCAATTGTAGGTCGTCATTGGTCCAAAGCCAACTTTTCACTTTGCATCTAAATCTGGTGTAGGGTAGGTTGGCTCTCAGTGCGGTGGGCAGTGCATTCCAGGCACAGGCAGCTCTAACAGGGAAGCTTGCCCCACCCGCTTTGGATAGTTTGAATCTGGGTATTTCAAGTAGAAGTTGGTTAGAAGCTCTAGTGTGTTGAGTAGAGGATTTTCTTGTCAGTCTGGCCGAGATATATGGGGGCGCAGTGTTATTCACGCCTTTGTGGGTGAGGGATAGTGTCTTGAGGAGAACTCTATCACTGATTTTTAACCAATGCTAGTCCTTTCTGATTTTAGAGATGTGGGCTCTACGGGGTATGTCCAGAGCTGCTCTAAGAGCATTGTTCTGCAATATTTGCATTTTGTTTATGACAGTTTTGCTGGCACCTGCATAGAGGGCGTTACAATAGTCCAGTTTCGACATTACTAGGGCATTGGCTAGGGTGATGCAATTAGTTTTGGAAAGGTAAGGTCTGCAGGCCCTGATTAGTTTGCAGGTGTAAGCTGTGTAGGACGCTAAGGAATTAACTTGTTTTTTAAGAGATAGAGTGGAGTCGAGGTAGAAACCTAGTGTTTTTACCTCCGTTGCCACTTTGATTATGTTGCCATCTATGTTGAAGGCACGGTAGTTTGGGCTAAGTTTTCTGAGGTTGGAGTCGGAACCCAGGATCAGTATCTCAGTTTTGTCATCATTCAGGCAGAGGCCGTGGGAGGCCATCCATTCCTGAATGAGGAGGTAGATCTTGTTTACTAGAGCTGTGTCTCCGACAAAGTTGCCAGATAGTGGTATGAGGATCTGTGTATCGTCCACATAGTTGGTATAAGTTACCCCTAGTCTGTCCAGTTTGTTGAAGAGTGACTTAGTGAAGATATTGTACATGGTAGGTGAGACACATGAACCTTGTGGGACGCCACAGGTGATTTGTATTGGGTCCGCTGAGGCTAAAGGGGAGAACACTCTCATCGTACGGTTGGCTAGGAAGGACTGTACCCAGGCTATAGCTTCACTTGAGAAATAGGTGGCAGACGCTAGGTGGTTGCATAACACTGCATGGTCCACCAGGTCAAAGGCCGCCGATAAATCAAGGAGGAGGAGCATAGCTGTTTTACCTTTATCCTTCAGCTCGTCGATTTGTGTTTTGAGATCGATAAGGGCTGTTTCCGAGCCATGTAATGGTCTGAAACCAGATTGGCGAGATCCTAATAGTTGGTTCGTCTCCAGATAGTTTTGGATCTGGAGGTAGGCTACTCTATCGATGATTTTGAGGAGGAATGGGACTGTGGTGATTGGCCTATAGTTGGTGGGGATAGCTGGGTCGAGGGTCTGTTTTTTAAGGAGGGGTAGTACCCAGGATTCTTTAAGGTTGGATGGTACAGTGCTAGATTTAAATGAAGCGTTAATTAGTTTTGAGATGAAGATTGCTAAATCTCGTGCTGCGTCCTTAATGACTTGTGCAGGGCAGTTGTCACCTTTTCAGTTTCCAGGATGGATATGTTAGTAAAACTGAAAGGTTGACAATTGTATTGGGTGGCTGTTCTAGGTGAGTTGGTCAAGTGAATAGTGTGGGCTCTAGTAGGGCTCAAGGATGCTTTCTACTTTGCGATTTTAGTTTGCAAGGTTGCAATTTTGTTAGCTAGGGCATTTTGGATGCTAGTGCACCATTGTTTATCTTTGGGGACGTTGTCTACGGGAGCAATAGGGTTTTCCATTTCCCGGAGGATGGAGAAGAGTTCTTTAGAGTTAGAGTTAGCTTTGCTAATTCTCTCATTGAATGTGTCTTTTTTGGTTTGGATTATTTCCTTTTTATATTTATTGGCAAAATTGTTAAGGATGGTTTTGTTCTCCGCCGAAGGTGTATGCCTCCAGATAGCTTGGAGTTTGCGCTTTTGGATTCGTAGTTCTTTGAGGTGAGGGGTGAACCATGAGTTAAGATGAGATTCTCGTTTGCTTTTACGAAGTTTGATGGGGGCTATTATGTCCAAAGCATTGGACATGGCGTTGTTAAATGTCTCAACTAGTATGTTAGGGTCATGGTTAATATTGCTAACAGCAAGGGCTGGTAGGAGGAGAGGGAGCAATGTTTCCGAAGTAATGTCTTTTTTACTTCTGGTTGGCATGGCTGGTACTATTTCCTGGTTAATTGGTTTAGGCGGTTCTATAGTTAATTAGAAGCAGATGAGGTGGTGATCAGTCCATGTTTGTGGCAAGATTTTGGAGATAGTAGTGTTACAGTTTTGGTTGGCTATCCAATCTAATGTCCGTCCTTTTATGTGCGTGGGGGCAAAAATGTTCTGGGTCAGGCCATGATCAACTAGAATAGATTGGATGGAGTGGGCTTGTTTGTCCTCATTATCATTAAAAACCAAGTTAAAGTCACCTAATAATAGGAGCTGGGTAGTGTCTTTGATGTTATTAGTAAGGAGGCTAGATAAGTCTTCCTCAAAGTTGCCTAGTGGGCCTGGTGGTCTTTACACCAGGAGGACCGTTAGTGTGCTATTGTTAGAGATAGGTATTTTGGCTGAGAGGAGTTTGCATGATGTTATTTCTGGGTGAGGGGTGAGTCTTACATCTAGCTTGGTTTTGGCGATGATGGCTAGGCCACCTCCCCGAGAGTTGGGGCGATCGACTCTTAGTATGTTATAATTATCAGGTACGGCAATCATGAGTGCAGGACCTGCGGCGTCATGGAGCCAGGTCTCAGTGATTGCGAGTAAATCTAAGTTGTCCAGGGCAAGTATGTCAGCAATTTCAGTACTATGTGCTATGAGGGACCTCGCATTGATGAGGGCTCCTGATAGGCTGGGAGTTGTGGTTTTATCTTGGATTAGTCTGTGATTGGGAGTGTTAGGCCTCCTTTGATTATAGCGGTCGATTTGAGTTTTATGGCCTCTTTCTGCCACTAAGGCAGGACAGCTAGGGTCATGTGTAGTAGGGGTTGAGGTCGAGCCTGGTGGTCTAGTTCTTTTGTTTTTGAGGTCATAAAGGCAAGGCAGCCTCGCTCTAAGTCGAGTGTTTCTCTCTTGCAGATTGCAAGTTGTGGAATTTGTGTGGGCCATTGTTAGGATGATGGTTAGAAGGGTCCAGAGTAGGGTGCAGAATGTGTATGTTAGGAGTGTTTTGGTGATGTGCATGTTGGGAGGCAGGTGCCGAGGGGCATCTAAGTTTGACAACTCAACAATGACTAAAATGCAAGCAGTGGGGTATATCTAACTTTAACAGTCCTATCAGCGACTAAATTGCATACATCAGAGGGCATCTAGATTTGACAGTCCTATCAGCGACTAAATTGCATACATCAGAGGGAATCTAGATTTGACAGTCCTATCAGCGATTAAATTGCATACATAAGAGGGCATCTAGATTTGACAGTTCTATCAGCGACTAAATTGCGTACATTAGAGGGCATCTAGATTTGACAGTCCAATCAGCGACTAAATTGCATACATCAGAGGGCATCTAGATTTGCCAGACCCAGCAGCGATAGAGCTGCAGGCCGCAGAGTATACCTAGCTAAATTAGACCTATAGGCGACTAGAATGCATATGGATGGTGGCATTAGGTTTAGGACTAGCAGTTTGGCAATGGTTTGCTTATAGTATAGTTAGTACTGGCACGAACAACTGTGTACAAGTGGTACAGCTACGGTAGTATGATCTTGTAGTACTTAGTAGTAATACAGCTCTATGCTAGGTGGAAGCAGGTATGGATCAGGTAGTTAATCGGTTAATAGTTCAGTGATAACATGTGAAGCAAGGCCCTGTGTAATTTTATTAATGGTAAACAGGTGGCGGAGCAGATATGGCACAGGTGTATTTACAGTACAATAACGTAAAAGTGGCCATATGCATATCGCCTTACACTCGGTAATGCGTCCTAGTGGACTGTCTATGTTGGCTTCAAGATCATTTGCACTCGCTAGTATACAATAAGTACAGTTAATGGCGATTCGCCGTGACTCTACTCGCACGTAAGCGTGCGAGTCAGATTAGGCTTTCTCAGCCGATATTAGCAGTGAACTTTGCAGCTTTTCCGAGGACAAGGGGGTGCAGGGTTTCAGAGAGCAAGATCCATGGAATAATGGGGACGTTATGTCACCTGCAGAAGTTGGTGATTGTTTAATGGAGCGGCGAAAATGTACTTACATGGCTTCCAGAGCGAAGGTTAGCCAGGTGGTCTGGCCGACGCCGCGTACGACCGCGGACAGACCCAGACAGGCCCTTTGAAGTCGCGGCCCTTCGAAGGAGAGCCCGGCTTCCGCCTCCGGTCTGGGGTGCGGGGCTATGAATTGGCTTGTGGCCAATCAGCTGTTTGCCTGGGAAGCAGGCTCAGGTGCTCGTCGTCGGCATCATGGCTCAGGCCCAACCCTGTCTATGCCTCTGGTAGTGTAGCCCTTAGAGCTGTTGTGAGGTAAACACTATGTTCCTACTCCGTCGCATTATTTTGATGACTCTCATTCTCTAATGCATTAACATGAGGCAATTGGCATTATGCGAGAGAGCACGTGGAATTCCCCCTGAGGACTCACCACTCCTTGGTGCTGCTAGTCATAGGCGTTTCAGTGGAGGATGCACGTGTCGGTTCATTTACATGGAGCCTCTAAATCCCCTGGGAAGGAATGCACCCGCAACTTAATCTGAGTCTGCAGTGCCTTCCAGCAGATGTTCATACTTTCCCATTCAGAAGAGTCAGAGGAAACAAAGTTACTGCACCACCGGCACAGTGACTTTCAAACACTGCATGGAAGATTAAAAGTGCGAATCAGCAGTGTCTGGCAGCCACACAACCAATGTCACCACCGACACCTGTGGATCCGGAGGATCCTAGGAGAACATGTCTTTGCCCGCGACTAAAATCCCAAATGTGAGGTTTCCTCATACAGTACACTGATCATTGGGCAAGAAACTAAGTGGTGAGAGAGATCAGCATACCACAGGTTTGTGCTCCTATATGAAGCAGCACAGACCACAGGACTGAGGCTGAAGGCCTCTGCATTAGCCCCCCCAGTACCAGCAGCCCTCCAGCACGATCACCAGCCTTCATTCTAACCCCAGAAATCGTGCCATCCAATGGGACTCTGAGCCTGCCCCTATATCTAAAACAGTACATAGTGCGCACACTCCTAGCAGTGATCTCATGTATTCCAGGTTAGTGTGATGGGACACTTGAGCATGGGCTAACATGTATCAGGTTGCATGATAGCGTGCACTTGCTGAACATTAAACTTGCATTTGTACTTAAAGAACAGGGATGTCAATTTAGATGTGAAATAACTTACAATAGCACATTTACAGAAAGCGGAGAAAGTGCACGTACAATAGCACAAAGCTGAGAACAAGTGGTGAGCTAGTTTAGGAGGGTGTGAGAGCAAGTGGTGAGCTAGTTTAGGAAGGTGTGAGAGCAAGTGGTGAGCTCGTTTAGGAAGGTGTGAGAGCGAGTGGTGAGCTAGTTTAGGAATGTGTGAGAGCAATTGGTGAGCTCGTTTAGGAGGGTGTGCGAGCAAGTGGTGAGCTAGTTTAGGAATGTGTGAGCGCAAGTGGTGAGCTCGCATAGGAGGGTGTGTGAGCAAGTTTGTGAACAAAGTGCGATGTAGACCAACGACAAAACAAAACACATAAAACATGAACCCAGGGGGTGCAAGTGTTCAACACTAAAGAGAAGTACTTTACAAACATCCAACGTTTTATTATTATGGAGAACTGGAGGGACTGGTGGGACCAGGTAGCTGGGATGGGATGCAGTGCAGGGAGCATCCCGTTTGGCAAGTAGATGAAGTTTGAGTTAAGATTTTGAAGAGGCCCACTGGCTTTGATTGTGATGGCCATCAGGCTTCAATGGTGCAGGCCAATTAGGGAGAATGAGCAGAAGTCAAAGGAGACACATGGTGACATATGGAGCAGTGAGGTTAAGTGCACAGGAGGAGCATTGGGAACGGGATGGTGAGCAGACAGAGATACCGTTAGCCAGCTACTGAGGAGCAAGACCATGGATCACATTGTAGACTAGGTAAAATAACTTGAAAAGGGAGCGCTTGTGCATGGAGAGCCAACCAGCATGGTGCTGGTGGATTGAAATGGGGAAGGATTTGGATAGGTTTCAGGGATTGTGGGTAGCAACGTTGAGTACTTTGCCTAGTGGGAGGCAGAAGTAGAGAGGAAGGTCAAGGAGTAGGAACCAGCAGTAGATGAGTTTGCTGAGGGTGGATATTAGAGTTGTTGTAGACTTTTGAGTAAGAAATAGAAACACCTTCCAAATGCTCAGAAGGTTAATATGAGCAGCAGAGACACGGGTAGTGATGAATTGTTGCATTCAGAGGTCGCGATCAAGGAGGACCCCAAGGTTGTGAGCTTTGATTTAAAGAGCAGAAGGCTAGGCGGGAAGGTGATAGGAGAGAGAGGGGGGTGGTGGCGTTGGAAGCTGGGAGAAAGATGGCATTTTATTTAAATACATTTCAGCTATAATGTTGTCTATAGAAAAAATGTGCTTTCCATCGGTTTGAGGGAAAATTCACTCAACACTGTTAAATTAATTTCTTTCAAGGCTGTACCAGAGTTAAATAACATCAGGAATGGCCCATTTTCGCCATAGCCCAGTTCCATACAGGCTTCCTTTCTCATTCTCATTTATGGCTAATTTCCCTTACCCAGTGAGTCCCCCAGCAGCTTTGCTGGACTTCTGGAGTTTATTTTTTTCCACCTGGTAAGAGTGTGACCTTTACCCCCACTCTTACCTGTGTTTTGCTATGTGTTTCCATCTGTTTTTGTGATTGTGGACTCTGAAGTACACCACTTCAGTAGCCCCCTTCTTTGTGTGTGTCACACAGCACCTTCAGTGCCGTAGCACAGGGTTGTCTTTGAGACTTACCTCGACTCCATTTCTGAGGCGACTACTGTCCCCCAGAAAAGGGTAAAGTTACCATTAACTTTACTTAGTCAATCTACCACAGATCCAGTACACCCCGTCTTCCATGGAGTACTGAAAAGGGTTAACTCGTATCCCTTTTTATCTGTACCTCATAGAGCGTTGTTTCACTCTTTTAACATTTAGACTTGGCTGGTGGCAATGATATCTACCCTAACTTTTCTACCGCGATTATATTAGATAAACGTGGTACTGTTCTTGGCTATTATATTAGCCTCGAACATAAACCCGCTTGACCAAATCGTCTTTCTTTTGGCTCCGGTTGGGTTTATTCGCCATTTCTTTTTGTTGAAGTCCTTCTTGTGTTTTACTTTGCGTGGCAAACTAGGTTCGCCTTCTTTGTTCACTGTCTTTTGGCGGGCTTCTGCCCAGAAGCCCTCCTCAAGGCGCCTGGGTGTCTAGGTGGGCTGAATGTGGTATCCTAGAAAACCCAAGTCACACTTTCTCATGATTGGCCAGGGTAGTTGTCCAGGCTGGACAACCCCCCTGCTGGGTGATCGACAGCCAGGCTGCGTGAATGGGGGTTTTTCACATAAAAGGCAGGCGTCTTGGGCTAGAAGTCAGAGAGTCACCACTGGAACTACAAGGAACCGAAGAGAAGGAGAGAGAACGATGGCTGCTGCAACTACCCCGTCCCAGTGAAGCCCTGCTTCAGTCCTGAACAATCTGCCCTTCAACGACTCAGAGAAGATCCAGTCCGGAGTCTTCTTCCCTTGAGCTTGGTGGGGATAACCAGCTTATCTTCTACAGATGGAGGATCCTCTTCCGTGGTCGAAATCGCTGCACACTGCTGAAGTGGTCGTGATAGCCACCTGAAGAGCCTCTCCTGTTTTTAAGGAGCGCACCTTTTATCCCGTGTCACTGCTGCCGGCCTCATCCCTGTGTCGTGCAGACCCCCTTCAGATGTCCTCCTTCTCGACGAAGCTCCAGGAATCGTGGGTCTGCGGGAAACCAACAGGAACAACTACCAGGGCACCAGCTGCACCATTGGAACAAGGTACTGTGTTCTGTTAAGGAATCTGGGTGAATCCCTTTGTCTTCATTTCCAAGGCTTGACCTTGTCTTCCCTCCTTCTTATAACTTTTGCTTCCGAAAATTGACAATATCGAAGTACTTTTGGCTCAGTTGAATCGTGAACTGTTAGACCGTGTGATCTTCGGCAACTGGCCCCTGTGTCTTTTGACCCTTTGACTTTTGAACTCCTGTCTCTGAGTGTTTCTTGATTCTGCCTGCCTAACCAAAATATTGCCTGTGATTTTTGCCTCCAACTCCCTCTGGGTATCTCAGGTGCTAAGTGTGTTTTTGCCCCGGTAGAATTTCATGTCACGGATACGCATTTGTTTAGTAGACCGAACTGTCAAAAAGTGATCGCATTCATATCCGCGGTAACGTGTTTTTGTGCCTAACACCGGTCAATTCCAACACAGGGTACTTACCTTGAGACTTACTGTACAAAGTGAATTGGTTAGTTGTAGTATATTTAACGTGTGGTTTTCATTGAAGTTCAATAGAAGTGTTGTGTTTATAACGAATGGTTTAAAAATAAATGTTCATATATTTTTCTACCTGAAACCTTGAGTCAGTATTTGCTTGAGTCACAGTAATTGTGGTCCCTTTGTGTAATCTCTGCTACTGCTCATATACTCTTGAGATAAGCCTGGCTGCTCCGCCACTGCTACCACTATGACATAGTAGTACAGGCTTGTACCAAAGGTAAAACTTGTACCACCACCTGTGGTCTTAACTGTGTGTAGTGGTCCCTAAAGGCACTGCACAGGATTCTGCCTAACACTTTCCCAACCAGTAGCCTGTCTAAAATAGCACATGCCCAGATGTGTGCATGATTGTGCATACACAGTAGTGATGACAGTGGGAACCCGTTAAAGTAAGGAGCAGGGTGGGGATGAGGTCAGAGGGCAGTTGGGTGGGTGCAAGTCTAGCAATGAGGGGAGAAGAAGGCTGAGGGGGTTGAGGACAGGGGAAATAGGGAGGAGGACAGGGTCACCAGGGAGCAATGGGAGAGCGGGTGTTGCAGGGGTGAATCAGTTAATATTTTCACAGTTCGGCAGTCACTAGGTCAGTCCAAGCGCAGGAATGTCTGCTTCACAATGGACATGACCCAGTGGACTAAGAATTGACTACATGTCTGTCAATGAACCCTGAGCAATCTTCCCTTCACTTACCAGCAAAGTGTACTGGCCCCAATGTAACCCATTGTGACAGAAAAGGTTCATGCATGCATTTGTGCCTGCAAGATTCGATGCAGATGCAGCAGTGGCATTGCCACCTGCAAAACGGTGGTTGCAGTGGTGACACAGTATTTAACCTACAGGTGTGCCTTTTACTCTTGACAACAGGCGTACTATCTTTACTGTCCTATGAGTGAACATGAGCATGCATAATCATGATTTGCACATTTCCTTCAACATATGGTGACACGTTTTATCAGAAATTGTCAGCCTGTGAAGAAAATTATTGCTGGGGCCCAGACAATCAGATCACACTTCTACCAGGCCTAGAGTGCAGGAAATGCTGCACTAATTGCCGGTTTGACCCATGCCAACACCCTCTTGAGGCACTTCTCTATAGGCAAACAGCAGCCATGGTAGGGGGAGATCCCATTTCTTCCTTAGGGGCTCTTCCAAAGCATCCAGCATACCCTTGAGAGTTTTATTAAACCTCTCAACCAGACCATTGGTCTGGAGATGGTAGGAGTTGGAGAACATCTGATGTGGGAGGGTCCAAGGACTGACAATGTCTATGCCTACCCTCTAAAATGGCGTGCCAACCACTGGCAAAGGCTGCAGTGGGGCAATGACACTGCCTTGCCTTGCCAGACAACTGACAAGTGGGACAGGTCCGGCAGTGAAACTCCACTTCTACTCCCATCCTGGGCCAGTAGAAATGTGCAGAGAGCCTTTGCTTAGTCTTCATAGTACCAAGATGACCAGCTAAGCGCACCTCATGCACCAACTGCAGCAGGAAGGGCCTGTAAACCTTGGATACCACCAACCTCTTGAGGGCACAAGGTTCAGACTTAGTGGGCTCACTGCAAAGGAGCTCACCCTCGCAATAAATCTTGAATGACTTAAGCACTTCACCTTGTTCTGTTTTCTTAGACCCTCGAGAGAGAGTGGCACTCTGACACTTACAGAAGTCTCCCCTAGAGGGCCCACCTTCAGCCAGCAGGCATTGAAGGTCAGGGTGATCCTCTGGGTTAAGCACCTCTCCCTGAGAAGGGTCTTCTGCCTCTCCTCCCTCAGGGGTTGGGTTTTGTGTTACCACTGGACCTAGCCCGTCTGGAGCTTGAATCCCAGTGGGTTCTTCTGAAACAGCAGGAAGAGAAGGAGCCCCCTTCACAGAGATAGTCCTCTTGCTCTTCCATTTTGCCTATGGTCTCCCCTTTGGCATGGGTATCTGAATAGCAGTCAGACGCTGAGCGACCTGAGACATAGTGACTGCAGCAGCAGTCAGGGATAGCCCATCAGAGGTCAACCCCAACTCTACTAGATCATTCCCCAACAATATGTGGGAAGGCATATTGGGCCTCATTACAAGTTTGCCGGTCCAGGAACTACGGTACCGGTAAGCTTGCTGGGACCGTAGTGCCCAGACCGGCAAACTAGGAGTTGTGCTCGCGGGTGCCTTTCTGCCCGCCAGGTCGGACCTGGTGGGCAGAGCGGCACCCGCGAGCCCAGCATGCTGCATGCACTGGCACCATTTATGAATGGTGCCGTTGCATGCGGCTTCCCCATTCCCATTGAGCCCCATCGGGCTCAATTGGGAATGGGGAAGAATTGTTTCTGGTGCCCTGGAATGGGCAATTTCCGGGTCTGCCGGGGTTGTAATACCCCAGTAATTGCCCATTCCAGGGCGCCGGAAAAAAATTACTCTGGCGGCAGCCGTTCCTGTATTACAGGCATGGCTGTCCACCAGGGTCGTAATGAGGCCCATTGTCCTGAATCAGGACGGGAAGCTTTGCTGTCTTGTCCTCAATCTGCTGCCGGCAGAAATATGAGACTGGAGGATTCTGGGTAGTGTAGTTCAGGTTAGCTACAATCTGTCCCAAACAGCCCCGAAATTCCATAACACAAGAAAAGAATGCTCAAAGAGCAAGATAGCCTATCTAAACACAGTCTGTACTGCTTGGAAAACACTGTACAAGTTGCTGTTTCTACTCCTAGTACTCTCCAGCCTCCTGCTGCAACAGCTCCTGAAAGTTTGCAGCAATTACCTCCTGACCCACAGTCACCATTTTCTACATAAGACACTTGGCGGCTGTTGCTTCCTGCTCTCACACGCTTTGAGGGGGTACGCTCAACAAGCCCATGTTACTGTATGTATGGTCCCTTCCGCTTCATCCTCGTGCTTTAGCTGTCCATTGCTTTGCAGCTCTGCACCTTGATTATCACATTTACATCCTCAGACGAGGTCTCAGGCAAAATCTCAAGTGGCTGGAGTACGGTGAGTGCGCTCTCACCACTATATATAACCAATCTTGATTCAATCAAGATCATATTAAGTGTTCAAGAAAAACTCTTAATGGCCACCTTATTTAGAAAAATATTCCAATGACTTAATACTGTATTAAAACTTGCAGTGAAATATGTGAAAATACTTTTTATTGTGCCAACATGTGTTTCGCTCCAAGACGCTTCTTCAGTGAAACCATAATTTAGGTTATGAATTCTACACAGTACAACAAGGTTACAGACCCAGTATCAGTCTATTTGAATGCACCAATAACCACAATCAACATTCATGAAAATAAAGGTTTGTTTGTGGATGAAATTATAAATAGAATGAGAGAAACAGCACAACAGCAAGGAAACATAAACACAAAATGAAGATGCAGTAGGAACCTTTTACTATCCATCTTCAAATAAAATGAAACAAAAAAATACATCAGGGAAGTAGTGAACAGCAAAGGAACTGGTGGGAGGGATAAAGGAAAAGGTGTTACAAAGGATTTATTTCCTAGCTTGTCGGGCGATAAGGGGCCAAGAAAAGGTTTAAAAATGATTTCACAAAGGGTGCATGTAACAACTTTTTTCAAAAATGATTTCTTAAAGGTCTCTGAAAATATTTCACAGGCTATGTCGAAAAGTTCAACAAAAGGTTTATATGAATCCGTTTATCAGTGGACGCAAAAGGTTAGAGACTTGGCTGCAATGCAATCCTGGATGGCTCTTGCTTAATGGGGAAAAGCGTAGCTCCTTATTATTGCATCTTGTCCCCGGCTGAAAAAATGTGATCCTCGTTATAACCATTTCACGATCAAGGGCTGTACAATGCCTGTTGCCAAACAGGTTAAAACTGTAGGAGTTTACCTGGATGCAGAACTAAACAAGAAATCTCAGGTTTTTCACCTTCATTCCTCTTGTTAATATGTGACCAAATTGTTATATCATATCAGACATTTCCTTTCCATCGAAAATCGTTCTCTCCTGGCATCTGATCTTGGTAACACAAGACTAGACTACTGTAACAGCCTCCTGTTAGGACTTCTCGAGCCAAGCTTCTCTCCCTTCAGGTTGCCAAAAACAGACCCATCAGGCCCGTCCATGGTTTATCTAAATATGATCATGTTACAATGGCTAGAAGGGCCCTTCTCCGGCTCCCAGTTGAGCAAAGGATCACTCATAAGTTACTTACACTGACATAAATGGCAGGCGGCTGTTGCCCCTTCCTACCTAATAAAGCGCCTAAAAGCAGCCCAGTCCATTAGATCTTTGTGCTCTAGCGATTTCCATAAATTGCAGCTACCACATTTCAAAATGACTAGATTCGGTGTGGCAAGTTTTCATGTGCAGGCTCCGAGGGAATGAAATGCTCTTCCCTTGTGACTGCGCATGTCAGCTTCCCTGTCCATCCCTTTTCAAGAAGGCCATTAAGACAAGACGCTTTAATCTAAACCCGGGTTAAGTATAACTGAAGTTGCCTGTTCCTGCTTCCCCCCTCGGACTGCATATGGAGAAGTATCACACTTGCTCACTTGTGTGTTTGTTCTTGTTGTTTATTGTGCGCCTTGAGGCCCATGGGCATGTGGCGCGGTATATAAGTAATACATAATAATAATAATAATAATAATATTAATAATGGGAAAGAGGTTTTGAAAAATCTCAGAAAGATTGTCACAAAGGGTTTCCGAAAGGGCCCTCAGGGAACGTTTAAAAAAAAACATGAAGGGTGACACAAACATGTTCACAGAGGATTTCAACAACTTGTTTCTTTTTTTGTTTTTCTGCTGGAGGGAGGAAGGGTAAACTGAAGGGTTTGATAGCAAATCAGAAAGATTTTCACAACTGTTTTCACAAAACATGTATTTTTTTCTTTTGGTGTGTTTTTGGGTGGAGGGAGAAATGATATGGAAAAGGAACATAAACGTTCATAAAGCGTGTCAAAAAGGGTTTCACAGAGAGATGCTTAAAAAGGTATGACGCATGTTAAAGAACTTGCAAAATAAAAATAAATGATATGTCACACAGGTAATCAAATGTCTGTCAGCGATTAGGAGGATAGTTTGCTAGCACTGTGTGTGTGTGTGTGTGTGCGTGTGTGTGTGTATGCATGCGTGTGTGCATATGTATGTGTGCGCTAATGGCATTTCTTGGGACACATTTTCTAGCTCTAAACCAGTGTCCCCGTAGGGCAGGTCTACACGATTCATCTGGGTAACAGTAGGTAAAGGAGGCCGAGCAGGCAAGGCATAACAGGAATGTTGACACGGGGGTGTGTGAAGGACAGAGGTAGGATTAATGGCAAAGTCTCTTGCCTCACCTCAGTAGGGGATGATCGGTTCGCCAAAGGTGCTTAGGGCATCATGTGGCAAGTCCCTGGCTACCCTCATCATTACACATGCAGATGGCAGGGAAACTCATATTGCCCCACCGCAGACCAGTCCCATAGCTCCAGTCCCTTCCCAACACACTAACCCATCATGAAAGACCAGCCCCAAAAGGTAATTGCTTAATTAAAACCCTTTGACGTGCAGAGTACCGATAAAGCACTCTTTCCCCAATTGAGAGAGTATTCAGCTCCCTAAACAAATCGCCATCCACCTCCAGTGTAAGAAAAAACGGTTGTTTTCTTTATGGGAAAACATTCCGTCTGCCAGAAACTGCTAGCTTTTGTTGTAACGTTATGACAACCTTGATTGGAAGATCAGGGAAGCCAGTTCCCAAAGACACATTAGATAAGTCAGAGATCCCATGGATACCAAGGGCTTCATTAAAAGCCTGGCGGTCTGCAAATAAGGGTGCTGGTAGCAACATACCGGCACCATTTCCGGGCTGACAGACTATATGTGAATGCCTGCTGGTGGTCCCAGCAGGTCTGACCTGCCAAGAGCACCGGCCCCTACAGACATGGTTTTCACGAAGCACGGGCACCGTTAGCAAGAGTGCTGGTGCTTCTGTGTCTCCTTTCCCATTCCCTTGGAGTCCTATGGGACTCCACAGTAATGGGGACTTACACATTCCGCCGCTTGACATCCCGGGACTTCTGGATTTTTAATGTTCCATTGTCACCGGGATCTCAGGTGGCGGAACGGTGTTACAGTAGAATCGGCGGGTTACCGTCGATCTTATAATGAGGCCCAATGTTGCAAACCCAGTCTTGCCCAACAGGGGATTATTTCAAAGGACAAAAAAAGTCACTGAAGTCTTTCCATTTGGCAGAGAGTTTCTATGCCAATAATACAATGTTGCAGCCAATAGGAGGAAAGAGACCATACGAAACCTAGGCATCACAGTTTGGCAACGTGGTTTGCAGAAGCAGGTAGCTTGTGTTTGGTGAATCCTAAGATTTGAGAGCGGGGGAGAAGGCCTTGACTGGAGAGAGACAGAGAACGCTCGAGAAAGAGCATCAGGAGAGAAGAGGAGGTGACATTTACACAGAGGTAGTGAGACATGAAGGGATAGTATTGGTGAGGCCAGAGGGGAAGGAGGTGGCAGCAGCTAAGTAGGAGGTGGTTAAGTTGGTGGTAATGGAAGAGTCGAATGAGAACCTTTGTGATGAGAAATGGGTAAGAACACAAACAGGCCAAAAGTGGAATAATGTTATACAAACAAGGAGCTGACCTCATCCCGGTAAAAATATTCTTCTTATTATAACACACACTATTTCTTCCCGTGTGGTACTCTGTGAGCAGAAGGCTTAAGACTAATTCACCTATAAACCAATGAATGTTGAACCCAAATACTCTGGATATCTGATTAATTTGATATCCCAGGCTACCCCGAAGCATCCAGTGTTGCTGCCTTGGAGCGAAAGAAAATACTGTAATAGCTCAGTGGATATTTATTAGTTTTACAGTTGTTGTCTAACAAATGAACATGATCTCCCAAAGGAGCATTTACAAAGATGATACTTTCAAAAGAAGCAGTGGTCATTAAAATGCACAATAAATTACATCAGATAGTATAGAACATATACTCTGGTGTTGGCAAGAAATAAACATTTTCAAACACAAACCATCCACAAGGTGTACAGCTGAACGAACAGTCTATCTGATGAAAAATAAAGCAAAACAAAGGAAAGGAAAAACAAAGCAAAAACCCCAACACGTCCTGGTTGTGTATGATAGGGCAAAGCAACCAAATGCGACCCCCACCAGAGTCTGGTGTGTTTGTGGCCACGGCCAAAGAACCAAATGTCAAGTCCTAAGGTTTGGAGCCCAGGGCATACGTGGTTTCAAACCAGTGCCAGCGGTCAGGTCCTCCTGGTGACTTGGAGGATCAGCTGATGGGAGTTTACAAAGAGATCAATCCTAGGTCAACGTCGGTGGTTGTATTCCTGCTGATTTTAAAAAGTGGGCCGTATAGCAATTACGTGTCCAATAAGACGTTTCGGCGGGCAGTGAAGGCTACCTTCATCTGGACCTGCGGATGTCGCTCTACGTGGGGAAACAGAGCAAAGAAGAGAAATCAGAAGAGGGTGGGAAAGAGGGTAGGAGCAATTCACCCCCAGCGTCCCACCAATCTGTGCAAGCCTAACTTATGGTAGAACACCTGAAGCAATAACAGTGAAAGGGAAGGGTTCATAAAGGACAAGACATACAGTTGATGAAAATATTTCAGCAGTGTCTCCGACTTTGCACTGCTCACTTGCGGCTCGGGACGCGGACCGGCACACATCTGAGACATCTCTCCACAGCGATGGCCTCACTCTACACGCCGTTTTGAAACGGGTAGGTACCATACCCGTAGGGCTCCAGCATTGACAGTTATGCCCACCCTTTTCGGTTTATGGGGTTGCTCTGTTTTCACTAACAGGGTTGCTTTGTCTTGATTCACTTGACTCAGCATGAACCTCCGTACCCCCGAGCCTTTCTCCCTTCTCCCCTGAGGCATGCAGATCTGCTCGCTACTCTATTTCTCCACACTGCATGTCCCCAGCCATATCTACTATGTGATCGGGCATTTGCACGGACATACTCTGTGTGTTTCACCGGGTTGGGCCCTGAACCTTCCATTGATTTTGTTTATGCGCTTTGGGGAGACCACACTTTGGAGTTGCCATGCATGTTCATTTGTAATCCACACCCCCCTGGGGACGTCATTTCTCATTCGCCTACACTGGCAGTGCATTCACTTCCATTTCTTGTGATGGGCACCTCAATCTGCCCCCTGCACCCTTCGGTCCTCGCACCGTTCTTTTTTCTTTTTTCTTGAGCAAGTTACTTTTGCTCGAGTTTTCAGCCCATTTATATGGGCGTTCTCAGATTAACTATGATTAGTCCCACATTCATATCAATACTTTTCTCCACTCTTGTTGCAGGATCTCCAGCCACGATCTGTTACTGGCCCGGGAATGATCCACTTGTCCATAGGTTTTACATCATTTTCATACACACCCCTGGGTTGGACTGATTGACGCGCACGCCGACTTCTGACATGACTCTCAGCTTGTCCGAAGTAAGTGTTACCTTTCTGCGCTGCCTGCCCTTTGGCCTGCACTGTTGCAGCAAAGAGATGCTCCTGCATTTTTCGGATCTCTCATGCCTATCCTCTCTCTCTCTCTTGTTCTTTGTATCCCCTTGACAGGCCTTCCAGTTTTTATACATCGGGTGTCAATTCACCCTCTGCTCTACTGGTCTCGGGCCCTTACGGAGGAACCTGTTCTTCGCAACCACAGTTCCACACATTACCCGTGCACATCCTGCATGGGTCCTCTCCTTGGTCACATTGATCATCGGAGGTTCTTTTCTACACCCCTCTTCCTTTCTGTTCAGGTGGGTGGAGCCAGCCGGCAGGTGCCAAAATTTCCCCTTTTGGTAACCTTTTCGTCAGCTTTATGTCTTGTCCTTTATGAACCCTCCTCTTTCACTGTTATTGCTGGCACTGGTTTGGAACCACGTATGCCCTGGGCTCCAAACCTTAGGACTTGACATTTGGTTCTTTGGCCGTGGCCACAAACACACCAGACTCTGGTGGAGGTCGCATTTGGTTGCTTTGCCCTATCATACACAACCAGGACGTGTTGGGGTTTTTGCTTTGTTTTTCCTTTCCTTTGTTTTGCTTTATTTTTCATTAGATAGACTGTTCGTTCAGCTATACACCTTGTGGATGGTTTGTGTTTGAAAATGTTTATTTCTTGCCAACACCAGAGTATATGTTCTATACTATCTGATGTAATTTATTGTGCATTTTAATGACCACTGCTTCTTTTGAAAGTATCATCTTTGTAAATGCTCCTTTGGGAGATCATGTTCATTTGTTAGACAACAACTGTAAAACTAATAAATATCCACTGAGCTATTACAGTATTTTCCTTTATGCATTGTCTTTCGCTCCAAGGCAGCAACACAGGATGCTTCGGGGTAGCCTGGGATATCAAATTAATCAGATATGCAGAGTATTTGGGTTCAACATTCATTGGTTTATAGGTGAATTAGTCTTAAGCCTTCTGCTCGCAGAGTACCACACGGGAAGAAATAGTGTGTGTTATAATAAGAAGAATATTTTTACCGGGATGAGGTCAGCTCCTTGTTTGTATAACAGCATTTTTGATGCCCTTAACCTGACCTTCCCAATACATAGGGCCTTCCCTTCGGTTTACTTTTTCAAAAGTGGAATAAAAGAGGTGGTGAACAGAACATCTCAAAGTGGTATAGAGGATGGAGTGATGAGAAGAACAGCCCAAGATGGGAGAGAGGAGGTACGCGAAACAAGAATAGCCCAATGTGGTAGAGAAGTGAAGGTAGTGATGATGAGAACAGCATAAGCTGGAAAGAGTGCGTGGTAGCAACCAATGCTTGCCAAATTGGTGGAAAGGAGGTGATGGCGACTACAACAGCCCCACATGGTAGGAATGAGGAAGTGGCTACAAAATCATACCAAAGTGGTACTGAAGAGAGCAGTGAATAAGAAGGAAGAGGTGGTCACCAAAATAACAGAAGAGCTGACAACCATGGAAAAGGAGGTGAGCTATAGCGAGGGGATGAGGCAGGAGAGAGCTCCGGACAAGGAGGAGAGTGAAGAATTACTGTCTATTGTAGATGAGAGCTGGAGGAGGAAAGATTGAGAAATCGAGCAGAGAGAGTGGAATACTGAGGAAACATCAGTCAGCTAGAGGAGGAAGGTTCCAGAGACCCCATCAGGCCATAAGAAGGTATGGTGGTGGGTAGGGGTTCCAGTGGGGATAAGGGAAACTAGCGACACCTCAAAGAGGATGTGGGGAGGACCTACTGAAGCAGATGAGCAAGTAGAGAGTCATCCTACTGCTTCTCTCCTTGCTGACGCCATCATTGTTGAAAAGACTGAGTGGATATTATGGGCCTTACAGAATGTGTTAGTCATAGGGGCTGGGACCGTGGAAAGTCCACAACTACTCTAGACTGATTGAAATTGTAAGGCTCACCCTTAAGGCTGCAACACAGTAGCACAGGAGGTGAGGTAACATCTGACTAACAACCAGCAGTGAGGGAGAGAAAAAAAGATGTTTGGGAGAATGCAAACTTGCTTTTTATTTACTTTGGGAAGAACCGAAGTTATGAATTTGAATTGACCCCTACCTATGCACATTTCTCAAATAAAGTAATAGAACCACATCCCTTGGTCTTGGCATCCTTTGTGGTTCCCATGTGCCATATATGAATGTATTATACCCACTGATGGCACTCTGCAATAGTTTTAAAGTGACTATCAATTAGTTCATTAGTATTCCTGCTGTGGCTTAAATGTCAGCAACACTCTAGGGCAATCACACTCTTTGTAACCAGCTTTCCTCCCTTTCACCTTTCTTCTTCCCTAACTCACAAATATCTTGAGGCCAAAAATATAGGAACACAGATGACTATACATTAGTACCCATGATGTCAAGACTATGTACATCAATGCAAGTGGTCCTTGGGTAGTCTTCTATTATGAGAATCTTGTACAATATCATCTTTTTGCCTATTTTACCATACCAGTGGGCCTAAAACCTAATGTAGTGCATACATTGAAGCTGTTAAATAATTAAAGAAACAGCAAGATATATTTAGTGTGTGCAAATTGTTCCAAACCTCTTAGCGTATAACAATTAATTAAGTATCCTAGTAGTAATTAAAAACATTGTTATTTTCCTCTTATTTTCTAGGTTGATAAACACCTTTCTGCCGGTCATGGACTTCTCATTGAACTAATAATTACATTTCAATTAGTTTTCACTATCTTTGCCAGTTGTGACTCAAAGCGGAAAGATGTCACTGGTTCGGTAGCCTTGGCGATTGGATTTTCAGTAGCCATCGGCCACTTATTTGCTGTAAGTACAAAATCAATGTTTATTTATTGACACAAACCCCTCTGCTGTCCGCCTCCTCACCATTGTTATTGCTCACTTCACGTACACATTATTATTATCAGGGTATTTATTGAGTGTGGACCTAGCTCTGGCAAGCAATAGAGCACTTTACAATTATAGGGGGAAGAATATGGTGAGGGAAGCTGGGAAAAAAGTGGGTAGGGAGCTAACAGAGTAGTGGGAGGGTGGGCCATCTGGTAGCAAGGGTGTCTACTAGTAATCAGGGGAGGAAAGAGTGGGGAGCAGATCATCCAGTCTGAGGTAGGGTGGGGAGTGGAGGGTGTGTGGACTTAGGTGTTAGGGAAAAGCCATTCATTTAAGAGGTGGATCTTGAGCTCCTTCCGGAGCTGTAGAAGCGACGGGGTGAGTCTGACATTGACCGGGAGATGGATCCAGAGTCTTGGTCCATAGGCACAGACCTGACATCTGGCTAAGCATGCCTCCTGTGTTTCGTTCTTACAGGCTCATTTTAATTGAGCCCTACAATGCGCTGGAACAGGCCATGCATGCAGTCTGCACCAGTGGCTTTTTCTGGCCAAACGGATGCACAATAGAAGTTGAAGAATTCTTTGTTCTGTTTTTTCTTTTTAATTTTGACCCAATAGAGTTGTATTCTATTAACTTCCTGCACAACTTTGGTTGGAATAAAAACACTCTCAATGTTTATCTTGCTGACAAAAGGAAGGGGCTCTTGGTTTGTATATGTACTTTGTTAACCACTATTTGAATGTACTGCATCTCTTCCCCCGCCCGACAAGTGAGGGTGCAGGGAATAGACATGGAAGCCTATCTGAAAAACATATTAACAGAGATCGGCTATTTGGAAGATCTAACATTCATAACATGTTGAAAACTGAATTTGGCTTTTTGTATGGTAGATCGCTCCAGCGCAATGTGCTTCCGCGCAACATCTGCACAATACTCTGATCAAGCTAACTCAGCCTGTCATCCGCTTAAGGTTATGTGGTGACAAAGAATATTAAGAATATTACGAATATTACAAATTAACAAAAATATGATTTGAAGCACTGTGTAATTCAACAAATCATAATTTTTCTGAAATGTATTTTGGGGTTTACTGAACGTTTGAGTTTTATCCTCTTCTCAAACAAGAACTAGTGTAGGGAATGTAATGCTGGAGTTATGCAGCCCCTGTCATTTTAGGCTGAAGGTAAATCCTGCCTTTTTAGAACTAGTTGCATTTGTTTTGTCAGATTCATCGAGAGCCCTAGGTAAAGATCACTGCAGTATGCACAGAACCAGGGCATGGATCGGAACCAGCAAGAGCTTTGCCTGGACTGAGGATGTACATCGGATGTAAATAGGATTTAATTGAAATACAATGGTGGATTTATAAATTTGTTATAACAAAAAAGTGATGGGTTGAAAAGTTTTGAATACATCTGTACAACTGGCACTGCTCTAGGCAACCTTCCACACCACTGTTTTTTTTTTTGCCTGTCTGCGCCATTGCAAAAGGGGCCCAGCCATATGCAAATTAGTCGGGTACTGATACCAATGGTAGCAGCCCAGCCTGAACTGCTAGGCCAGGTTCCTTCTGCACAGAAACACAAACAACCCCAGACATGTTTCAGCCTTGTTGGGCCTCATCAGAAAGTTGCAGCTTGGTTCCCTATTGCACAGCACGCAAGGGACCCACCTCTGGCCATACCCTCTCTCATACAGCGAGACAACCAATAACCAAAAAAGTGCTAGGAGAATTTGGTCTGGTGCAGAAGGTATGTGGCCAAGTACTTTGGCTGGACTGCCCCAATTGGGGTGGGACCAAGCCTGATTTGTATATGGTCTTTCCCCTTTTAAAATGGCTTGGCAGGTGAAGAACGATGGTCTGGAAGGTTGCCAGAAGCAATGCCAGAGGTTAGGATCAATTCTAAATCTTCCAGCCATCACCTCTTTTATTTTTATGTAGCACCCTGAGATGGGTCCCCCCCATGCCTGCTGGTCCTAGAGAACCAAGCTACACTGCACTGTTGATGCCAAATGAGGCCAACTATGGGTGTTGCTAGATCTGGAAAAGACCTGGGGCTGCACTAGTGTCGTGACTGCCGTGACTCAGTCTAGCGAGCCTTTTATTTGTAGCCCCTGAGCTTCTATCCGGGGCTACAACCAAAAGACCCGGGGCTATAGCCCCCTTGTCCACCCTCAAGAAAGGAAACAAAGAGGGACACTGGGGAAACGGATGGCTTAACAAAGGTGAAGTGTAGGTGATACATGGGAAGCTAAGTAAACATATTGCACAAAATAAAAGTAAACTCAAAAACTCAACTAGTAACAGCAATGATGGAAATCATTGGAATCATTGGTACAAATAACAGGGATTAATGGGAAACTGAAGAGATAATCAAATGGGAAAGATGACTGGAGAAAGGGAAAAGGGGAAACTATGAAAGGAGTGAACAGAAAATGACTCCTACACAAAAAATAACATATAACACACACACACACGCAGCGAGATATCTGGGCCTTTTGAAAAGCCTGCAATAGTCCTAAGGGAGTTTGAGGCTCCCAGAGGACTACACTGCCACAAGAATCAAGCTGTGGCCTGAAACCAAACAAGCCTGTGGGGGATTTGGAGGTCTGATAGAACTTCCCTGTAGAAGCGTGTGCGCCCCAGAGGACAATGTTGATGATGTTCGAGCAAGTTCATTAATCAAGCTTTGGGTACATGAAAGTAGAAAGTAGATGAAGACAGAAGAACCATTAAAGACGGGAGAAGAAACGAAACCCACACCAATAATGTAATTCATTAGGCATGTTAGCCGTGATAGTTAATTCATCATGATGGTTTTTTTCCTTTTTATTTAGATCAATTACACTGGTGCCAGTATGAACCCAGCAAGATCATTTGGACCTGCTGTCATTAAAGGAAAATGGGACAACCACTGGGTAATTATTAATTGATGTATACACTTACCAATGGAAAGCGAGGAGCCTTATTTCTTGAGCATGCGCTTCAGTTTTGCTATTTTGGTTTGATTTTTGGAAAGAGGATATTTCATAGCATACGTTTTGAGCAATAGCGTTCATTTGAAAAGTGTGATAATCAATCAAATAGTAGCATTGCATGAAACGTGTCATAAAGTGGGCCTTTGCTTCCTTCGAGGTGGACTGGGAACTCATTTGGGAACTCATTTTCAAAGTGCACATTTTCACCAAGCCCAACCCTTTTCCTGTGAGAGAATTTGGAAATAAAATACATTACCAGACAAATAAGGGCCAGAGTGCCAGAGGCCTACCAGGAATGGAACCATAGAGGTATCAGGCAATAATGTCCCCATGCATAATGTTGCTTTGAAAAGCCATTGGCAACATTATATATGGTGACATTATGTATGGGGACGGGTTGCAGGGATGTCCCCTTCTCCCCTTGTAAAAATAAAATGCAAAAACTGCAACTTTTTTGTCAGAAGATATTTTTGCGGAGACATTATTACATGGAACCCCTACAGACCTGTCCACCCCTGCTCAAAGCTAGCTCTAAACTCATTGATATTTGCCTTTGGTTACACTATGCCTATGTGAATAAAAATAATGTATTAAACAAATATTACCAGGCTCAGTCTTCCACTGAATTTAGAAAGCTTTAAATAGGCACATGTATCGACTCTGCCAGACCAATCTGTTTTGCTGCCAGTTGCAACACTGGAGGCATGAATAATATCTATGCAAATCCTATTCACCATACAAAAATATGGCACTAATGCACACCTCTTGCCCCCATACAAATGAGTCATTGAGCCTCATTACAAGTGTGCCGGTCCGGAAACAATGGTGCCGGTAGGCTTACCGACACCGTTGTTTCCGGACCGGCACACTACAACTCTGTGGGTGGGTGCCATCCCACCCGCCAGGGTCAGAGCTGCCCGGCGGGATGGCACCCACTCACAGAGTTCTCCCGGGAGCACAGGCACCATTCCTAATGGTGCTGGTGCTCTCATGTCTCTATTACGGAAATGGGGACTAACAAAATCGGCAGCGCCTGACTTCCCGAACACCGGAATTGCAATAGCCCGGTGGCACCGGGAAGTCAGGTGCCAGTGATTTTTTACGTGTCCTGTGGCAGCCCGCCGGCAGCACCAGCAGGGTCACCGCCGGATCACGTAATGAGGCTGATTGTGTCATTCAGCGTGCAACACTATTGTTGTGAATGCCGGATAAATTATTACTAACGACTGCACCTTTAGAAGAGTTACAGAACAGGAGGCGATGGCTTGGTTCCCGGCGGGTGAGAGGGTCATCGTATTTGGCCACACTTCAGCGACACTTTGCACAATATTTGCCTCAACCGCCTGCACGCTGCAGATCTCAGGAGCACCCCAGCATGCAAGGGCCAAGGAAACGTCCCCATGTCTGGCAGGCCATGTTGTCAAGGGGGCTTTTACCGACAGTCTGGCGTGAGAGCCATCTGCATTGCCAGTTGGATTGATGACCCACCCCCCTGCACTGTCACATATGTTGACGGCGCAGCTGAGGAAGGCTCTCGCTGGGTATACATGAGCCTGCCCTTCTTCTGCAGTGAGCTGCATACCCACACCCATTCCTCCAGTGCTTTCCTGACCTGCCACAGTCGATGTCCAGTAGTGCATGCTGCTTACCCCCTGTCCTTCTGGCCCCTGTCTGCCAACGGTACCCACGGCCTGTCCCATCCTCCTCCACACCTCATCCTCGAGCTGAGCCAATTGCAGCCAGGACTGCATCGCCTGCAGAGAGCGAGAGAGAATCAGCGTTAAAGACACAGCTGTGTGCAGCGACCGTGCAGTCCCCTTTACAGGTGCTCTGTCCCCAGCAGCCGAACACATGTTTTCATTCACGGTACTAAAGCCATGAACAGGCAGAAGATAGAAAACACATTATCAAGAACGCACAAGCCCCTGCAGAATTATGTACAATAGACGCAGACCAGTGTACAATGCCTGGCTAATAAATAGAGACATGTGTGGTCTCTGAATATGAAAACAATACAACTAATAATGTGATTATCTTAGGCAGCTCAGCAGTATATTGGACGACTATTAATGACAGAATCATGCTTCTGCATAATGCTTAGTGTCCATGGCAATGCAATTACGTGCTACACAACCATTTTTTTGTGTGTGTTTTTGTGTGTGTGTGTGTTTAGGAAACAGTAGGTCCTTTCGCGCATAAAAACGATGAAATACAATGAAATGACATTATAAAATGCCAAAACTATTACAAAACATAGAATAACCATTTGTTTGTTTTACTGCGCATGATCCCCACCATAACGTCACGAAGGTGCCAGTGTTTCACGGGCATACAGTTTCAAATGAAATGATACACACCGTAGGTCTGTCTGTCTTGTTGTGTACGCTTGGTAGTGCTTGGCTCATCCTCAACCCCACAGTCAGCCACGCAGTGCGGGCAGGTCGATTTTGCTGCATGAATGCAGCTCATCGCCTGCACAGACCGCACCTGTGCATATGAGTGCACAGCACAGCGGGGCACGTGCGTAACCTACGTGATGTGTATGTATCCTTCCCTCAAGAAAAGAGACCCTATGCGCCCAGGTCTACCAGGAAACTCCCTATGGGCCAGTCCAGGCCTTCTTCTATATTTCATCTGCTTTTACTTTTTAGTCTCATATTCCGCCTCGGAAATACATAGGATACTCCTTCAGAAATAAATGTAAGCACATGACAGTAAGCATAGATCATGATCCATTCTTGGATATTCTGATGTTGCATAGTACTTCAACAAGTCAAAGGCAGTGGATGAAAATGGGGTGGGGAGAAACGGAGATAGACAAGAGGGTGCAAAATGCTAATGGGGAAGGTCTGGGTGAAAAGTCACATGTCTGTGCTGGCTCTGAATCTGAGGTGCACAGACCTGGCATTTAGTGACTAGATGTCACATGCTCTGACTTCTTGGATGCTCAGGGCTCAGTCGACTTGTTTATAGATGCAGAATCGGGCACCTTTGAGAAGAACTTAATTGGTTTACTGTAAGGGGAACTGGGAATATGTTTATGAAAATGTATATGATTTAGCTCGGTCTGAACTTTGTACTCAATGTATGATTGAGAGAAGTTTGACAGTTTCTCTGGATTACCGGGACGGAGAGAATGGTGTAGTCTGGCATGTTCATAGGAAGTGTGTTGTGCTGGTGAATCTTGATAGGACTAAGATGATGGCTATTATGGCAAGCTGTCTTACAACAATGTCATGATCAATACACATATGACCTTACTGCGAGTTTGGTGGTAAATAGCAGTAAATCTGCTGATTTATCACCAGCATCAGTTACTGTTACCACCACTTGGTCTTGTGGGCTTACCTGTGGGTGGTGTAAATTCATAGAGATTTGCGCAGATTTACAGTGAGTGGTTATTCCACATGGTAAATCCACGGATTTCTTAAGGTGGAGGGTTTACTTTCATGATCACGCTGGAGGTAAATCCTCTACTTCAAGGTCAAATTTGGCGGTGCGTAAAAAAAAAAAGTGCTTCTATTACTGTAAAAAAAAACAGTATTGGAATGACCACCATTTATTTTTTTACAAAAACTGCCAAATTTCTAATGGGTTCCATAGTCTTGTGGAACCCTGGAACTTTGGCTATTCCAACATTCTTTGGTAGAATGGATGTCTTTTATAAAGGACAGCTGAAGAGCTTTAGTCTGCAAGTATGTGTGTGTGTCCTGGCACTGTGGGTTTCATAGAGTATAAATCACATTTCAGTAATACCACTCATCTGGTGGCTGGTTACTAGTGAAAGTGGCGAAGAGAGCAAAGCACCCCGCCACCCACAGGTACAGGAAACAGGCCACAGAGGAGGTTGCGCAGTGGCGGCTTGTCCATAATAGGCATCAGAGCTACAGCCTACCACTGTTAAAGAAAACCATGCAGTTTGTTTGAAGTACTCGGGTAGAAATAAAAAAAGGCACCCAAACCTGGAACATTCATCATGCATGCCAACACAAACATGACTGTAGATGCACGTAAAAAAGAGCTATGATGGGTGCTCACTGAAATGCGAAATGGAGATGTGGTTAGTATAGCATTTTCCACAATAGCACTGAGGGAAAAGGGAGGCACTCCTCTGCCATGGACAGGGAAACCATTAGAGTGCGTGTGTGCTGTAAATACTATAAGACACTTGTGTGGAGCCTTCTGGGGATGGTAAAGACATATCACATGATCCTGATACATTTGCTTAGAACCACGAGTATGCCCATCGGCTTGCCTTGAATATGAAAATGATTCATCCATATCACGTATTTCAGTGTGAAGCGGTACACGTGGCATTCATTTCCCACTGCAGAACTTGCATTTAGTAGTCTGTATTTAGGGATAGTGGTCTTCCTTATTGGAGATTTAGCTCGTGGGAGTCGGGGGGGACAAAACACGTATTTTTTGATGACATTGAAGAAATGATCAGTCATTTTACCTGATGGACTGAACGTTTAAGGCGTTTAGCCTGGGGTGCATGTTTGCCTACACTAGTCCTAGAACACCCAGAATCCTAAATGCTGAGTAGTGTCCCATGGGAGTCATTTTGTCCATGAGAAAGTGGACTTCACTGTCAGAAAAGGCACAAAGATAACACTTCTCATTTTGTGCAGATCATAATTGCGTATTATTGCACACCTGAATAACACTAGGCCTGGATAGGCCAAGGCTAGAGCTTCTCTCTACAGACACCCTCAGAACACACCTAGTGCTAGACCAGCTGTACGCCATGACGGTGGTGGCCTTTTCAAAATTCAAGAGACAGCGTTTCAACGAAGGAGGTGATTCTATTTGGCTGAATACCATAAGATGGGTCTTAGCCCCAGATATGCTCACACAATCTGATGTTTTCTGCCAGAGAGCAACAGAATGTAAAGGTTAAACAATTGTTTACATGATTTGAAGAGCTGCACTGGATACATATTTCTGATTCTAGTAGTTTGTCCCGGTTTTTGAACACCTAAACATTTGAACTGCCAAGATATACTTTGACTCAAGAGATTTCTACACAGGTGGCTTCATTGATAAGAGGCCAGATGTGCTGTGCAGAGTAGACACAAAGCTGATAGGACTGCAGTGATGGAAGCACATTTGACACCCTTTTAGACGCTCTGAATGACTGTGCTAAAGTGTGAAATGTGCACATGTCCCTCTTTTTCTATCCCCAAAATGGCCATCGAAATACTATTTTGCCCAGAAATGTCCTCTGATACACAGTGCGTACAGCTGTGCCATAAACTGTGCCATTTCACCAATAGGAATCACTCGACGGAGACCTGCAATTGCATGTTGTGCACAATGCACATGGATGCACCATTCTGCAGCACATAAGCATTCAACCACACGTCAAAGTAGAATCGTTGGTGTCTTAAAGGTTAAAGCAAATACCTGATGCACAGCAAGCAGCCGAAAGTACAGAATGTAAGCCTCATTTATAAAAGGCATCAATTAAATGCTGGTGAGATGACTTCATGGAGCCTGAATCAGCTAAAAGCTCATACTAAAAAAGTATTGCTATACATCACCAATGTTCTCCTTCAAAGGTTATTTCCTTTATTTAGTCTTCATATAGGCCATATTCCATTCATGGGTTATGCCCGCCATATCATCATCATACAGATTTTATGCATCTCTGCCTAACTGCACACTTATTAATGACGGCTTAACAGTTCACATTTCTCTTATTTTGCTTAATGTGTTGATCACTGACGGCCATGATGCATCATTAACGGGTCCCATAGACAAACGATGAATCCATGTAAAGTTACTCTGCCAAACACTTGATTATGTCTTTGATGGTTGCTGTGGGCAACAAACAAAAGAGTGATAAAACACACACACACACACACACACACACACACACACAAACACACAAACACACACACACACACACACACACACACACGCATTTGCATTTAAGTGGTGGTCCATACACAAAAGCGTTTTGCATCCGTTGGTGACATCTTGCCCTTCCCAGACTGTGTCACCAGAAATGTGTATTGCAAGTTGTGGGAGGCATTTATAAACATCCTCTAAAGCCTCGCCAAAACTCAGGCACATAATCATTCAGACATGCACCATTGCCAGAGCATTGGTGGACCAAAGGTTAGAACCACCACCCCCAGTACTTGCAGGACCTGCGGTTGTGATCCACTTCACAGATATTTTTTCCAAGTATAAACACTAATAAACATATTCTATGTTTATTCATAAAGATGTCATATGACATTCTTGCTGTGCTCAATTATGTGAGATTTACTTTATATTGAAATATTTATTTTCAACAATAAAATGCTATTACTGACACATTTATAACACACAGTTATGAATGGGTGACTTCCCTATATGAACTGATTTTTTCCTGTAACCCATTCGCCATTCGGCACAAAATTATATATGTATATCCCCCCTGTGACGAATCTGGGGGTTGTGTCCCTTCTTTCTTGGGGGGTGCCACCCCCTTCTTGGCTAGGGATGTGAGCCCGCTAAGAAAAAGCCTCCTTAGAGGTTTGGGAAAGCGGGACCTCACTGAAAATGACTCCCCCCTAGGGGGGACTCTCATTCTGGTAAGGAAAGCTGTGCAACTGAGATGTTGTCTGCATATTTTGGAATCCCAGAAGTGGATCTTACTGTCAGCTGTGGAACTGCAAATAATATAAAAGGGCTTTTAATGCTTTAGTTGATTTGAAATTTAAGTGAAAGGTTAGTGGGAAAGGGGGGGGGGGACACGGAACAGAGTACCTGATGCATTCTGCTTTCTGTTTTGCACACAATAGTATTGATGGATGTATGCAATGGATAGGACTAATGCGCAGGGATGCCAAACAAGGCCCCTATTAAATTAGCATATTTGTGGTGGTATTAAAAATGATGTAAGGTTGATGTAAGTGATTAAGGGAGGGAAGGAGGTGTCCTGTCATTTTAGTGGGGACAAGGGAGGTACTCATTGTTAGAATTCATCTGTTTGAAAGTGGGCATAGGTAGAGATGGAAATCAAATTATTACTGGGCATGGGATTCTGAGGGTATAGTCTAGATTAGGAAGATTTATGTAAATAGTTGTATTTTTAAAGAGTCCATTGGTATTTGGACTATATACATTCGAAATATATATGTGTTTTTATGTTGTTGTGTTTATGTGTTTTGTTTTTGTGCAAGACGTATAAATGCATCATGCTCCAGTTTTACCAAGGATGAATGTAAGAGTAAAATATATGAAGGTATCAAGGTTAAATGTGATGTGTGGAAACAGTGGCTTTTCCGGAATAATTGCTAGGTGTAATAGTATAAATCTCGGTGAGTGATGTGGTATTCCAATGGAATATTTATTAGTAAGCAATCTGTAAATGGGGTTTTTGACATGAGCAAGTTGGAACGTTAAAAGGATTGAACTGTCCAAAGAAAAGAAAGAAAATACTATCTAGATTGTGGAGGGAGAGAATGGATGTAGCATTTCTACAGGAAACGCATTTGTTGGGTCAATCAGAGAGTTTATTGCATAATTCCAGATATACTAAAGTTTTACTGAATTGCCATTTGTCTAAATCAAGGGGAGTGGGGATAATACTTCGAAAAGGATTAGGTATGACTATAGAAAAGGTGACCATGGATGATGAGGGGTGTATTATTTTACTGGCTGTACGATATGAGGGCAGACTTATAACACTGGGCTCAGTATATGGGCCTTGCCTGGGATGGGGCACTATCTTTAGGTCAATAATTAATCTTTTGCGAGACATGGGTGGCGATTGTATCATTCTAGGGGGAGCATTGAATTGGTGCTGGATCACAGGTTAGATAGATCATCTGCATGCAGATTTACAAGCCTTAAATCGAGCAAAGAGTTTGGAGACTTTGCTGACTCCTTTAACTTCATTGACATCTGGAGGTTAATCCATCCTGGGGAAAGATGATTTTCTTTTTATTCCCCAGCCCATGACGTCTTATAGGCTAGTGGAGCAAGTGGTGGAAGCTAGTATGAGTGAACACAGTTTATCTGATCATTCCATGGTAAGGCTATCGCTTAACTTTGGGGCGTTTCGGTCTAACTTTTGCAGATGGAGGCTCAAAACATTTATATTAAAAGATGATAAGGCATCTGAGGCATTAGACAGTTTTATCTCTAACTACTTTAGGGAAATTAAGGGGACAGTGGATAGTTTGAATGTCTAGCATTCATTTAAGCCTTCTATTTGAGGTGAGTTAATGAACTGGACCTCGAGAGCTAGGAGAATGGGAGAGGAGAAATTAAATGAAATGGAGTTGGAACTTGGAGATATGCAAAGAAAATATTCTATGTCTAAAAATAGGGAGGATACAATTAAAATGGATAGAGTTAAAGATGAGCTGAAATGTGAAATGGATCAACAAACAGAGAGGGGTTTGTTTTTTATGAAACAAAGATACTGGGAGGAAGGGGATCGGGGATGGCTTTTAACTAACAGACTAAGGGGTATATCTGAGAGACTGTACATTCAAAAGATAGGTAATGGGTCTGGAGAAATGGCAATAAAAAAAGAAAATTGCTGAGTGTTTTCGTTCTTTCTATGCCTCCCTTTATTCAGAAGAGATTCTTCCGCAGGCGTCAAAGTTAGATGATTTTTTCTAAAAATTGATATTCCTTATTTGTCTGAAGAAGTCAGTAATTTTTTGGATGCCCTGAATTTTGATACCAGACATTTTAAGGGTATTAAATGAACTTAACATTGGGAAGTCTCCCGGTATGGATGGACTGCCAGTGGAATTTTATAGATCATATGGTTCTAAATTGGTACAGGAGCTTTGTGAATTATATAATCGGTTCTTAATAGATGGGTCTTTGTGTCCTTCTATGAAGGAAGCAATACCTAAGCTAGGGAGGGATACCACTAGTTGTAGTAATTATCGTCCAATTTCACTTCTCAATGTTGATGTGAAGATATTTACTAAAACCCTATCTTCTCATTTAAATAAATATATGGGGGAATTAATTGATCAATAACAGGTGGGTTTTATGAGGACGAGACATGGGTATGATAACATTAGATTGTTATCCGATGTTATGAGTTTGCTGGACGCTGATATTGATAAAATTGTATTGATATTTTTGGATGTGGAAAAGGCTTTTGATCGTGTCATTTGGACCTTTTCGAACTATACCCTGCTTGAAATGGGGTTTGGGCCTTTATTCTTAAATGCAGTTGCTGTATTACAATCTGATATTAATGCAAGAATATGGGTCAATGATGAGTTATCAATGTCATTTAATCTTTTTCGAGGTACGAGGCAGGGGTGCCCGTTATCTCCTTTTCTTTTTAATTTAGCATTGGAACCAATGGGGGGCTTTTATTAGACAATTACCAATCCGACAGTTTCTAAGTGTGGGCGATAGGGATGTTAAAGTACTGGCCTATGCCGATGACATGACTATAAGTTTGGCGAATCCAGTGGAGGGAGGTACAATTTTGAAACATTTGATTGAGGAAGTATGATTATTGTCAGGGCATGAAATCAGCTCGGGGAAAACAGTGGTTTTCCCAGTTGAAGAAACCATGTTATATAATGAATTGGCTGATTGGAACTGTCAATGGGTAAGGCTTAGTGTAAAATATTTGGGGATTTATCTTATTCGAGATATGAAGAAAATAGTAAATTATAATGTCAATAAATTAATAGAGGTACTTCAAAGAGACATCCGTAGATGGGAATGTATTAGTTTGAATGTTTGGGCGAAGGTAAATGCAATCAAAATGATGTTGCTAACTAAGGTATTATATGTTATACAGTCACTGCCCTTGAGGTTCTCAAAAAAAGAACTTAAGCACATTGACAGAGTATTTCAGGAATTATTGTGGGGTATGGGGAAGAAACCAAAAAATCTGCATTTTATTATGACGCGTAATGTGCGGGGTGGAGGGGTTGGATATCCCATCGTTGAAAATGATCACAGGGGGGTTTTGTTAATAAAGTCTGTCTATTATTTTAAGGAACAGAGGGACTCAGAGCCATTGTGGGTGTTGTTAGAGAGGAGTAGGTTATATCCTTACCATTTAAGTGGCCTGTATTCTCTTGGAAAAATGGCAAAGCTGACAATAAATAAAAATGCAAACTATAGTTAGTACAAAGTCTGCATTGACATCGTGGATTTTTGGGTGTGGAGAGAATCTGTTCCTGTATAGCAAGGCTTCTATCGGGTATAATCCAGGCCTACAAAGAGACAATAAAATGTTGAACTGGCACAATTGGGTTAACAAAGGTATATTAAAAATTGGGGATGTTTGGCGGGATGGGAAAATTAAATCTTTTTTGGGGTTACTAAAGGAATATGGTTTGGGGAATAGGGAGCATGGAAGGTATAGGGCGTTGGGAGAATTATTAGCTGAAAGACAAAAGATGCTAAATATGCCAATGATGGAAAAACCTAAGCTCTGTGAAATATTTGATAATATGCCAGGCATGGTATTGGCATTTCTGAAAACAATGCCTTTAGAGGGGTAATTGTGGGGAGTGACAAACTTTTGGACTCGAAAGGCGCTGGTTGGATTTGATAGTCCAGTGTTTGTTCGTAGGCAGTTTGCACAAAAATAAATAAATGGTCCAGGTTGTTGGTGTGTCAAACACGAGATTTTTAGGTTTATTCCTTGTTGTAATCAGCACCAATGAAAGACATCATTGGATGTAAATGTAATATTCATAGCATGATGATATGTTACACAGCCGACGCGCGTTTCAACCTAAGTCTTTTTCAAGGCCAATTGGGTTTGATGGTTGGGTTTCCAGATGGAATGGACTGGTCCTCCCAAGTGTGGGTGACAGAGGGCTGATTAGCCGTACTTTGCCGGGTTCAGCAATGCTGGTGTGTGGAGTCGTGGGTTAGAGGGGTAATTTTTGGACTCATGTGAGAAGTTGCAGCAAGACTGGATTAACAAGGTTGGTAGAAATATATCAGTAAAAGAGTGGGAGGGGCTAGCTGGTAGTGAAGGCCAAAATGGATTTAAATTTTCATTATACACATCAGAGGGTCTTAGGCCGCCTTTACTGGACTCCTGAATGGATGAATAAGCTGGGGATGATAGAAACAGATCTATTTTGGGGCTGTCAGAGAGAGAGGCTCATTACTACATATGTCATGGAATTGCATTAGAGAGGCTGATTTCTGGAAATATTTGCTTAATAGATTGGATACAATATGGGGCATTTGGTTTCCTCGTACTTCATCTGCAGTGATTCTATTGTCCAGAAAGGTTAGGTGTGATGCTGCATGTGAGGCGGCTTGCTGGTTTCACAAGGCTCTTCTTTTGGCAACTAAACAAATGTTGAAGGTGTGGAAAACAAAATAGAAACCATTGGTTGGAGGGCTAGTTAGTGGGTATGCAAACACTACAGCATTTGACAAATGTGTGTATCAAAATAGAATCGGGAAGGGAGTTATTTGGAATTGTGGTGTCCTTTTAATGATTTGTGTGGTTAGATGTGGATTGGAGAATTTTTATTTGGAATATATATGTGTATGTTGTTTTAAGGGGGAGGGTAGGGGGATAAATGTAGGCTTGTGGTTTGTCTTTTGTCTGTGTAGTTTTGTGTTTTGAATGTTAATTGTTAAAATCTGTTTGGGTTTTGGGAATATTAGTGGGATTTATATTTTGAACTGTTGTGACTACATTTATTAAGAAGCTAAGTTTGTTAAATGCATTCTGACTAATTGGAACCTGTAATAACACAAAACCTATATATTGCTTATAATATGTTTTTTGTGAAAATTTAAATAAAATAATTATAAAAAAAGAAAAAAGGGCATTTGAATAGTTGGCTCAAGGCAATGTTGGGTTCTCAATGGACTTGCCAGTTATAAACAACCCTTTGGTATCTGGTAGCAAGAATAAAAGTTGGCTGTGGTGTTGAGAGGAACCCACAAGGATGTCCAGATGGAGACCCGGAGATTAACAAGGAGAGAATCACGAAAAACCGAGAAACGTGACTGACGAGGCACAGGGCTGTGCGGAGTCAGTGAGGCCAATCAGAGCCGGCATGAGGGTAGGTGTGACCATGTGCCTGCATTGCCAGGATACATTGCCGAAGCCAGCGAGCGAGAGAGGATCGAGCCCTCTATGCGAGACCAGAGAGAGAGAGAGCAACACAGCAGTTAGCAAAGAAACATTCCCTGTAACAACAGTACCTTGATTTGTAACTGTGTCTCCCCAAATATTTATTACAAATGGCTTTCTATATCTAGTTACAAAAAAAAATCAAAAAAGGATCTTAATACAATTGTAATGATTTTTCAAGCATATATCATTTTAACACAATATTGGTGTGTGAAGTTCGCTATTTAGCCATCATATATAAGTTTCAACTGTTGGGCCTTTGCAATGAATAGGCTACTGTATACTTGGTTCTCATGATCATAGTCTTAGTATCTTACATATATGCTGCTCATATTGTTACATAGTACTGCATGCTTATTCATGAGTCCATATCATGTGATAGTGTTGGCTCGCTGTTTGTGCTCTGAACACTCATGCAAGAGATCACAAGTACATTGGTTCTCCTTGGTTTGTGAGAGTGCTGTCCTCAGTAAAGGACGCTTCCTCGGAAAGCGTTGAAGTGTCCCTGCTTGCTTTCAGGAGAGGACACACAGAAGCTAGGGAAAATCCCAGTGTCACTGGGTCAAAAGTCACCTTGCTGGAGCAGCACCTTCTACGGCAAAGGTACCTGGGTTGCTCACAGTAGAAGGGGGCGCAGAGACCAGAGCCTGAGAACGGGAGAAGGAACAAAGAGTCTAGATCCCTACAAGGGGCCACCAGGTCCAGAAAAGTATACGGACAAAAATAATAAGCGTGGTTACGGGAGCCCTAACAACCAGAGCCTTGGAATCAGCCAAATGGCTCAAAGCCAAATACAAAAACCAAGAGAAAGATGTATGAGGAGGGAATGCACATACCCCTATGAATAAAGCAAGAAACTGGCAACAAGAGAACCAGGGGAGACAGGAAGGCTCTATGAAGCAAGTAAGGAATCATCCCAAGGGGAAACCAGAATCAAGCAAGAGTGGAATCACGTGGGGAGAGACCCACATAGTGGGTGGAGGAGGATTAAAGAAATATCCCTTCATGAACGACCACTCAGAGAATAAATTCTTTTGGGGGTTTATGCTATATACCCGAGGAAAACCTTTTCTTTATTTGGAACTCTGACAAGATGGACATGAATTTAGTCAGTCAAAAGACCCGTCTCCTATTAAATAATTGTGGGAACTGAAACTAGAAGATATTCCTGGAAACGCTGGGAGAAGGCAGAGTAAAGAACACCAAGGGCAACCTATATTGCCCACTTTCCCTTTTAAGTTGTTTTTTCTACGTAGTATTGCCAGTTTAGAAGTTAGGATTTGTACAGAGGATGAGGTTTATTATTTGTAATATTTTTGACGAGCACCCTTAGTTTAGTTTGTTAGGTAGGGAGCTTCCCTATTAGCAATAGGGTCAGTAAGACATTTTCTTTCATTTAAATAAAACGTCTGTAGTAAACGTATGTCGGCTGGTCCGAATCTTTCTTCTAGTGCGCCACACCCCATATGAGCAAATATGTTTCTCACTTATTACTCTATTTGGTTCCTGACCTTGAGCAAATCTGCCAAATTTATTTTTTATTTTATTTTCATTTTATTGTTTAAAGCATCGACCTAGCTTAAGATCAGCAGAGCGTTGTGCAGTGTGTTGGTAGCCGGTTTATGGGTTGGCATCTTTTAGCAGTAACTCAGTACTCTGAATACACTGATCAACTTTTGTTCTTCCGGTCCATTTACATTATAGTAATATCTTAGTTCTTTATCCATGATAGACAGTAATGTATATGCAAAAGACAGAAATTGGGAAATGGCGGTCAGAAAAAATAACTAACAAAAAATAAATACACAGCTGGAGAAAAGAAAAGAATACACCAAATTAGTATACCAATCATTCTTTCAAAGTTACATAATTAAATACATAAAAGAATTGGATCAGTTGTCTCTAGCAGTTAAAGAGGATTTCTCTAATGTTTGATAAAATTATTAGACAATGCATTAATACCACTAATGCCATGATTCCAAATATCATTTTATGAATACGAGCTGCATACCTGCATAAACTCTGATATACATATATATTAAATGAAAAAAACGTTGTTAAAGTAACGTTATTGTTAAGTTGCACTTATAAAAACCTATGAGATTCACTGAAAAAACTTTGTTAAAGGGACGTTATGGTTAAATTGCACTAATAAAAACTTATAAAATTAAGTGAAAAAAAGACATTATGGTTACAAGTTAAACCGAAAAACCTCAGAAAATTCCCCAGATATGGTAAGCTAAGCAACCATAACTTGTATTACCACCGTGCACTGCTAAGACTAACACCTAGGATATGAATGATGACATCACAAATTTCATCCTTTTTTACCAGTGCACTCTAATTTCCTACAACTTACTATCATACCTACCCCAATATAGCAAAATGTTTCTCCAATTTACAAAGTTTCACCTTAAAATGCTGCCATTCCCGACCTTCTAGCATAATTTCTAACACTGCTATACACCTTTTGCAACTTTTGTCACTGTTTTGTGTTCGTCGACGTCCGCAAATGTCTAATGTGATCGCGGACCTTTCGGACAGTGTCACATGGCCTCGCGCGCACGTGGCATGATGACGTGTTTGTGAACATGTCCAAACTTCATGAACAGATCTGTGCTTTGCGGACAGTTTGGAACTGCATTTTCTGCTGATATAGGAGCTTTCAAGCTCAAAATTTACCCTTGCACAGCTCCTATACTTTTGTGTACTCATCATCCATTAACAATCGAACACAGAGCACATACTTGGAAGAATATTAGCAAATATTAGCAAAACTGCTATTTATCTATTTATCTTAAAAATGGCATCAGCTATTGCCATCCCTCCTCCCCAAGAGCTACCACCACCACCACCACCACCACCATCAGTTGGAGGTTCCGGCACAACAAAAAAAGCGCAGTACTCCCAAAGACAATGAAGAAGACCAGGAAGTGCCTACCTCTAGCTCCCAGACAGAATCATGGGTGTGGCAGTTCTTTACCAATGTTGGGAATGTACCAAAGGTCAAAGCTACCAAAGTAAAATGCACTGGCTCAGTCGAATACTACCTGGACAGTACTCCTACGGGACAAACTCCAAGCGCCGCACACCAAATCCAGCCACTGCGATGCTCTCAGAAAGGTTGTTCCTTTCTTAGCAAGTAGTAGGCTGTCTTCCTCCACCTCATCTTTCTCAACCAATATTGTAACCACACAACCTACGTCTGTGGGACACAAAATCCCACCAACTACCTTGCAAGCGATAAAAGAGGCTATTGATCCATATCTTTCGAAGACAACAGTATTCTGTATATACTGCAACACACCACTCTGCAGGCGGGAGCAATTTCGAAGTGCTTTTGAAGCTGTAATCAAGGAGCATGAGAAACACTGCCCCCCACCTTAGACGTAACACACATGCAACATCTTCCCCTGTCCATCTGCCCCTCCATATTAGTAGTTGGTGCAACTTCCCTCATTTCCCTCCGCACCAAAAAAAAGGTTCCCTTAGGAACCACCATTCACAGTTAAAAAATAGAACTAAAAAAAATTCTAATAGAATCCATCTACTTAGCATTTCTCAATAAAGTCGATCGACTCAATAAGATTCTCCAACATTTCCATTAGCATTTTGTGTTATGCTAATGGGAATAATGTGGCGTTCATCCCCAGTTCGACAGGCTGGAATGGGGGATAATGGCCGGCAGCCCAAGTTATTGGCCCAAGTGAAGCGAGTGCAGATAATGAGGGCTCCAGGCCATTATCCCCCGTTCCAGCCCCTCAACGTGTGTGAAGGCCATTAGCACCATGGGTTGCCAAAACGGTAACCAGGGGTGCTAAAAAAAAAGGATTTCCCTTCCTTCAGTGGGACATCCCGCTATAGGAAGGAAAATCCTTTTCCAAGATGGCTGCCATGGAAAGGGAAGGCGGTACTCCGTTTGGAGCCCTTCTTCCCTTTCCATGGCAGCCTGAAGGAGGCAAAGAGAAGGAGCAAATGCGGCAGCGGCACCCGCCTCCGCCAAAATAAGGTAAGTAGGGGCGATGGGGGAAGATGGCAGCGGGAGAGCCAGCCATCAGGCGGCTTGGAACGCGCACTTGTACCAGTGGTTCAAGCCCGCATTCCTAGCCATCTGATTGGCTGGCTCCCCCCCCCCAGGGTGCTAATGGACAATTGTATACTAGAGAATTAATTTTCTGTCCCAAATACTTTTCTCTACAATAAATAAATTTTACAATAAAAACCATAATCGTTGAACCTTTATAACTATTCACAGGCTCCACAGTCTCCTTTCGAGGCAATGGATCATTAAAAGGCTCAGATGGCATGTGCACACCTTTGCACAGGGCAGCCCTTCTACCCTTTTTAATTTTATATTTTCAACACTGCCTCAATGCCTGCTTTCAAACAATCACACATCCATCCACCAATCACTTCCAGAAACTGTACATATAACCCTATGACCATAATAAGCTTCCACACACCAACTGCCACTTAACAATCTTCTACAAATCTTTTGCATCTGCATTTCCCTTACTTATACAAACAAATTATACACAATGTTCCTATAAATGCACATATGCATTGTGCTGTGAGAGAAGTGCATAAATAGAAGGGATAGTATGAATGGGCAAGTGCTCATGAGAACCCAGGCAGGAAATACCAAGGGATGCCAAGGTGGGGTGCCACTGGCGAACTACTGGAGCAGAGGATTCCCAAGGGTGGGATGCATCTTAACCATAACAGCCCTTAACAATGTTTTTTTCTGTCAATTTAACAGGTTTTTATAAGTCAAAATGTTTTATGGTGTTACATCACTGTATATAAGTTATTAATAATTCCTCTTTTCATATATATGAAAGAACTATAAACCTCCTTTAGGAAACATATTTTTTTGCAACACATACTTATTATGTCTGTCGTTATCAGCAGTGCATGCTGGGGATGGATTTCATCATTCATTACATACACAATAAGGCTCCACCATGACCCCAGACAAACAAAACCACCCCTATTATTTACTGCACCTACCCTGCATCCTAGTTCGGTGCCCACTATACCCTAAGAGGCCGATTCATGGAACAAACGTGCACCAAAAAAAAGTGGCGTAAGCTGGCACAAGCAGGCGCTAGCGTGAAAAATGAAGCGCACGCGTGTGATTCATGGAAGCTCATGTGCATGTTTTTCCCGAAATGTGCGCCAAACCCATGCGTGGCACACACGTCATTGCAACATCCAGAACGCCGTGCGTGACGCGCACAGGGAAAGTGCACAACGTCTGCGCACACACAAAAAAGGCGGCGGGACACTGGGCGTAACACGCAGAATGGGGAACAACGCGTGAAAAAGAAGGCGTAACTGGGGAAGTACTGCAGGGAACTACACGGAATGCCCACACGCATGCGAACAACCCGTATTCATGGATTCGAATACGGGAAACCCGCGCACGGCAAAAGACGTGCATAGGCATCAACGCGTCTGCCACACGAAGGCAGGCGGAAGCGTCCCCACGCACAGTGTAAAAGTGCGCGCAAAAAACAACAAACACATATATACAGCTACGATGAATGCCCCATTTGTCGCAGCACTGATCGTGGGACACCGCAGGAGGAGGAGAATAGCCAGGGCCTTCATTTTTTCACCTTGGACAAGCCTTTTGGGATCCCTGATGACCAGGTCTACGGCAGGTATAGGTTTCCACCTCGTATCATCCTAGACCTGGCCAGGGAGTGGGAAGATTAACTTACATCCCCCACCCTCTGCTCCCAAGCATTGAGCCACTTGGAGAAGGTGCTCAATGTCCTGCATTTTTTGGCCACTGGGTCATTTCAGCGGACTACTGCCATAGTGGGGGGGGGTCTCACAGGCCATGCAGTCACGCTGCCTACACCAGGTCTTGGCAATCATGACAGCGCGGCCCTCAGTCTGCAGGCACATATACATGCCCAGAACACCCGCAGAAAGGCAGGCTGTTTTCCAGGACTTTTACAGGGTGGCACACTTCCCCAAAGTGCTTGGTGCCATAGATTGCACCCATGTGGCCCTACGTCCATCTAGGGACACTGAGCACATCTACCAAAACCGCAAGCTCTGGCATTCCATCAACGTGCAGGTGGCATGCGATGCAAAGGGAATCATCACCTCTGTCTATGCAAACTACCCTGGCTCCACTCATGACAGTTTCATATACAGAATTTCCACCCTGAGCCGGGCCCTGGAAGCTGGGCAGCATGGTGACACATGGCTCCTAGGTGAGTACAAATGCCCGTGCACATGCATGCATATCACACACACACAAATACACAAACCCCAATAATCACAACCATCATCACCTCTCCAGGGGACAGTGCCAACCCTCTGAGCAACCACATGATGACGCCAATCCGGAACCCCACCACACCACCCCAGGTAAGATACAACGCGGCCCATATTGCAACCAGGGCCATAGTGGAGCGCACATTCGGAGTGCTCAAGTCACACTTCCGCTCCCTTGAGCGCTCTGGCGGGCAGCTACTCTATGCACCCCCAGTAGTGTGCAGGATCATAGTGGCAGCATGTGTCCTACACAATGTTGCAACATGGCAGGGCGTACCGGTGGACAAGGTGGTGCCCCCACATCCCCAACCACAGGCACAGGCGCTGCCCATGGGAGGGGATAGGGCATGTGGCGAGGAAGCCTGGACCCAGCTTATGGCCACATTGTTCACCTAAACTCCCACCCCTGCGGAGTGCACACAGGCCTGGCACATACCAGTTGACAATCGATGATGACAAAGAGACAGTCAACTGTCACAACCTTACCACCCTGAGAATGTTGCCATGGAAGTGCCACATTGTGTGAATCCCTAGCTACTTAAACATAAGCAATCCTGTGTGACCAAAAGGCACACATGCAAGGTGTGAATCACACAGACCTGCAAAACAGGCCATGACTATCACTGGTATGTCACCCAAACCCTCCCAAACCACAACATGACATGGCAAGCAATAGCTATACACCAATACAGTACCAATAAGGTACACATTGAAATGTGAAAAATGTAAAGTGGCATCAGACATGCCTGACATGGAATCAGATGAAATGACTGACCAACAACCTCCCACCTAATAGAAGTCATACCCAAATGCATTCCAAAAGTTGCAGTTGTAATATAACAATGAATGCCTGTCTACATGTACATTGTGCATTGCAAAATCAACACTGCAGCTTCTGTGTGCCGTGTCCACCTCCTGCAACACACTGCTCAGTGCACAGCATAGTGAACAGTCATTGTGTGTGACGCACACCCTGAGCATCACATCTAAGCGACAAACTACATCAAAATGCAAATTATGCATGTACAGGATCCACAATTGGTCAAAGATCATGTGCTACAGGCACACAGTGGGCACCAGAAGGCAAACAGAGTGTACATGTGGACATGGAAGGGTGGTCGTACATGTAGTGGATCATAGTGCGGGTGTGTGGGTCACTAGGGGCATGCACTCAATATATGCATGTGCAATCAAGTGACCATCAGTGTCCTCTACACATCACATGTGAACATTGACCATGTGTACACCCCAGCATGTCAAGCCACAACTATTCCCTCACACCTGAAAGGTAAACACAACTCATGAACAGGCATTGCTCAGCAGAATACATCATGTACATAGGATACCACAATTACTAAATCAGGATGCGCATCACACTGTAGGGCAAGGAAACTGTCAACAACAAAACACCCCCCCTCCCTCACAAATCACCATGTCCCACTGAACAACTGCACCTGGTTTATGTAGCCTTCATCCTTGAAGTTCACCTGGCCACAGGATCACACTTCCCCTTTGTCACCATCTTCCATCTTGTGTGTAAAAAGTGTCCAGCACCCTCAGAGGCCATCTTGCCTTGCAAAAGCACCAAATCAAAGAGAACTCAAAGCAGGCCAAGACAGAAGCCAAGCAAAAAGCCTGCAGGCAGCAAAACAAACCAGAAGAGCACCCAGTAGATGACTTGAAGTAGCAGTACGTCACAGAGCCCAAGTACTACCACAATGACGTAACAACCAAGGTAGCACAGTAAAACAATGTCACAACAGGATGTGTACCATGTGTGGTACATAACACAGAATGATGCATCACAAACTGATGTGTACTGTCACCGCTCCCGTGTACAGGCACAGGAGTGGCACAAACCAACCACCCCCACCGTGGTCTGGGTGCCTGCAAGGTCAAACTCACACAGGCCTCTGAGACCCTGGTGGGGAAGGAGGGTCAGGAATATGCAGTCGGGACAGGCATTGCTATAGTGGATAACCAGAATGAGGGGCAGAAGAGGGGAGTAGGAATGACACGGGAAAGTAGGAAATGCACAAAACTGTACTACTCACATTAACACATACACAATTTCACCAAACATGATCATTATGCACATAGTAACAAATTACTCAAATGGAAGACAAAGAGAAACTTATCTCTGGGGTGAGTGCTGGCCTCCTGCCTGCGCACTCTCAGGTCTGGTAACAGGAGCAGTTCAATGTTGGAAAGAGAGCCACAGTTACTAATCTGTGCGTGCCCATAACACACAAACACACCACCATATATGCCCCAAAGTAACAAACTACTCTACAAACAAACAATCTGGTGTGGATGCTTCGTATCCATACGTAACATTACCCCTGTGATAGTTCATACACAGTCAATGAAGTAAGTCAGGCACTGGTGGGTGCGTGGCAAATGGAAGACCAATGTGTCACGATTCACACAACATGCAGTGTTGCCTGGGTAAGCAGCCAGACGCATATAGCAAGGTATGACTTCAGAACAAGTCATGTTCCACCATGACCGAAATAAAGTAGTTAGTGCATGTGTCAAATTCTACATGGGAATGAAATGCACTGCACACGAGTCTGTCCCTTGCTGTCCCTGTGAGCTGCTTCTTTCCATGTCTTGGAATGCTACATGGCTAATACAAGTGCCTCAATAGACCATGGTGGACCGGAGGGTATGTGCCACTGCCCCTGCAGGTGCCCCAGACAACTTTCCCATCAACTAGCCATTAGTCCACCAACGCATCTCAGCTGTATTGTGCGCTTCAACACCAATATTTGTCCAAGCTCACCGTCAGTGCTGCTAATAAGCATGCATGTGCAACTGGCCTGGTGAAAGGTTTGCTGCGTTGTGGCCCCCTGTGCTGCTCACATTTCCTGGAATCCCTTGAAACACGTCAGCTGTTTTTGGATGTATGAGCACAATCCCTGTGCCTCTGCTTGCGCACACATGCGCATGTCGGCACCACCAAACGTGTCCAGCTTCCATGTCTGCTGGCAAGGGTGGTCTGGAGGCTCATCCCCCTGCAGAAAGGGCATGAAACACATGATTAATGCTTTAAAATCATCTGTGTGTGTCTCTTCAGATATTTCATGACTGGTCCATGTCAGAGACGTACATCAGAAATCACACCATCAGTGCGTCTTTCACAGGCAAAGTGTGGTACACACTATCTACGGCATGAATTACAACAAGCACATGTACAGTAAAGATACGAAACATACTACAAAATGCATAGCAATTAATGTACACATGAATCATGAAACTCCCCATCTAGCAAAAGAAGAACAGTGGTCAATAACACCCCTATCATCCCCACTAGGAGTGTTAACACAAGTTGGACAGCAGCAGACATGCCACAGATATGACATTCCAAAGCCCTTGTTTAATAGGCTGTTACACCGAACCATCCTTGCGAGCCCATGGATAAGGGAAGCAGGAGTGGCATATGTGAGTCAGGACCCCAAGCTGCAAACACATACACAAGACAAGCTTGAAGGGCCCAGCTGGAACAGACAGTGGATGCTTTCAAAAGCCACAAAGCACCACACCATCACATGAAAGCACAGTAGACAAGCAATTTTAAACTATATTAACTAATTACACTAACTATTAAAAACTACATTACCTAATTAAACTAACTATCAAATTGAAACTAAACTAACTAAACTAAAAGAAAAATAAATCAAAAATGGCCACATATGACCCGGGGTAGGGGGGCCCCTAGGAGGGGGGAGGTACAGGGTGCTGCTCAACACCCACATGCGATGATGTTGAGGAAAAAAAAAACCTCCATGGGCTCAACGCCTGCACAGCCCGACCTATGTGGGAGATACATTGTCGTCCGAATCTGGCTGTGACACAGGAGCCTGACCATGTCTAGCCGCAGCTTGCCCCTCATCGGCAGCAAGTCTGCCAGATGGGTGAGCCTGGTTCTGTGTGGCGATGACACGTAGGTCTGCATGCAGAACCTCCCGTGATACACGTGCTTCCTCTTGCAAGATAGCACGTGTAACACGGAGTTCCTCCTGCAAGGCCTGGCTGGACAACTGCTGCACCTCCCGGCAAGCATGTAGCTCAGCCGAGATGGTACCCTCAAGCTGCGCAAACCTCTCCTCTGCCCGCTCCCTCTGGGACATCATAAGGACACCCAGAGTGGATCTGAAGGAAGCATACTCCTGCCTCAGGGCCTCCATGTGTGCCTCTGCGTGAGCAGCAATTGCTTTACGCAGAGACAACATTTCAGCCTGGTGTGCTCTGTCTGAGGCCGCCATGCCCAGCCTGAGCGAGCGGGCCACGGACTGTGCCGCCTGCTGCTGGAGAAGCACCTGCCTAGCAGGGGGGAGCACGGATTGGGCAACACGCTCCATGCTCTCAGCGATGTTCTCCATTGCTGCCCCCTGCTGTTCAGAATTCATGTCTTGCTCCCACTCAGTATACTGTGGTTGCGCACGGCGACCACGTTGCTGGGCTTGACCCCTGCGGGACCCAAGGACCGGGTGTCCTCATTGTGTTGGCACCGCCTGCGGCTGCACGACTTCATGCCCCCGTCGACGTGATGTCTCAGGCACATCAGTGACTGGTGAGGAGGGTGACCCTGTGTCCCAATCCACCACAGGAGGAGGTTCCAACACTGTCTGACCCCTCAGTGCAGGTGTCGCGGACATAGGAGTGCCCACATCAGAATCACTCACCCCTGACATATGCACCTGATGCACATCCAACTCGACATGGACGTCAGAGTGTTCATCAGGGCTGGACTCATTGCCAACCAGAGACAAGATGGACTGTAGCACATGTGGGTTTTCGTGGCCTACCATCCCACTACCCCCACTTGTGCCGGGTTGCTGTAGTGATAACAACCCTGTGCCTGGCAAGACAACACCATCCTCTGGCTCCATTGCGTCATTATCTGAAAAGTAGAGAGAAAAAAGTTCACTACACATGTTAGAAGCACACAACACACATACACACAGACATCACACAGACACCAAACACATCAAGCAGACATGTCACACACAAAATAGAACCTGCCATGCATGCTGGGTGAACTTGACATTGCTTCTGTGATTAGGCATGTAGAATGGTGTCAGTTTGCACAGAAGTGGGGCGATGCAGTGCAGCAAATTTGTACATTACTCACTATCTACATGTACAAGTACTTCATGATGTGTGCCAGAAATAGTGAAGGCAGTGCAAGGTCAACTTCAGGCATCACATGCAATGTGCATTCAATGGGTAGCATGGCTACAAGCAAACCACCCCTCCCCCCAAGTGCATATGCAGGGATGCCTAGCATGGTATCAAAAGGCTGACCCTAGACCTGTATATTGACAGACAGTGTTGACTAGCATCAACTGCATCATGTGAGTCAAGTGACAACACAGCAAATGATGATGGGACAGTAAGCAGGACACATGATGAAACCTCTGGAGTACACCCATGTGTGAAGAAGACATGACACCAGTTGTACAGAATCATTGGCCTTTAAACAGGCTGAGGCCTGTGACCCACACAGACTGTCACACCCTAAACATGTGTGCGACGCAGGACTGAGCCACAGTGGACATGGGAAGGCTGATGAAATGCCATGCAATGTAGGTCACCCTGGACTAGTACTACAATGATCATCCAGTCAAGATCACATAGGGGCATGCGTGGAATACACATGGAGCATGAATGGGCACTCATGTCACTGCGGGGTATCTGACCTCTGCACAGTCCAAGTGAGACACCCTGCATCAAGTACAAAGGATGTACCACACAGCATATGTCTGGCAGATTGGCCGCTGGAAGTTAGCATGTACACAGGATGCATGAACAGGGAAGTACTCAGCGACAAAATTGAAGCATTCCAGTGCAAAGGTGGAATTGGGGTGCAGAGCAGGGGTTGAGGGGGCAAGGGAGCATGCCTACATGGAGTATCCGCATGCAGGCAGAGGACACATGCACGTCAGTCATGCTATGACATAGTCCCTGGGCTGAAAGGAAGGTCACCCCACGCTACATGCAGAAGGGCCAGTGAGCTGGAACATGGACTGGAGGGGCATCCTGGTGACCAGTATGTGAGTAGGGTGCAATAGTGGTGATGCGGGCAGTCCCCGTCCGCTCCACGAGTCCACCATCCAGCAGAGCAGCCATGCATCAGGGAAGCATTGCATTACTTGCACATCAGAACCATGTACACGTGACATGTAGTGGCAGTCATGCACAACACATCACACAAGTAAAACACACATGTCCTCAACAAACACGCAGCAACACTCACTGGACTGGGCATCAAAGTCCGGCATCCCTCCCACTCCTTCGACCGATTCAGATGATATGAACTCCGCAACGAGTGACTCATGCGGAGTGAGGTCTTCCTCCTCAGGTGCAGGCCCACTGCCAGTCACCAGAGTCAAGTTGTAATTTGAGGCACGCTTAGCCTTAGCGCTGTGTTTGAGGTCATTCCAACACTTTTTGCACTCTTGCACCGTGCGCACCTCATGGCCGAATGCACTCACATGTTCCGCAACTTGCTTCCAGTGGGTATCACGGTGGGCAGCCATAGTCTGACAATTAGGACCCACTAGCATGTCACGGCTGTGGTCTCGCACGTACTCCATGAGGAATTCCAGTTCCTGGTTGCAGAAAGGCTTCTTCCTCGACATGCAGGAGGTTGTAGCTGTGTGTGGGGTCCCAGCCTGTGCTGCATGTGCAACCTTCCTCCTCTTGGATTGTGGCGCAGACCCTGGCTGGCAAATGCCCCCCTGATCAGTATGGCCAGTGGCACCGGTGGATTGAGCCAAGGGAGTGGCAGGTGGAGGGATGACCAAAGGCCTGACTTGCGTCAGTGGCAGCTGGGTGCCCTCTAATGGACCCTGCGCAGCAACATCCGCTGTGGCAGGGTCATTGACTGCGACTGTCGTGGTTGGCAGACTCACCTGCCCCTGCACTTGCCAACACCCAGCTGTTCGGGGCAGCAGATGACATTACTGCCCCAGGGACACGTGTCTTGGTCATGCACCTACGGTTTCCCTCCTGTCCTGTTGGAAATCTTCCAAGGACTCTTCAAGTGCCAACGCAGCCTGCGCTGGCAGACCCTGAGCCTGGGTGGTGGTGTCCACAGCTGCAGTTACCACTACCCTTGGGCCCGTGGCAGTCGATGAAACAGACTGCCGGGTCACACGGGCGCCAGTGCCAGATGCAGAAGCTGCATCTCCCGGAAGCACAGGGGGTGGTGGCATGACTGCACCGACACATGGCACAACATCGTGCTCAAGTGGCGCACCCCTGCATCTTCACCCTCTGCGGTCACCCAGGACACCCTGGAGTCCCCCTACTCCCTGGTCACCCCGGCCATGTCCCTGACCACACCTGTCACGAGGAGGATGCCCAGCTGAGGCGCCCCTCACCTTTGGTGGCCTCCCAACCATGGCACAGATGGAGTAGTGCCGGCACAGATGGAGGTGTGCCAATGGGAGGTATACACCACAATTGTCCTGGGCAATTGGGGTGAAGTGGGTGGGATGCAAGATGTTAACAGCCCCCCTGCACCTGCAAGACTGTATGTGACCCTGGTGATGTAGTGACGGGTCACGCAACGCTCAGGCACCCCAAAACTGCAGTAAAACCGTGCACGCAACCCTGCAACCTACGAGCGTGGAATTAACCTCCCGCAGTACGCGGTGGCACCCAGCAACATGAAAAACGCATATGCGTGGGACACGCAGGCTACTATGACCTCGAAAACGGGTGCGATACACAGGGGCACCCGCAGTGGGAAGAATAGCGTGCACGACTCACCGTCTGACTAGCGTGATAATGAAAAACATGCGTAGCCAATACCCCCTCCAAAAGAAGAGATACATCCTTGATCCGCTGTGAAGTTGTGATGGTGTGCGAAACAACACGAAGTAGCAACACACGTCGGTCTCCACGAAAGGCACGTAAAGCGAACTGCTGGCCCCGCTCACCTTTAACCTGTACTGAGGGAAACGCCTGTGTGCGTGGCGTCACTTACGTGCATAGCCCCTTTCCTCGGATTACATGCATTCACACGTGGATGTGCAGTTTTTTCACGTGCGTGCTGAACCCTGGACGCCCTGGAGTCCCCCAACTCCCTGGTCACTCCGGCCATGTCCCTGACCACGCCTGCCACGACGAGGATGTCCAGCTGAGGCGCCCCTCACCTTTGGTGGCCTCCCAACCATGGCACAGATGGAGTAGTGCCGGCACAGATGGAGGAGTGCCAATGGGAGGTATACACCACAATTGTCCTGGGCAATTGGGGTGAAGGGGGTGGGATGCAAGATGTTAACAGCCCCCCTGCACCTGCAAGGCTGTATGTGACCCCGGTGATGTAGTGACGGGTCACGCAATGCTCAGGCACCCCAAAACTGCAGTAAAACCGCGCATGCAACCCTGCAGCCTACGAGCGTGGAATTAACCTCCCGCAGTACGCGGTGGCACTCAGTAATACAAAAAATGCGTACGCGTGGGACACGCAGGCTACTATGACCTCGAAAATGGGTGCGATACACAGGGGCACCCGCAGTGGGAAGAATAGCATGCGCGACTCACTGTCTGACTAGCGTGATAATGAAAAACACGCGTAGCCAATACCCCCGCCAAAAGAAGAGATACATCCTTGATCCGCTGTGAAGTTGTGATGGCGCACGAAACAACACGAAGTAGCAACACACGTCGGTCTCCACGAAAGGCACATACAGCAAACTTCTGGCCCCACTCACCTTTAACGCGTGCTGAGGGAAACGCCTGCATGCGTCACGTCACTTACTCACGTAGCCCCTTTCCTCGGATTCCACGCATTCACACGTGGACGTGCAGTTTTTTCACATGCGCGCTGAACCACTATGCCCACGTCACGAGGGAAACGCCCATGCGTGTTATGTCACAGATGCGCTTACGTGCTAAGGGCCTTTCCTCGAATTACACGCTGACGTGCAATTTTTTCATGTGCCAAATCACTCCGTATCAAGCTGGCCACGCAACAACACACGGAAGACCACGCTCCTGCCCAGAAGGGCAAATTACTGCCCCCCAGAGCACCGAGCACACTCCCACCTGCCATCTGCTGCTGCCTGCCTGCCTGCTGCCCACGGGCCCTGCTATTTGGTGCCTGCACATCCGCCAGGGGTGGAGTTGCTGTGACCACCCCTGCTGGAACTGAAGACTCCCGACTAGGATACCATCGCTCCACAGCCCAGCTCCAGGACCCAGTTGCCCATCCACACCTGCCTCTGGGGTTGCCATGTCGGGCACAACACCATCTGGCACCACTGGCAACCCCCAGCCAGAGAGGCAGAGGGCCACCAGCTTCAGCGCCAGGGAAGTTGGTGTCCTGGTGGAGCAAGTCCTTGGGCAGTATGATGCCCTCTTTGGAAGTTTGCGCACCGACAATGAAGGATGGACCAGGATCTGGATGGACATCTTGACTGCCATCAACAAATAGGGGGTGGCAGTCTGCGACATCAAACATGTCCGGAAGCGCTGGGAGGACTTCAGGTCCAGGACCCTCGACAAAGCCCGGCACCTCTTGAAGGCAGCAGATGCGGAGGGGCACCGGGGCCACCTGTCCGACCACCAAATGAGGGTCCTGGAATGCATACACCCAGCGCTCCACGTCCAGGTCCTTGAGAGGCAGACTCGTCTGGAGTCGAGCGGTAAGTGTACATGCATACTGATTGGACGCTGTGCATGTTGTGGTGTGCCAGTAGTGTGCAGGTTGCACATGTGTTTTTGTAGGGCCATGTATGGATGTGTATGTACAGGGACGTGAGGCTCCCACATGTGAGTCCTCTCATGTGTGAGACACATCGATGGTGTATGTGTTGCTAAGCATGCTGGCCAAATGCAGGTGGGGGAGCACACATGTTTGAATTTCTGTGTATGTACGTTGGCAGGGTTGTGGTGTCACACATGGATGGTGGTTCCTGCTGCATGTATCTGCACTGTGTACATGTGCATGTGTGTGTATTTGACAAGTGTGCAACTGTGATGCAACATGGATGCATGTGACACTGACATGTAGGAGGCTGATTGCCAGATGTGACATGGATGGTGACATTATCACTGCAGTGGTGGAGATGTACAGATGCATGTCAGTCTGGTGGCATGTGTGCATGTGTTGTGTACTCCCTGTGTTTCATGTGACGTCAGGCTCACCTTCGGCTGCCTGTGCTGTTGTTTGTGTATGGACGTTGATGCCTGGTGCAATATTCCTGTGGATTTGTTCATGTGTGTGAGTTGAAATTACATGTGTGTTGGGGAGTTTGATGCCATGTCTGTAGTTTTACACTGCCACTCATGTGCAAATGTCATGTGTGTAACAGTCCATTGTACAGTGCCCTGATGCCTGTGTTCTATCTCTCCCTGTCTGCAGCGTCAACTGATGAAGAGGGCGGAGAGGGTGCTGTGGAGCAAAGCGGCAGGGATCAACTACCAGCCGGAGACGCAAGGCCCGGCTCCCCTCCCAAGTTGTCATCTCGTCGGGGAGTGAGGAGTCTGGTGCCGCGTCCCAGGCCGCAGCTGCCGAGGGTATGTCCAAGAGGCGGATGTAGGAGGTGGACTCATCGGCAGCAGAAGGGGCAGCTGAGTCCCCACAGGGTCCGATGGAGGAAGATGGCATGGAGTCATCCAGGTTGGTGGGGGGTTTGGTGGAGGAGGAGGCCATGGAAGGGACACACACTGGGTCTGGAGGTGGGTATTCCAGTGGTGCTAGTGGTGCAGTGCAGGGGCAGGGACAGGAGGCAGCAGGGGCTGCCGTGGATGTGCCTGTGTGTAATCCTGTCCCTGATCCTGTGACTGCATCATCCTGCACCAGCAAGGTTGCCTACGTCCAGACCCGTTTTCAGGGAGGGGATGAGCGCACAACAACTGGCCTTCCTCTCCCTGCGGACGTGGCAATCCGGGACCGGGTTTCGTAAAGACACTGCACGTCATCTCGGATGCCTCGTTGAACGCGTTGACCTACTGGGACGGGTCACCAGGGCTGGATTCCTCCGTATGCTGGACCTTGTTCCGACCCCCTCATCACCTGAACCCCCTATGCGCCAGTCGTCCTCCATGCCATCTTCCCACCCATGCATCACGTGGGTACCCTGTGGAGCTGCCTCTGACCCTGCGGCCAGGCTGGTGGAGGACACATCCCTGCCACAGTCGGGAGTCGGACGTCCAGCAGGGGTGGCCACCTCAACAACTGCACCCCAGCCGGAGGAGGACGTGCAGGCAGCAAGGGCCAGGGCACAGGCACAGGCACAGCAGCAGCAGCAACAAGGTGGGAGCCATGATGGCTCGGGGTCTTCAACATCCGAGGGGCAAGCTTCGGCCAGAGGGCAGGAGGACCCAGGATTGGAAGTGTCTTCCGTGTGGCAGCGGTTGGGCCAGGCCATAGGTGCGGAGCGGTGACGGGCGGAAGAGGCACGGCTCACAATGGTCAGGGTGGAGAACTCCATGCACTGAGGCGGGCCGAGTGTCTCGAGGCAATTCGCAGGGAGTTGGAGGTCAACATGTCATCGTCCCTGCAAACCCTCGGGGCCATGGAAGAGGACCGCCTCCAGGACATCGAGCAGGAGTTCAATGATGCCCTGGCCCGGGAAATCGGGAAGTGAGCTGTCGCACTTCCCAGCTGCCATTGTATATAGTTTGTAGTTTTAGGTTTCCTTTATCTTTTTCATTCATTTGGGTCGCTTGGACTATGCCCCGCCTTTTTGTATATAGTTCTTTATTAGGATTACTTCTTTGCACATAGTTGAACAGTGGATTTATCTATTATTATTTTTCTCACCATGGAGCAATGGATTTTACTGTTTCCATTTCCTTTGGATTTGATTTGGTGGCCGGAGACTTTGGACACATTTTCATTTCGATTTATTTGGATTCAGACTTCATGTTTTTCTTTTTGTGTTTTGTACATGCTGCATTTCATCTTTTTTTCAAACATTTTTTTCATGTTTTCATTTGATTACATTCTTTTTGTGTTCAATACATTTTGGTTTATTACTTTGATGTGTGGTATTCTCTCATTGGTTTCATGCATGTCACGGTGTAGGTTTTCACAATCACCAGCACCCATTGTGTGTGTGTGACAGACATGTGTTGATGTACATTCTTGCCATTTGGGTTGTATCATGTAATGGGCATTTCAATGTGGGGTGGATGGGATACTTGGTTGGGTCTTTGCACAGGGGTGGCGTGCAGTGGGATTTAGGAGGCCATGAGGCGCATGATTGTGGATCATGATGACGTATTGAGGGGACATTAGTCGGGGCCTGCTGGCAGGTGCCTGTCAATGCTGGGTGGGTGGAGGTGCTGGGGGACATGAGTCGGGGCCTGCTGACAGGTGACCGTCAATGCTGAGTGGGTGGGGGTGCTGGGGGACATGAGTCGGGCCTGAGCCTCACTGCTGGGGGGTGGGGATGCTGGGGGACATGAGTCGGGGCCTGCTGGCAGGTGCCCATCAATGCTGGGTGGGTGGGGGTGCTGGGGGACATGAGTCGGGGCCTGAGCCTCACTGCTGGGGGGTGGGGTTGCTGGGGGACATGAGTCGGGGCCTGCTGGCAGGTGCCCGTCAATGCTGGGTGGGTGAGGGTGCTGGGGGACATGAGTCGGGGCCTGCTGGCAGGTGCCCCTCACTGCTGGGTGAGTGGGGGTGCTGGGGGACATGAGTCGGGGCCTGAGCCTCACTGCTGGGGGTGTGGGGGTCCTGGGGTATATGAGTCAGGGCCTGACCCTCACTGCTGGGTGGGTGGGGGTGCTGGGGGACATGAGTTGGTGATCACTAATGCAAGGTGACATGTGGGCTGGCTGGGGGGCATGCCCATGGTGGATGGGCTGCGTGCGGGACATGACCAGGTTTGCAGGGTAGTCCCCTGTGGTGTGGGATGCCTAAAGGGGCCGTGGAGGGGGTAGGGCACACCTGGGAGGACCCACACTGCCAATTCACGTGTGGGACTCCCTGCGCACCCCACTGGATACACGTACCCCGCTCTGACAGCGAAATCGCGTTTGAAATTCCCCCGAACTCCAGTAATACACGTACCCTGCTCGCACAGGCCCAATCGCGTGTGAAACTCCCCGCGAACCCAAGTAATACACGTACCCCGCTCGCACAGGCCCAATCGCGTGTGAAACTCCCCGCGAACCCCAGTAATACACGTACCCCGCTCGCACAGGGCCACTCGCGTGTGAAACTCCCCGCGAACCCCAGTGATACACGTACCTCGCTCGCACAGGCCCAATCGCGTGTTAAACTCCCCACGAACCCCAGTAATACACGTACCCCGCTCGCACAGGCCCAATCGCATTTGAAACTCTCCGCGAACCCCAGTAATACACGTAGTCCGCTTGCACAGGCCCAATTACGTGTGAAACTCCCCGCAAACCCCAGTAATCCACGTACCCCGCTCGCATAGGCCCAATCGCATGTGAAACTCCCCGCGAACCCCAGTAATCACGTACCCCGCTCGCACAGGGTCAATCGCGTGTGAAACTCCCCGCGAACCCCAGTAAAACACGTACCCCGCTCGCACAGGCGCAATCGCGTGTGAAACTCCCTGCAAAACCCAGTAATACACGTACCCCGCTCGCACAGGCCCAATCGCGTGAGATTCTCCACGCTCAGGGGTGTACATGTATTCGGAGGGGTGCGCGGGGAGTTTTACAGGCGTTTTCGTGGTTGGGGGGCTGCATGCTGGTCCACTGGCCTGTGCACCATGTACGGGATTTGTGCGCTGTGCATGGTTGGGGGCGTAACTGGTGCTGCTGCAGGGTTGCTGCGCCACTCTGCGCCACGGCTGGTAATGGATGTTGAAATCCATGAATACGCTGTGCGCGGAAATGGATTTTGGCGCTTTCGGCTGGCGCAGACTGTCGCACGTGCACACTGTGCGCCGGCCGCGTGTGCCACCTGTATGCTGGATTCTATGAATTACCCCCTATATATGTGGCGAATGCTCTTGGCTTGCAGCCATGGCTGGCCTGCAAATCCATGAGGGATAGGCTTCAGCCATGCTGCATGCCCCAATAAGCAAATTATAGTACACATTTATCCTTGCAGACGGCCAGGCCCTTTGCCCAGACACCAATGTTCTATCACTGTGTTATGTACTTACATTTTACATTTTTGAAAAATTAAAACACAGGACTTATTTGCAAAACCATGCTTTCAAGTTTTTGTTGACCTTCCTCGTGCGTATTGCTGCAATCCCATCCAGCACTTCAACCTGGACCCACGAGCAGATTTTTTTTCCACATTCAAACCATGCTCACATTAACCCCATTGCTGGTCCCCTGTGATCATGGCCAGTAGCCAGATGGTCCGGGTCATGGCCTTAGGACATGCTCCAGACAATCTGGCCACTGCCCACGGCCACAGGCTGTACCCCAGTCACCAAAGTTATATCACAATTTGTTGTACCTACATTATGATACTTTTTAAAAAATAAAACACGGACACATTTGCAAAACCATGCTTTCAGATCCTTGCCAATGCTCCTTACACGAGTTTGCTGCAAATTCACCCATGTTTTATTTTTTCAAAAGTGTCAAAATGTACGTACATACAACAGTCATATAATTTGGCCCGCAATTCAGAAATTCCATTCAGACTTTGCACAAACATTCAAGGTTAGGTCTATAACTGTTCTGAAAACCTTTGTCCACATTTGTCAAATGGCAACAAAGTTATAAGCCATCTAAAAATGTTGAGACCCCCCTCTCATGTTGCCCTCTCTTGGCAAATTTCCAATAAACGTTGCCAAAACATTCATATGTAGGTCTACAAATCTTCTTGCAAACACATATGCAGATTTGTCAAATGGCACCACATGTATGAGCCTTTAAAATATTTTGGGACCCCACCTCTAATTTTGAGTCAGGTCTAAAAGAGAATTCCAAAATGTTATGCACTTGCATTGATTGGCAGCAAAAAGATTTTCACCAACCCTGTAATGCACAAATAAGCACAGATGTCCCTGAACATCTCCGATGATCGCAAACATCACAGGACTGCCCCGGACTGCTTGCAGAGAAGAAACACGCCTGTTTTTTGGCTTTTTATGGCCATATCCCATCCCATCCTCATCAACCCTCACCTCTGCATAGATTGTTTCATTAATTTGACAAGTGCAATGATGTATTTTGTAATATGTTTTCTCCGGGGTGTTCGCAGACAATGACGGCTCTACGCGAATCCAACATGGCGGTGTTTGCAAAAATCTAACGCACCTCAAGCTTTTCATCATCTAATCAGCAGGTACTTCCGCTGTCCGCGGACATCATGCCGCCCTCTGTACCAATCGTAGGCCCGTCCGCAGACCGAACAGGGAGGGGAGTCCGCAGACCAAACCCAGATATCACTAATTTCTTTTGACCTACTTTTTGGTCGTTTTAAAAAAAACAACTGGGTGGATTTACACCAAATTTACAAAAGCACGCATTCGGGACCAAGCCGCCACTCCTGTAGCAAATTTGGTGAAAATCCATCCAGCGGTTTGGGCAGTAGACGTGAGCAAAATTATTTTTCCATTGTGTCTATGGAAAAAACCACACATTTTACCAACCCCCTATAACTCCCCCCCCCCCATAACGAAACCTGACCTAACTTCACAGAATCAATCTGACAGGCCATATACTTTTTCTGCAAAGTTTTGTGAGCATTCGTCTGGTGTGGCAAAGTTATAAGCTGCCCAAAAAGTCCTCTTCCTAAAGGTTCAGCAACTTCACAATAACTACAGGGCCACTTCCGCAGGCCCTGGAATTAAAGGGCGGCGTTCACCGCCTTTTACTTAAGGTGAGTCGGACTCACATAGGAACCCCTCCAAATTCCATTGTTAATAACTTTTGATTCGAGTAGCAGATTTGACTGAAATTTCGAAAGTGATTAAGGTCTCACGGGTACCCCCAGACTGCAAGGCTTCAGAAAGATTTGTTAAAAAATAAAAAAGTTAAAAAATGTTTTTATTCAAAAATGCGGCCTACTTCCCATTCATTTTACCATAGACAAAAAAGGTCAGTTTTTATCAAAGCGCACAGCCCAAACCACTGGATTGAACTTGGGCACGAAGCATTGACTTGCGATCCATTCATGATTTGGTATTATTCCACGCAGTAGATTTTAAAATATTTGACAGAGAAGATAGATTGTTATATCTCTGGGTTTTACCCTAAATCAGGTGTTTTTAGAAAATTAAACAGACGCCATCTTGTTTTTTTCTCGATGCGAGAGATAACCGTGGCTATATTTGAGGATATAGGGAAAACAACACAGGAAAAAAGCTGTTTGCAGTTCCAGAAATATGCAAATGCCATCAGACTAGAGGTGGGGTTTGGCTAGAGGGCACCAAGTCAGATTTGGGAGTTGGAGAGGGTCTATGGACTGAGTTTGCAACACAAAACTTTCTGTAGCCTCGGCTAGTTGAGATCCCAAAGCAAACTGCGTGTGTTGTGGGGGGAAGGGAGAGGGAAAGGGTGGGAGAGTTGAGGAGGGCATCTCAGGAGTGGTGGGAGCTGGCACAAATGAGAGGGGTTCTTGGTCAAGACCGGAAAGCATTTTTTTCTTTTTTGTCGTTCTTGTGATTATAGTCAAGGCTATTTTACAGTTGTAGTGACATTGGGGTGAAAAATCACTGGCCTTGGCCAGTGACACAATTGCCATGCAGATTTTACATCAGTGCAGTAACCTGGACAGACATTGCGTAGGTGCCAACCTCTTCAGGCCATTTTGCCTGATAAATATGCCAAAGTTAGAAACGGGCCAGCCCTTTCCTTGCTTTGAAGGAAAACAGGGTCAGTCCTGGTTACTGCATGGATGGGCGACCGACTGGGCATCCACATTATTATTTTTTTTAAACAGAGAACCTGTTAGTCCTTGAAAGATTAGCACTCAGAGACCGTTTTTTGCCTTTTGCTGAATTGCACTCTGGTATTTGTAGTCTCTCAGTCAATAAGCAAAAAATAAAAAAATAGATGTTTCTACAGCAACATTGGGATTCCCATCCTGGCAGTAACTGGGATGAACCCTGTTTAGATTCAAAGCGAGGAATGGGTCAGCCCCCTCAGGCCATGTTACCTAATAAATGAGCCCACCTTACAGGACCACTTAGAGAAACATGGCCTTCTTCCTCGTTTTGAAAGTAAGCAGGGTCGGTCCTGGTTACTGCATTGATGGGAGACAGTCCACAGTCACGAATGGCATGTGTTTTCTTAGATTAAATATCTCATAACACACACCAAAAGCAACCCCATGCATGTGTATGCTACCTTTTTAGAAATAGTAGCAAGGAACTTGGGGTTGGTCACCCTGAGTTACCTGGGGGCAACCAGACGTGGACTCCCTGCTCACTGTGCTCAGAGAGGCAAAGCTTCACTTCACTGATGAGGCCCAACAAGGCTGAAACACGTGTATGGGGTTGCTTTTGGTATTCTTGTTCAGAGAGGAATAGCCATAGCATTTCGGTGCTGGACTGCCCATGTGGGCGGGACAAAGACTGATATGCAAATGGATATTTCCCATCTGTGAAAGGTACAGTGAGCAAAAAGCGTGTGCTGCAAACTCTCATCTCAGAACAGGTTATCATGCCATGTTCTTTCTGGAGAGGAGCGCCTGCTACCTTTTTTGAAACCTTTTATACTGTCCAGCATATTTCTTGGAAGATTTCCTCTCTCAGGTTATTTTTCTGCTGTTCATTACTTTCTTTAAAAGTCCAATGCTATTTTGTCTTGCACACTTTCTTCTAAGGAGAAGGTCAATTGAACTACATTTGTATATTTTACTTTATAATATATGATCACTTACTGTGCGCATATTCATGGGTGCCAGCTTTTGATTTTGGTTATGGGGCAAAAGTACCTGTGCATATGGTATTCCTGCAGCTGATCCTTTATTACCCCTTTCCGTGCTGCTTAAATGCAGTTAGTTGGGGTTGTGTGATGTATCACAACAGTCACCAAGAGACCAGCCAAAAAACAAAGGGCTTGTAGCACGCTGCTTAACCATAGTGTGTGATCCTCGCAAAATAATTTAATCTCACTGCACATTGCCTAAAACATTGTGAGTTCTCAAAGCCAGCAATCTTTTATACATGATTAAAAAAATTGATATTTGTACAGCAACAGTGGCATCAGGGGTGAAAAATCACTGGTGACCTGGGTCTTCCATCCATGCAGTAACCAGGACCGGCCCTGCTTAGCATAAAAGTGAGGCAAATGCTGGCCCTCTCAGGCCAGGGTGTCTAATAAGTGAGGCACCGTTACAAGATGTCTTAGAGCAACATGCCGTGAGGGGGCCGGACCCTTCCTCACTTTGAAGCTAAGCAGGGTTGGTCATGGTTACTGCATGGATGGGACATATTCCACAGTCTGGTGCTGTGTGTTTTCTTTATTTTAAAAATCTCATAACACACTGTGCTGCTGTCAGTCCTTGAAGGTTTTGCACTCAGAGACCATTTGCTTGCCTTTTGCTGAATTGCATTCTGGTATTTGTAGTCTGGGGGGGCATAATGGCACAATTTACACTTTTTCTCCTAACAAAGTTCAATGAGGATTTATATATTTGAGTAACACTATGGAATGTGTACTTTTCAAGTTATCTTTTTAAAGCAGAGTATTGTTGAGAGCCAAACATGAGGGAGAGGAGGAGAAATGATGAGAGGGCAGGTACGTCATGAGTATTTGCCCACGATGTGGCAAGAGTTTTTAATCTTGGACGCTGCTGCAGTTATTCTCTCCTGATTGTGTCTGCATTTCATGGCACAAGTAAAGGACACATATGGGTGTACAGTGTTACTTTCTTTCAGAGGGTAGATGCATCACATGGGTTTTATTTTGGAAGTTGGCAAGCTTGCTCAAGTATTTGGCTACCAGGATTTTACTCAGGTTGTCATGTTCCCAGTGCAGACGCTTTCCCACAAGTCCACAAGCACTTGTTTCATGTTGGGATTTTGTTTACCGGGGAATATTTCACAACAGATTGATGGGTTTAAAAGTTGAGCACTTTTTATACTTTGCCAGCATACTTATTGGATCATTTCCTCTCTCAGGTTATTTTCTGTGTTCATTACATTTTTAAAAAGTCCATTACTATTTTGTCTTGAGCACTTTCTTTTAAGGGGAAGGTCCAACTACATTTGTATATTTCACTTTAAGATATATGTTCAATTACTGTGCGTATATTCATGGGTGCCAGCTTTTGATTTTAGCTATGGGTGACGAAAGTACCTGTGCATATGTTATTCTTGCAGCCAGTCATTTTTTCCCATTTCCGTGCTGCTTAAATGTGCTTAGTTGGGTTTGTGCAATGTATCAGAACAGTCAACAAGAGTCTGGCCATAAAACAAGGGACTTGGAGCACATTGCTTAAACAAAGTGTGTGGTCCATGGCCAGTGTATGCAGGGCCAGGCATTTCAGACTCTGCATTTTACGTAAAGTCCTTCCCTACATCCCCGCCGAGTGTCAGGCTCCTGTTGTGGCAGCTTTGGTCCTAAGTTCCGACGACTATTGTAGCCTCCTCTACTTGGCACAACCACGTTACTTGATTAACAGGCTTCAACTACTGCAGAATACGGCCGCTCGTTCCATATTTCACCCTACCTTTGGATCCCATATGTCCCCCCTGCTGAAGAAACTTCACTGGCTCCCCGTTGCTAGCCGCATTCTCTTTAAATCTATGTGTCTAGTCCATCGTGCCTTTTATGGATTTGGAGCTGAGTCTCTCTGGGCCAAATTTGTTCCCTATGCTCCGACCCGGTTGTTGAGATCTCAATCTGCGTTTCTTGCAACAGACCCTCGCTATCGTCTGTCGCGTAAGGGAGGGCGAGCCTTTTCTGTGGTAGCTGCAAGATCCTGGAATGACCTTCCTCTTGCTTTTCGTGCTACTGTGGATCATCTCACTTTCTGTAGACTTTTGAAAACCACCCTCTTCTATTTGCTTTCTCTGTCTCTGTTTTGTTTACTGTTCTCTTCCACCCGTCAGCGCCAAGATGACCTTGGGCGCACGTGCGCTCTACTAAGTCTCTATGACATAACATAACATGGCAAATTATTTAATCTAACTGCGCATTGGCTAAAAACATTTTATGTTCTTAAAGCCTGCAATCTTTTATACATACGAATACCACTGTCAAAACAGGACAAAATCAGTTTCTGATTGATGAACGTCTTTGAGTGATGGGTTGCTAATGTTTTAAAATATAGAGTGGCCATGCCCACCAGCTACGGCCGAAGTCTATGGCTAGTAGTCTGGGAGAGTTTTAAAATGAAAAAGTGGGCACGACCAAAGACCACGCCCACTGACCATGGCCAAAGACAATGCCAGTGGTCTGGAAGCATTCTAAATATCTATTGAATAACAAAGTGCTTGAAATTCAAGAAAAAAACTTTAGTTGCAATGACGTTAAAGTGAGCAATACATTGTAACAAAACCTTTGTAAATCAAGGAAATAACTTTATTTTCAGGGACGTTAAGGTGAGAACTTAAGGCAACACAACCCCTGAAATTCAGCTAAAGCCACCTTAACTGTGCCCCCCCGTGTTGCACAGCCTATGACCACAATGATGACAGCACAGATCACATCACTGATGACATCACTAAATAACATTACAACAGTAACCAGCATTAAGGATAGCTTTCAGCCATGGTCAGTGTGCATGGCCAGCAATTGTTAGTGTCCTCTCTTTGCTGAGGAGTTGTGATTCATGCCGGTTGGTCCATTTGCTGTGCTCGGAGTGTGTGCCACCAGATATGTAGAGCTTTGCTGACAGGTACACTGGTGCGCTACCCAAGACTACTACTTGTTAGATGATACATGAAGGTCTTGAACAGTATCCTGTCTTGGAGTGGAAGCCAATGTAGTTTTCAATAGGATGGGGTTAATTCAGTCAAATATCTGTGCTCCTATAAGATGTGCTGCAGTGTGGTGGACTGATTTTACCAGTGACAAGTGAGCAGATGGGAGCCCTATCAGGAGACTATTTCCCCCATCGATGTGTGAGAACGCAAGGGCCGTCACTATGGTCTGGAAGTCCTCCAGGGGGGTGAAGGGTGTGATTTTTCAAAGGTTAGAGATTCTGAGCCAGGCTATTTGGGCCTTCCTGGCTATGTGTTTCTGAAAGGACAGATTGCTGTCAATGGTGAAGCTTAAACATTTTTGTTGAAACTGAGAGTTGTGGATCAAATCCTTCTAGGCGCATATCATTGAGCCATTGTTGGACAAGTTATTTATCGGTCAGACCGATGAGGACGAATTCAATCTTGGATGTGTTTAGTTTGAGGTAGGCATTCGACATCCAGGACTGGATGATGACTAGATAATCGCAGAGATGAATGATGTCCTGCACGCTATTTACTCTCATTTACAACTGAGTATCACCTGCGTATTGGTGGATGGCTATATTGGGATCTTTAAGGAGAGTGCGCATAGGCTCCATGTAATGGTCAAAAATGATTGGAAAGGATGCCTGTGGGGTCTGGTACATAATAAGTAAATATATAAATAAAAAATAAATTGTTGAGAGGATGGAGCCTTGGAAGACTCTGCAGGAGACCTGGAGTCGGTTAGAACGCAGTGGGTTCATCTGCACAGTCTGGTGTCTGCCTGAGAGGTCAGAGGTAAACCAATTCTGGACAGTGCCAGAGAATCCCATCATGTCAGCAAGGAGGGAGAGACGGATGCAGTGGTCAAGGGTGTTGAATGAAGCCAAGAGGTCAAGGAGGAAGAGGAGGCATGATTCAGCCGTATTCATGATTTGGAGTGCATCATCCACCACCTGCATGGTGCCTGTCTTGATGCTACACTTTGGACAGAACCCTGACTGATAGTCATTTAGGAGGTTGAGTTGTTTGATTCTGGCGAGTGGTTGTGTAGCAACTAGTTTTTTCATGATTTGGTCATTAAACGTGGGGTTGATAATGGGCCTGTAGTTGGCCTGGTTGTCTGGATCTAGGGTTGGTTCTTTCAAAAGAGTTTGTATGAGACCAATCTTGAGGGTGTCTGGGAATGATCCTTCTGCGATACTGGGGAGCGCATTGATTGCTGGGTCCATCCATTTCTTAATGTTGGTAATGATTTAAGAAGTAGGTTTCAGGGAGGCAATCATTTTTACGCGATCTGGGAAAAAGAGACAAAATAATTCAGTCCAGAGGGGCAGTGTGTGTGCCAGGGTGCAGGATACTTGATGGTCTCTTGGACTCTTTTTGATTTTTTCAATAACAAAACAAATCGAATTGTTGATTCTGTCACATCTTTCCAGTGTTGATGGTACCTCTGCATTGGGTGAGAGTTTGGTACACTGCTTTACTACTTCAAAGAGGGCTTTGCTCCTGTTCGAGGCTGATGCAATGGTGGTGGAGTAGTATGATGCTTTGGCCTCCGTAATCAGAATCAGACAATTTTCGTGCAGATATTTGAGGTTGGTGAGGTCTCCCGAGTTATGGTTTATGCGCCACAATTTCTCGAGGGCACAGGGGTGAACCATGGTGCGGATGGTTTGGTCTTAGTCTGGCTGGATTTGTGGGGGGAATGAGTGTTCACCAGTTTCAAAGCAGAGTTGCTGAATAATTCCCGGAGGGCCGAAGCATTCCCTATTGTGGGAAAGTCTGTAAGGTTTGCTTCTAGGTCATTGACTGGAAAGTTTGGAATGAGTTGAGTGAGGAGGCGTTTAGCCTAATCATTGTGAGCCGTAGTTGAGAGGGTGATTGATAATGGGATGCCATTGTGGTAACACCAGTCAAGTGGGATAGGGTCTGCACAGGTGAGGCAGGGGAATGATATTGATGAGGTTTGCTAGGGTAGCTTGCCAGGGCTGTCCATTGCACTTGGCCACTCAAACCCGAGTGAGAGTGGGGGGGTGCTGTGGAGGTTGGAGACACATGGTGATGTATTTTGGTGAGCAGCAGTAGTCGTGATTAGTTTGTAGGTGAAATGCAGGATAGCTGGTCAGGCCCTTGGCCCTATCCTATCTTTATTCATACCCTGTTTTTGGGGCATCAATTCAACAGCTCTGTCCACTTTGCTATATCAAACAGTATTTCACTCTGGTTTGAATTTTGGATGTGGACCAGTTGCTGTTGGGAAAGAGCAGATGAACTCAGCCAATCTGACTATAAACAGTGGTGTACAATTTAAGAAAACAGTGTGTTTACTTGCTGGCCTCTGTTGTGCAACAGTGCATTTATAAAAGGTAATTGAGCTTTCCTTCTGTAAGGTGTAAAATAGTACTTTGCACAATTAATCATTTATTTTATTATAACTATTGTTATGATTATTAATATAAGCGGCAATAATAAATATTATTATTATTATTATTATTATTTTTTTTCGTTTACATTGCAGGTATTATGGGACATTTTAGTTCACAATATCAAAAAAGCGTTGAAGGAGAGGTTTGAACACAGCTCCCAAAGCTGTGCCCTTTTTCAACTTGAGTGTTTAAACCTATACGCTACTAACACTGTGGCTATCAAGCCTGTACAAGTTTACATACAGTTAATCACAGCACAGTACCTCACTAGACACCAGGATCCTGCACTCTTGATGTTTGTTGTGGGGCAGAAAGCAAAAGAGCAACCTCTAGGTATGCTGCTACCAAGGGTGTAATGAAGATTTAGCCAATGCAAAGTGTTTATTTTTGGCGATCACCCTCCCAATGTGTCAATAGTATTTGCAGAGATTCAGATCAGAGGGATTTGTTTGGGTGAAAGTAAAACCTAAATGCTGATGGCTTTGGTAACTGGTAAGATAAGCAGCGATAATCCTTCCATGGGTTACCTTGCCAAAGTTAGGGCCCACAACTTCACCCACAACGTTTGTTTTGCAGATTCTCCTTGCTTCCCTGTGTTGATTTAAAATGCCTCAGCTAATAAAACTGCAGGGGTAGAGTTATTGCCACCTCAACAAACTGATACTGTAATTATTCAATGCAAGCCTTGCACAATCAAAGCCACATGACGAATGGTCAGTTTTGCTCCTACCTTTTAGCACTTCCCTTTACTTTACTTGGCATTTGTAACGTGCAACCAGGGACTCAGATGCTTAAAGGCACACATCAAATTGACAAACAAACAAATAGGACAACGACGGATTCTAGAAATAAGACCACCACAGGCCAGAGAATTAAGATAAGATAATTAGAGAAGCTAGCAGAATAACAATGTTTTTAGTTTTTTCTTGAATATTTCAGTAGACTTTATTTCCCTTAGGTCAAGCGGCAGAGCATTCCATGCCCTAGGGGTAGCTTTAATAAAGGCCCCTTTAAAAGCTTTACTGGTGTTGCATATAGGAGTCCTCAGGTGATGCGTGTTATTAGATCTGAGGGGTCTGACATATTTCTCCACAAGGAGATCCTGCAAATAGGCTGGAATGGGTCCAGCGCAACATTTATGAGTGACTCAGATCAGACGGTATTGTAATCTTGCCTCCACCAAAAGCCAATGTAAACTCTGTGTAGCCTCCGAGACATGATCTCTCCATTTAAGGCATTTGACCACCCTAACAGCACTGTTCCGGATGATCTAAAGGTGGTTACACTCGGATTTCGGGATACCAATCAGGAGACTGCTACAATAGTCAATCATCTTGGAATTATTCTGAGATATGAGAGGCTGAAGTAGACCAGCAGTTTTATATTATAGGTCGAAGAGGATACCAGGCTGCTGACCTGTGCCTTCATGTTAAGATTCTGGTCCAGTACTATGCCAAAGGTTTTAACTTTCTTTTTCACATCAATCTTGCATTCTGCGATCGAAAAGAATTCATAGATTGGTCCTAATTTTGTTATCTTATGTGTGTGCCAACCACCATAAATTCAGATTTTTCTTTATTTAAAGCCAGGCCATTCTGTAGCATCCAAGATTGTATAAGGTCATAAGCCTTATTAAGATTAAGTTCATCATCTCTAAATCATCCTGTTAGCAGGATGCCACATTGAGTGTCATCCGCATTATTCGCATATGTTATGCCATTCCATTCCAGTAGATCAAAAAAGAGCATGCAAAGATATTATACAGACAAGGGGACACACAGGCGCCCTGGTGAATGCCGTAGGTTAGATTGACAGGGAATGGCTCGGCCTCACCACTGAAAACTCTACACTGTCACTCAAAAAGGAGAAGATCCATTGGGCAGCATTTTCTGAAAGGTTTGCCACTTCCTTCAACCTATTGATCAAAATGGAATGCTCAACTAGGTCAAACGCTGCAGATAAATCCAGCAACATGAGAAGCGAGACTTGACCTTTGTCCATGGAATCGAGTAACTTAGATTTCAATTCCAGGAGTGCTGTTCCTGCTAATCAAGCACTGATTTGATATGGTTGTTTTATTTCGTATTCATCTGCTATGTTCAGAAACAATAGCACACATTTTAATCAGTCAGTGTATAGTCCAGTTCCACGAAGCTGCAGACATCCTGGCGACTGTGTGGAAACTTTTGAATAGCCACCTAGAGCATTGACTGTTTTCTGCAGCGATGGTATGGTATGATTAATCTCTGGTTTTTTAGGTCAATCGTGCATGATCTAGGATGAAACTGGATGATGCTAATCTCACCACAAAGGCACTACAGCAGTCAGTTATTTAGTTGTTCTGCCTAAATAAATCATATGATAGAAGTTCAAATGGATATACAGTTTGGTCCCTGCTTGATTTGCTCCACAAACAGTTGCACAGATTTCAGTCAAATTGTGTGTTTTAATTGTAGGCCATTGCAGAGCACGTATAAAGTAATTAAGAATGAAGAAATCAAGTGTCCCTTAGTTTAACATGGACAATGGTACAATGTACAACTGGCATATATACCAAAATGCTTCATTCCATTTGTGGGAGATACTTGAATGGTCTCCTGGTTTTTACTATTCTTTCTGGGATGTCTAGGCCTGGATTTCTCCATCATAAATCAAGAAACACAAATCCCAGAAGTCAAAAGAAAAAAACTGGAATTTCCTTGCCTCTCCCAAATGTAATGGGGGAATGCAGACACCTATTAACTGATGATAATAGGTAATTTTAGCCCATGTTATGCCTTCATAGTAGTGCACAATAAAAAAGACATTGAGTGAAAGGTTCAAACCCATCACCTAGGGCTGCTCCATTTTTTCAAGTTGATTGTTCAAACCTCAACCCTGCCAATGCTGTGAACATGAAACATGTATATGCCTATGTACATTTACATTCCACTAGAGCACATCAGTGTGTGATCCACACTATCTTGTCGATGGCATTGAATCCAAACTGTTGGTTACGGTTTAACCTTGTGCCCGGGCAGGGTGTTTTTGTGTTTAGTGCCACATCATATAGATCTATGTATCTTTGTATATCTCAGAGATGAGAAAAAACAAAATAAGTGTGTTGAAGTCTGCTCGCTGAGAACAAAGGTCTCGGGTTGCAGCAAAGTGTTTATTAAGTGCCGGCTGAGATTACACATATCAGTAACAAATTCTATGTTCCAAGAAATCTCTGTAAGTGTGCTTTCTTAATTTAATGTGGTCACATTTGAGTATTTGGTGACCAGATATGATATGATGAAAAGTGTAACATTTTTCATCTGTTTTATCTTGCCTCCCTGCAGATATATTGGATCGGACCAATCATTGGAGCAGTCATTGCTGGAGGTCTTTATGAATATGTCTACTGCCCCGACACCGTACTCAAACAGCGCTTCAAGGGAGTATTCAATAAATCCACACAGCCAACAAAGGGAAAATATGAAGAGGTGGATGAGAACCGGGGGCAGGTGGAGACCGACGGATTGATCCTGAAACCTGGAATAATACATATTATTGAAAAACCGAAAGGGAAAGATCCAACTAGTGAGGTCTTGTCTTCCGTATGACTAGCAAAAGGCACTGAAAAGAAAGAAGGGTCAAACAATGTGTCTGTAGATTTGAATTCTGTTAAAGAGACAGACCTTTTATGAAGTCCAGCTTCTGGAAAAAGCAAAGCTCCTAATATAGAGAGAGGGAGGTGACAGTAGGAGTTTAATTGAGTCTTCTTGCAATTTCAGTCAGAATTATGTTACAATATTGAGGCAAATGGATTGCCTCCACATTATATGGTTCTGTTGTATATTTTTCTAATACGTTCTTCACTAATGTGGTAAAGAAAACGTTCATTTTTTAGAACAATGAATAAATAATGACTCTTAAATATGCATATTTTTACTTGAGATGGAAATAGAGATTTTGCATGTAGTATTCTAAAACTCTCTCCCCTCCATGTGACTCTTTACCGAGAGATTAAAAGCATAATGAAGGCTGGGGCAGAAAGTGTGGGTATACAGCTATTGAATACAAATTCACTCACTTTTATGAATTGGATAGTACAAGGAAAATGCAGAACAACTATTAAATCTAAAAGCAGTGTGGCGTTATCTGCAATGACAGACAGATATTCAGAAATCACAAATGTATTTTACCATGTTTAAAGAGCATCATTGTCATGCGTTTATATAACCAGAGGCAGCTAATGCAACACAACCGCAAAGATATTGGGACTAAAATATTAGGAACTTCATTCACTGGAATTTAATGTACGAGCAATGCCTTTCCACCACACATCTACACATGGCTCAACCCCACTATCTGGAACCCTCTGTTTGGGGTTTTAACCCAAACATCAGAGCACAAGCACGAGCTCTTCAAACTCAAATGGGCAGGAAAGAGCATGGGGTTCTCATCATCAAAGAATTCAAGAACGTCCTGGAATTAGTATTCATCTAAATGCATTTACTTTACTACTAGTGGTAATCCAATGTTCTAGCATTGTAAGGACAGGGAAGCGCTGGGTTGGATGTGGTGCTGTCAACTTGACGCATCCTCACGTGAAATTGTGCATTCTTAGAAGCACCATCCTTTGAATCAAGTATTTAAAATATGAGCCTGATTACATATTCTGGAATCCTCCATCCACATGTTTCCCTGAACAACATCATGCTCCCCTCTTGTGAAATTCCCTAATCACAACTAACTGACTTCAAACCTGACTAACACAGCACACAAGAGGGTACATATCGTCAAGACTGACAGAAAGCACTACATGCAAACACCACAAATAAAGGTCCTGCATTAAACCTTATTGACCACAGGGGTAGTCATTAACATTTGAGATAGTTCCTCTCCTCTACCTATTGCCCTGAGCTTTGCCTGGGGCAGTTACATGTGGCAATCATAGGCTGCCAGGGTAATAAGAAACACTGTTCCAGTCTGGTATGAAATCATTAATCCTCTCTTTTCACTGCAAATTCTTGAAATGTGTAACGTGTGTATACTTCTCCAACCTTTAATCACTAAACTTTAAATAGAATGTATGGATGCAATAGTGTTGTATGCTTTTTGTTTTCTTTTTTTAGACTAAACAAAGCATTGGCCTGGATTGTTATTTGTAAAAAATGTCTACCTATTTGCTATAGATCTTCGTGCTATTCTGCTGCCTGCTCGTGTGTGTAAAATGTGGCGGGATCTTGATGTATAAATTACTGTAATATTTGCCTGTGATTTATTTACTGGCCAACCTGCTGCTGACTGCAGGTTGCAAAATGTAATCTGCGCCTGCTAGATTGTACTCTACCTTTGTAAACATCACAATGAATATTTCAGTTCACATTCTGTGTCACAAATGTAGCAACACGCCCCTTTCTTCTTGCTAAATGTCCTAATCATGCCCTCATTTGACCCTCATCTTCCTGTTGAAATCTGCATTCCCTTAAAAGACATATATTATTTTATTTTTACCTGCAAGCCCGTTCTTCAAAAGCCCAGGGTCCCCTGCAAATTCAGATCGTGTGATTTTGTTTCCCTTTGTTGTCAGAATCTACAAAGAAGATTTGGGCCGTCTCAAAGATTCACAAATGTCCACAAATTACCCGAATTCCAGAGAGAAGTTAGCAAATCTCCCACAAATTCTTTGAGATTTTGACAAAAAGATACTTGATGAAAGTTGTCACTCTGCCATAAAGTTTCAGAAAAAGAAGTTGAAAAACTACGAATTACCGTTGAAATGACAGTCTTGAAAAAAATATATATGAATTGTTGATTGAATACATCTTTTAAAAAGAGTGTAGATAACCCCAGTGTTCCCATATTTCAGCTGAATTTGGCTGTTGAATCCTACCCCGTCCATCTTCTTTTTTGGCACTGTACCGGCTCTAAAAAACTCTACTTGCCAAACACTGCAGTTTCTCTTTCCAGTTCTTACCTCCAACCTCCACTGCCCCCTCTTCCTTTAAGATGCATTTACATTTCGGAAAGAAATGCTCTTAAATCGATTACAATTAAATAAATAAGTTCTTCTACCATCAGCTCTCTACTGAACTACCTCTTCCACCAGTACGCGCCATTTTTTCAAAAACGAGGTTTCAGCAGCTGCACATCCACTCCGTGCAAAGCTGATTCCTTCCTCTCTTTGTAAAAATGTCTTCAATTAAACTTTCATCAGCTAGAAAATTGATGAGATTATTTTGGTCAGCATTTTTTAGTCAAGATTTATATTACAGAACAAAATGCAATCCCGAAAACAGACTGATAGGACTCTAAATGGAAATGCCATGAGCCCGCGGCAAGTGATGAAATGTGATATTCTTACATACAGTTAATTTGGAAATAGAGCAGTTGTCATCTGTTGTGATCTGTGTTGAAGAGGACCTGCTATCTCTTCTTGGGACATTGCTGAGGGGAAAGCGGGCGCATCGCGGCCTCTCAATAGATTATGATTGGAAAATTGAGAAAAAAGAGAATATCATTGGAACAGTTTTATGCATGAGCCAATGAGTTTTATGCATGAGCCAATGACACCATTGCAAGATAATTCCATCCATATAAGATTTTGAAATGAACAGCCCATGCTATAATTTGTCCTGTGTCCTGACACATCACTGTCAAACCAAAACAGGAAACAAAACAAAACAGGAAAGCTGAATAAATAAACGGGAGTTTTTTTTTCTGATGTCTTCTGAATTGATATATATATATATATATATATATATATATATATATATATATATATATATATATATATCCTGTTGCCTACTCAAGGTAGCCCTCCACCTGCCACTTGCATGAGTACCATTGTTTGGAAGTCAATAACTTTAAATAGGAAAGGAATGATGCTGATGTACATGTTTTGCTAATTCAAAATAATATGTGATTAACTTGTACTGTTGATGCTCATGTCCCTGTCTCATCGAATAAATATATTATTTCAGTTATTTTTGGACGTTGTGTGTGTTTCTTCCTCATGTGTTGACTTTACACTGCAAATCACACTTTACACGTTTTCCAAAAGTATTACACTTTACAATGAGGTGCTTCTGGTGCTTAGGTGCTTAGTAGTTTGCTTATCGAGTTTAATTGACTGCCTCTCTGAAACTGGATTAGAACCATCTCCGGTTTCGGAAGCACCTCAAGACCTTCCTCTCTGCTTCCGCCTTCTCTCTTTCTCTCCCCTGTTGATCTCTTGTCTGATTCTGCACTGGTCACCTTGCTAACCTCTGAATTCGGGCCCAGGTCCCTGCATGCTCAGTTGCTCACCCACACTGCCTCCTGGCAAACCCTGCCCTTTGGCTCTGTGTCTGTAACCCTACAGTCCCTTACCTGCACTTATTTGAAACCTGCTGTCTGCACTTAACCTCGCACTTGCCATCTGCTTGGCTTCACTACTTGTGTTTATCCTTTGTACTGCACTCTCCCATCCTCCCCCTCCCCTGCAATGTTCCCCTCCACTACCCTTGCGCGATCTCAATGTCTGCAGTTTTTTCACCATGCACACCTAGGGTTAATAGTTCTTACTATTTAGATAGATTATTCTGGGAAACAGACTTTGCTTTTAGATATGTTTAAGGTGCAGGGGAGATAACAGCCAACCCTGGCATATGGGTTGTGAAATACATACAAACAGAATAGGTTCCTGTATGAAGGAAATCCCGTCCCCTGCACACTATCACTAGCCCCTCTAAAAGAGCCAAACAGTTAAGGTATAACTTGTGTTCTCCCAATGGGTGAGGTGTGTTCATTCAATAATGTGTAGTTTCAACAGATAGGTAGACTGTACATTTAGGTTTTCTTAATGACACGCATCGAGACAACGTTCTTTGACTTCTTCATATGTTGTTTTATTTTTCAAAAATTACCTCTCATAACACGTTGTATGATCCCACTTTTCCCTACGCAGTAATATTCACCCTTCTTTAAAGTCCCACATGTCATACTTTGACATCCATTAACCAGAGAGACAATTGAGATTTTAGAGGCAATAACTAATATCCGTACCTGAATAGGGGTAACTTCTTGTTCTTGTAAATGTCCTCATTTGAGTACCTGTTTTTATTATGTAGACAAGTCTCACTGTATACTTCTATACTTCTTCTTGGTGAACTATTGGTTAACGATTGTATACATTTGAAAAGGTGACACTAATGTGAGCATGCAATATATAATTGTACACAGGGTGTGTTTAAGAAGACTTAAGATGGTGTCCATACCTACATATAAAATAGTAGTTTTTGAGAATCCTCACTCTATTAGCAAAATTTCATACAGCAATAGTAACTCTACATTTCCTGAAATTCTTTCTTAGATTGGATTGATATTTTGAATGTATATATACCCCTGAAGAAGAGATGTTTTTCTCGAAACGCGTTGGGCTATTTGTGAAAAATAAAACAACATATGAAGAAGTCAAAGAACGTTGTCTTGATGCTTGTCATTAAGAAATCCTAAATGTACTGTCTACCTAACTGTTGAAACTACACATTATTGAATTAACACACCTCACCCATTGCGATCTCAATGTCACCAGGCCTAGTAAGATCATTGCCTTTTATCCTCCCTCTGTTTCCCCTCCCTTGCCTCGTCCTGCCTTCAAACACTTGTCTATAGGCGTGTTATAAATGCAATATCATATCATATGATATCATAGCAGTATGTATTGGTGTTCAGTATTTTTTAAAGGGGAGCTCATGTTCCTTTTTTTATAAAAATGTATTTCCTACAGATACTGAGGTGGTCTAGAAATTTAGATTTCAGACTTGAAAACTGAATTAATTGGGGCAAGCTGATTAAAGACGAGATGCAGAAACATGAAAGGTGTATCTGCCCATTCAAATGGATTTGCACAGACAGATTCCTGCCATCTGAAAATGTGCAGTTGGAGCATTCTGCAGGTTTGTCAGACCTATCTCAGAGCACATCCCTGCTTATGGAGGCACACTATGGTATGCACCTGCGGCTGTTTCTCCTGTGACTGGTCTTGCCTGTTGCAGGCCAGATGTTGTGGAACACATAATACCTACAGTGGCTTGCACAGGCAACTGCATGTATTTGCTTGCTTTAGGTGAAAACACGCATATATAACATGAGTATTCCCATAATTCCTTTACTTTCACACCCTTGGAACATGGGTGGAAGTCTAAAAGAAAATGCATTCTCAATCAAGGGCTATTTGTATTTTATCACTGCAAATGTGCCCTCTGCGCTCACAGTGGGGGAAGGCTGACCCCTTTATTCCATCTTTGTGACTTCAGCGGCAATCTTACTTTCCCAATACCAATGTATGTAAATAACATGATAGTGTTCACCTAACACAGTCTTCGTAAGTAAGTACTGCTGAAAGAATATAGGTTCAATCACCCCTGTGAGGATTTGGACCTACAAATGGAACACAGATTTGAGGAGCAAGTGCTGAACTGAATGAACTTTCTGACTGGCTACTCTTTGCAATACCCTTATTGAGCTACTTATGGGGAGAATCAAAGTCAAATGAAGACTGGCTGAATTCAAAGTGAGAGGTGCCAGAATAGTGTCCTTTCCTGTTTCACTTATGTTTTATTTTTTCCATTATTACAAATAGGGTGCACCTGCAGGATGCACCTGAGAGAAGAGCACTTGACACACGCTATGGATAGTGCCACGAACTAGACCATATCAGGAACAATATTGGGCCTTGAGTACATTTCGCCCCTAAAGACTGGGTTTGAGTAACTTCAAATTGACTGCAGTAAAAGCTGAAAAGCTCCAAGGTAAACGTACTCTCTGTATTCATTCAGAACTGTGCCTGCCACACTGGAACTATACATTGAAATATTAAGGTCTCAAATGTGTCGAAAATAAAATTCTCGTAACTGGAGAACATGGCCTGTATTACATGAATTCCTTTTCAAATGACTAAAGGCAAGTGGTAGGATGCTGCCTGAAAGGCCTGCACATGCAGTTTCTCTAATGTGCATCAAGTATGGTACTGTTTATTTGTAAAACGCCTATACACAAAGCAAGTGTTCCAGAGCGCTGAAGGAGGGAAGGAACAAGTGGAAAAAGCAGCAGTCATTCAGATCCCTTGAATTTCTGAATGATACAAGTCTGCACGGGCAGAAGTGGGTGGATGGAACAAGTACATATAATACAATTAGCGGTGCAGATAACAGCACATAGGTCTGACGACGATTCTCAAGTGCATTGAGGCGGCACCATGCAAGGAGGGGAGACTAGGGAAAACAGACAATCTTCAAGGTATGGTGCATTCAGATTGTGCAAGTGGGCAGACAAGTGCAGGAGAGGGAAGGGGCGGGGGGGCAAGTGCAGGTGGTGGGAGAGGGGTAGGGGGTGTGGACCAAGTGCACCCAGTCAGTCAGAAGCTGCGGTAAGTGCTAAGAGATGCCACTCTCATGGGTCATTGACCAAATGCAGTAACAATGAGGCAAGTGCAGGACTGGCGACAGTGCTGGGGACCTGTGAGACTCTGAGGTACACAAGGTGACCAGTCAGCAAGCTGCGCAGAAAAGGAGGGAGAGAGGGATAGAGCAGAGTGAAAGGTTAGCAGGGTAGAGGGAGAAAGAGGTTTTAGCGTGGGTATCGTGTAGACTATTAAGACTTTGAAAAAGATAAGCTGAACCTTAGAGTTAAAGGACACTTCATTCATTAGTTTGCATAAATGTGACCATTGTTCATCAGTGAACTCCTGTTGCGAGTACCAGCTCCATCTGAGCCTGGCATTAAACATTGCAGTTGGTGCTCTTTTTTGCACTGGCCCAAACAGTGTGGACACCCTTTTCCTGACCCCTGTAGTTTTAAAAGCCTGTGTGTGGGTTCTAATTGGAATGTAGGAAAGTACAGTGCCTGAAGTGACCCCCCACCCATCCTTGTTTAGTGTTTTCCCAGTCTATGAATTGTCCATCCATGAACATGTAGCCCAGTGTACGTAACTGTGCCACCTGCCAGCACTTGCTGATTCTGCCGACCATGGTGGGGTTTAGCGCAGGGTTATCCCAGAGAGGGAAACCTCTGTCATAGGGGATGGATACCCACAGGTGGCGAAACTGGTTCCTCCAGGGTACGCGTGTGATTCCCACCGGGTCCAATGCGTTTTCTGGTTTGCAATAAGGATTGCAAGTTAGCTGCCCCATCTACCCCAGTTTCCAGTTTGACAACATGTCGGGGGCCTGCATGTACCCATACCAATGCCTGTCAATTGTTCTTGCCCATACAAAAAAAATAGTTCAAATTCTGGGGCTGCAAAGCGCCCCAAGACATATGGTTCTGCCAGATCAGCCAACTTCATTATAATAGGACCTGATGTCCATATCAGATCAGTGCACAGGTTCACTAATTCTTTGAACAAGGTTCCACCTGGACATAAAAGTATGTTTTCAAACATGTTTAGCAGTTTAGGAAGTAAAGTAATCTTTAGCAATGAGATTCTGCCTAGTAACAACACCAGTAGTTTGGTCCATCTTGCCAACATTGACTGCAGGTGAGTCATGTATGTGCCATAATTCCAGTTGAAGATGTGATTATTGGAATGTGGTCTATTATTCCCAAATATTTATTCGAGTCACTAGCCCAGTTAAGCCCATCCAAATGTGCAGGTTAATGAGTATTGGGTGTTGATGGGAATTCTTCAGATTTAGCTCTATTAATCTATAGACCCGAAAATGAATTAAAGATGGTCACTGCTTGAATTATAGGCTCTATATTCTGGCTTGGATCTGCCAGGAATAGAAAAATATCTGCCAGGAATAGAAGTAATGATATTTTCTTTCGGGATGCCTCCCAATTCTTAAACATGGCTCTGATGATGTCAGCCAGTGGCTCCATCACCAAAGCGAACAGTAGTGGCGAAAGGGGGCACCCTCGCCTCTGACCAGGTCAAGAGTTGGTGATAGCATGTAATTAATTTGGGCACTGGCATATGGATGTGTGTATCGTAGCCAGATCCAGGCTATAAAATTAGGGCAGAAACAGTTCTATTCAGGGACTTTGAAGAGAAACTGCCAGGACACAGGGTCGAAGGCCTTCTGCATGTCCACTGTGATAGCTACTGTCTGAGCATCTGGGTCTAGAAAGGATTTTACACTCAATAGTTTACAGAGATCTGGGGTCGTGGTGTGCCCCAGGATGAAAATAGATTGATCTGTGTGAATTAAATGTGGCATTAGAAGGAAGAGCTTAGTCGCTATTACTCTGACACAGATTTTGATGTCTACATTAGTAAGGGATTGTGGGTGAAATGAACCACATTCATCCACTGGTTTCCCAGACTTTAAAAGGAATATTATGGATTCTTGCAGTGTCTTTGGCAGTATCTGTTTAGAAAGAGTTTCTTCCCACAGTTGCAATAAGTATGGGCAAGTAGCTTCCAAAATCCCTTGTAAAATTCAGAGCTTGGTCCGCTAAAGCCAGGCAACTTGCCATTAGGTAGACTATAAATCACTGCTTACATTTCTTCCAGCTTTATAGGGGTTTTGAATAGGGAGATAGCTTCTCTGGAGAGCAGGGATGTTGGGATACTGTATATGTATGGTCTTAATTCAACTCTGGCTACCTCATTCAGTGGTCCAAAGAGATCAGAGTAGAAGTGGTAAAATGAGAAGCCTAAGACCGGGAACTGAAGCTGAACCATCCTACACTGTGCATCAAATGTATCTGGGGCACTCCCATGTCGATAACCCAGGCCGGGAGGAGCGATTGCCGCTGTGGTACTGTCCTTGGCTCCTGCAAGAAAGCCGCACCAGTAAAAGCAGCACAGCAGGTGAGTCAGAGAAACTGATTCAAAATCAGCTTGTGTTTGAACCAAGGTTGCAAGCGGCAACATTGTTTGAAGAAATCCACAAAGGACAGTGTTTGAAGCACATATAATGAGAGGCGCGAACAAGTGGAAACTAAATGTACTTTAAAAAAGCCAAATAGAGTACCGTGAACAGAGTGGTCCGGCGCCACATGGTTGCTCATTCGAAGGTCTCTGTTAGGGATCCAACTGAATAGGAACTGCTTTGTAAAAAATAAACTTTGTATCGAAGTGGTCCTGCGACGGGTCAAGCTAAACCCTGTGCACATTCCAAAGCCTTCGATAAGTATAAAGTGAACTGTAATAGGTCCGGGCCCGGCTGATGGAAAGTGGAAAAAGGATCTGAGACCGTTTGAAGGGGATCCGCGCTGAACCATGAATCACCCAAGAAGGAATATTTTTGGAATCTTAAAATAAAGGGATCTGTGCCTGGAAGAGGGGGCTCCACCGTAATAGAAAAGGGATCTGAGCCCAGCTGAGGGGGGATCCAGGCAGAGATACTCAAATAACATAATTATAAGAAGAACATAACTTTCTATTTTGTTTTGTACATCAGGCCCTCTGAATCAAGAGACTTTGAAGAGATAAGATACTTGGGCACAGAAGGTGCTGATGCTGGAATTGGAACTGTATCCTCATGTTGAGGAAGCCAGAGTATGTGCTTGGATCATTGAACCGCCTTGCCCCGTACTGAAAACGTGAGGAAGGAAGGCCAACGGCCCGAACATCCTGACTTATCATTTTGTGAACGCTTCTTTCTTTTGCATGAACATTCCCCCACACTATTTGTAATTTAGCAGTAAAGATTGGCAATAGGTTTTTAGTACAGGCCCTTTTATTTTGACAAGACTCCACTAGGACTGCATTATTATTATTTTATGGTCGTAGCTTGCTCCCATCTGTAGATTTAGGTTTAGGTGTTCCCCCCCCCTGTGAAAGTTCAATAAACACCCTTGACTCTGGTCACTTGTTTCTGCCTTTCTTTGATACCATGCCTTCCTTACAATATAGAAGCCAGAGGAGTATACCTTTTGCTTTCGGGGAAATGGCACTATACCGATAGGAAGGAACAGTCATTGCAATAAGACATAATAAGACACAAAGGTGCTGCAGCTTTGATGAATGAATACTGGGTGTGTGGGCAATATCCATACATACACCTATAGCAATCATGGATTGACCACCTTGCACTCAGCAGTTCAAGTAGTTCCTGACTCCCACCTGTCTGTTATGAATGTGCCAGCCCCAGGACCAACTAAGGACCAACTAACTAAAAGGCGATCCTGGAGCAGTATGGCTTATTGTTTGTTTGTTTGTTTTCATTTTTGTAACGCGCGCCAGACCCGGAGGTATCAGGGCGCAATAAGCATCAAGAAGGTTGTTCAGCTTAGGTTACAATGCTGTACAGGAATATACAATGATACAAGTAGTAAGTGGTCCAGTATGTACAAAAGGAGAACAAGAAAACAGGTAAGTTACACAATTAGGTAGAAACGCAGTTGTTGCTGTACATAGTCTGAATATATGAGAGGGGGCTTATACAGAGTCTAGGGTTGGAGGCCCTTTTCCTTGATCCAGCATATAAGGTTAGATCTGAAGCGGAGGAATGGTGAAACTTCCCTCAGGGGTGAAGGGAGAGGATTCCATTATTGGGCAGCTTTGACCGGGAAACTGCTTCCACCAGACTTGGTGCGTTTAAATCTAGGCACTGTTAGGAGGTTGGTATTGGCAGTTCTCGTGGGGCGGATAGAAGATTGTCTTGTAAATCTGGCTATGAGGTACTGAGGTGTGGCGTGGTGGAGACATTTATGTGTCAATGATGCTGTTTTGAGAAGGATGTTATCTCTTGTGGAGAGCCAGTTATTGGCTCTTCTGATGTCAGAAATGTGGGCTTTTTTGGGGATGTTTAAGGCAGCTCTCAGACTGTTGTTTTGTAGAATCTGGATCTTGTTGGTAATGTATTTATTGCTCCCTAGATATAGGGCATTACAGTAATCCAGTTTGGACAAAACAAGGGCTCTAGCTAGGGTAATGCAATTGTTGCGAGAAAGAAAGGGTTTAGCTGCTCTGATAAGTTTGCAGGTGTAAGCTGTTGATGAGGCCATAGAGTTGACTTGTTTTTTAAAAGTCAGTGTAGAGTCTAGGTAGAAACCAAGGGTTTTCAATCCCTTGGCTACTGTAATATTATTGTCATCTATTCTGAAGTTGGAGTAGTTGTGGCCTAATTTGTTAAGGTTTGCCAGGGTGCCAAGGATGAGAAGTTCTGTTTTGTCATCATTCAGGCATAGACCGTGAGAGGCCATCCATGCCTGGATGATGAGGTATACTCTGTTCACAAACGACAAATCCTTATTGTAGTCTCCCGTCAACGGAATGAGGATCTGGGTATCATCAGCATAGTTGGTGTTGGTGATACCCAGGCCATCTAGATCGTCAAAAAGGGGCTTTGTGAAGATGTTGTACAAGGTAGGGGAAACACAGGAACCCTGAGGCACACCGCACGTGATAGGTATGGGGTCAGCGGCTGCTGAGGGAGAGAAGACTTGCATGGTCCTGTTGTTGAGGAAAGATTGGATCCATCCTATCGCTTCTTCAGAGAAGTGGGCAGTAGAGTTCAGGTGGCTGCATAGGATTCTATGGTCTACTAAATCGAACGCCGATGAGAGATCAAGTAAGAACAGTAGTGCTGCCTTTCCATTGTCTCTTAGTGTGTCAATTTGTGCCTTAAGGTCAATTAGTGCCGTTTCAGTCCCATATTGGGGTCTGAAACCAGAATGTCGTGCTCCTAAAAGGTGATTGCATTCCAGGTAATGTTGAATTTGGAGGTACGCCACTTTGTCTAGGATTTTAAGCAGGAAGGGAACTGTGGTGATGGGGCGGTAGTTAGTCGGTATGGAGGGGTCAAGAGTTTGTTTTTTAAGAAGTGGGAGGACCCAGGACTGTTTCAAATTGGTGGGTATGGTGCCGGTGGAGAAGGAGGCGTTAAGGAGTTTAGAAATGAAAGGGGACAGGTCTCGTGCAGCGTCCTTTATGATTTGGGCTGGGCAGGGGTCGCCTTGGCAATTAGAAGGCTTAAGAGTGAGGATGACTTTTTCAACTTCGAGGATGGATACTTTTTTGAAATTGAAGTGGGATATGGGTTGATTAGGAGGCGGCATAGTGTGCGGCAGTGGCGCAGGGGTGTTGTTGGGCTTGGGTGTAAGGCGGAGGATTTCATTTTTGTTATTGATCTTGGGTTGGAGTGTAGCTACCTTATTGGATAGGGCACTCTGAATACTGGTGCACCATAGCTTATCCTTAAGACAGGTGACGGGGCAAGGATAGGTGTTTCTATCTCCTTGAGGATGGTGAACAATTCTTTGGTGCTTGAATTAGCTTGAGAGATGCAAAGGTTAAAGGAGGATTGTTTGGCGAGAATAATTTCTTTTTTGTAAAGGGTGGCTATTTTGCTAAGGCTATTTTTGTTAGAAAGAGAGGGATCGTGTCTCCAGATTTGTTCACTTTTTAGTTTTTCTAGTCTGATTGCTTTCAAGTGAGGAGAGAACCATGTATTCACATGTTTTTTGGGTTTGCTCCTTCTGTGTTTTAGTGGTGCTATAATGTCTAGCGAAGAAGTCATGATTTTGTTATATTTCTCTACCAAAGTGAAAGGATTTGTCTGTTCCGGGAGTGAGTTGAAGGTGGGGAGCATCAACAGAGATAGTTTTTCGGCAGTAATATTGCATTTATTTCTGGTGGGAATGGCAGGTGCTAAACTGTTGGTAGGCGCGCATTCGGAAGTGCATTCATAAGTGCACCGGCTGTTGGGCTGCCACGCTGCTGGAGACTGGAGCTCTGCTGCTGCATTCACGGACTCTGCTGAACTTGGTTACTTGTTTCTCTGCCACTAGCACTGAGTCGGCAAGAGGAAGTTTTGTCCACGTTGCAACATGCTCAACTCCACCTTCTGACCTTCCTTTAGGCACGCCCCCCACTCAGCCTCGCTCTCACGCTACAGCTACAAACTATCCAGTGCACGCGCATCGCGCGCGCGCATTCGGAAGTGCATTCATAAGTGCACCGGCTGTTGGGCTGCCACGCTGCTGGAGACTGGAGCTCTGCTGCTGCATTCACGGACTCTGCTGAACTTGGTTACTTGTTTCTCTGCCACTAGCACTGAGTCGGCAAGAGGAAGTTTTGTCCACGTTGCAACATGCTCAAGTAATTATTTGGACTTCAAACGACTCAGGCAGCCCCTGTATGCTCTTTGTTAACTGTGCTATCTGTGTTAACTGTGTATTTGTTGGCACACATTTCTCAACTTCTTCTCTCCTTCTCTTTCTTCCTATTTTACTGCAGCTCCGCCTTCTGACCTTCCTTTAGGCACGCCCCCCACTCAGCCTCGCTCTCACGCTACAGCTACAAACAATCCAGTGCACGCGCATCGCGCGCGCGCATTCGGAAGTGCATTCATAAGTGCACCGGCTGTTGGGCTGTTCGGCGTCTGAGGTGGGGTGGTCTAGAGCCTTACAGTTGACACTCTTAGGGCTTTATTTGTTGTCCTGATTAGAGGTAATCATCTTTGCCGCTGTTTAAGGCTGTTGTATGCGTTTTTTTCTGAATTGGTTGTGAATCTTTAAAGGTGATACATACTATCCTGTGGAGCGACCTTCTGGCATAATTAAGTGCTAAGGCGCCTTATAGGATTAACTAGTGACTAAAACGCTATCATTGTAAAATCTCACGTAGAAATCAATGAGGTTTGAATAGACTTGGCATTGAATGAAAAGGATAAGGTATTCAAGGCTCTCCAGAATTGATTACCATCGTTTATATTGTTTGATGCGTTTGTTGGCATTTTACTCGACTGAGAGGTTTTGGCTCTAGGCTATATTCTGCCGTCGAGTAGTTTTGCCCTTAAGTACCATCATTATGGCCGAGGGCCTTCGTAGTGGCAAAAAATCTAACAAGCACATTCAAAAAAAAAAAACTGAGGTGGATTCGGATGACATCTCTACATTGTTGGACATTGTTCCACCCCCTGCTATTATAGAGGAGGATCTTGAGGTTAACCTCAACTCTATCACCGATGTTTCCCTAGAAAAAATAGCCTCCCTTGGTACAGTGTCAGGGTTGTTGGAATCTGGAAATGGGGTGGTGGATATGCTCATCAATTCCCCAGCTGGCTATGGTGTTAAAACATCCCCCTCTGCGACTAAAGAAGCTTTGAAGGAGTCTGAAACTTCATGTTTATCCAAAGATTCTTCTTTTCCAAAGCTTTTGACACTTCCAGCTGGCAGTGAAACTTATGAGATTGTAGACTCTAAAATCGAGGTTCATGCAGAGATTGAACATGAACCCTTAAAGGCTAAATATACAAAGCTGAATATGTCCATGAGTCCTTCCCAGGAGTCAAAGTCCCCCCCCTATGAACCAAAATATAATGATTCACAATAAAATACAAGGGTCTATCTCTGTCAAAGAAGCCAATAAATTATCCCCTAGGGGATGGGGCAATGAAGAGCCCATTCTTGATCTTAGCCTTTCTAGAGAGGCCATTAGAAAAGAGATGGGGACAGAGAGCTTCGGATTCCACCCGGCTGATTTCTCTATGCTGGCACCTGCGATTGAGATGGAACCCGGAAAGCGTATAAGACTATCATATGAACCCTCAACCCCTGTGAATAAAAGCAAACATGGGATTGAAAATGTTTTCTTATTTAATAATCCTCCATCTTACTCCTACTCTGTTCCTTCTCAACTTAGTGCCCAAAAAGAAGCACGTTGATTGGGTGGTATCCCTGCACACAGAAAGCCTAGTGCTGGTGCTTCAACTATTCAGTCTATGAGCTCTCCAAACTTAGAAAAATTGCTGCCTCAAGATTTCCACCCTTCTCCTGGTCCGGAAATTATTGGTGTTTCTCAGTATGAACTTAATGAGTCGCTATCTCCTAAACTTATACCACAGCCTACTCATGTCCCGGAAATTGAGAAAAATTGTGATGATGAATACCAACAATGTTTTGAAACCTTCCCTGTTCTAACTCGGATCTTAAATTTATTGGATAAGGGTCATGTGCAAACTCACGAAGAATTAAAAACTCTGCAGATTCAAATGATTGATCTCATAACTAAGCAAAGTAAAATGGAGGGCATGCTGCTCTCCTGCAACATGTTCTCGTCTCTGTGTTATAAAAAGGTGGAGACTTCCAATTCCCACAACATTGCTACACAAACTAAATCCTTTGCAGAGGCAGTGTCTGAGGGCTCTCAGTCTAGACCTGGTCCCATGATTTCCACTGGCCTGCCTATAAAGAAATCAGAGGACGTAAATGCCTCAAATATTGCTTCTTTGGCAGTCTTGGTTTCAGAGATGGCTACCACTCTTAAAGCTTTATCAGCTCCAGGGTTAAGAGTGTGTAGTCCTGGAGGAGATGAAAAAAATGATGCTTGTCTGGACAGCCCATCCGCGTTGATTGAACTTATTGACCCATGTGTAGAGAGACTTGAATTAAATTCAACTAGAGAAAAAACTTCTGTTGTCCTACAAGAAGTTGCGATTCCTCCATTTCCCCAAACAAAAAAACAAAGAAGAGCTCAGGCTCGTGCAGAAAAGCGAAATCTTCCCATCAAAAAAATGAAAGGAAATCTAGAAAAAAAACAAAAAAATCAAAGGTGTGAAAAAATCGATAAGCATAACACACATATGAGAGACATTTGTAACTTATCTGGGGGTGACACTATCATTGATTTGAACCAATTGAATGACGAGTCTAAAGCAATGCTGAACCTTCCGGAATCTATTCAGACGGCCCCAGCCACACAGAAAGAGGCACTTGGATTGAAAAAAGCATTGGAAATTAACAAAGAGGGTGTTTTTGATGTGTGTCTGGTGTCCAAAGAGACAAAAAGGGTTGTTTCTAGCGACAAGAAAGAAGTTGTCTGTCGGGATGATGGTCCAGTAAATGTGAACTTGGAACCTGTCTCTCGAGCTTCTCTTCCGTTTCAGAAACAATCTACTCTTTCTAACTTTTACCCCTTGTTAGATCCTAAAAAGACAGAAAAAGTGATCGTTGGCCCAGACAATGGGCCAAGTGCTCCCTTAAATGTAAAATGGGAAAAAACTAAAGCCAACACAATTAAGCCTACTCCTAACGGCAGCAGCGTTCACTCTGATGGGGTGAAGACTGCTGTAGTAGGTACTATGTTGGGTGGTTCACCCGCTCATGCCAAATTACAAGAAATAGGTCAGACTGAGTCTAATTCTGACCGCTGGAATTCAGTGCCAAAAAACAGTCCTGCAAAGGCCCATTTTATAGATATTAAGTCGGCTTCTGTAATGGGATGGGAAAGCGACCCTGAACGTTATGGAAAGACGCGTCTGAATCGCACGTTTGTGATGACTGCCATCCAAGACATTCCAGCTCTTCGTATCATCCGCTCTAACGATATTGACTGGGTGAAATTGGCAGATGTGAATAATAACAGAATGATCTGTAAATTCATGTCTCCATTTATTCTGAAATTGCTATGGGAACACAAAGATGATCTAGCATCCATTGGCCTAGTAACTACCATTTTTTCATCAGTTGAAGAAGCTACAACCTTTGTGGAAATGTTGCCTCCTATAGCTGAAAGCATCTTGCCTTGTTCTATTGCAGGCAATTTATTCAATCTTGATGCCAAGACCATGAAACAATTTATGGCTTTTGTATCGGCGATAAAGGAGTCGTCATGGAAGGATCCTAATATTGTTCAAGTGTCAAATTCTTCGAGTGGGATGAGTGAATCCTAGCCTGGCAAAGTCACTCATCTTTTCATGGAATCCATGCGGTCTGAGTAATTTTAAAAAATGGTATTCTCTTAATTACCATCAAAGACCAGATATAATGCTTTTGCAGGAGACCATGTGCCAAACTAACTTTGTAATAGAGGGCTATTCCGCCTTCGTTCAGGTTGCAAGGCGGGGCCTTTGTGGAAGACCATCAGGTGGTCTTGCGATTTTGATTAATTCAGCCTACAGATGCTCTACAGAATTGATTAGCTGTTCTGCTTCTATTTTAGCTTGTGCATTGATTGATGATGAGGACCCTTCCACGACTCTTATATTGCTTTGCATCTATTGGAACAAATTAAGTATGTCAATTGAGGCCATTTTAGATGAACTGAATGCTGTGCTAGAAAAAGGATTTATATTGTTCCCCACAGCCAGGATAATTGCAGGGGGTGACTTAAATTGCTATTGTTATGATGAAGGTTCTCATTCTAGTGTTATGTGGAACAATCATTCGATGGTCTCTAAGAGATATGGGCAAATGTGGAACTCTTCTTTTCTGGAGTGGGATATGCAAACTCTGCTATTCCAACTTGAACCTTTCAATTACACCTGGGCAAGAGCTGATTACAAGTCTCTAATTAATTATTTTTTTGTTTCTTCAAGGCTATATTCATGTGTAGACTCCGTGATGATTATAGATCCAGCAATAGGAGACCACATGATAATATCTCTGTCCTTGAATATTCCTACGTCTCGTTATAAAGACGAGTTGTTACTTGCTCTAATAGAACCTGATCGCCATGCCTTATCTGTGAAGTGGAATCACAAAGTATGCCTTACTTTCATCGACTGCCTCGAGTGTGATTATGACATCATTCATCATTCCAACTTAGAAGGCATTCCCCTTCTACAAATAGACAATATAAATACAAACAGAATTAAAACCCATCTTTTAAAATTAAAAGAATCCTTAAAAAAGAAGACTCAAGTCCTTCTCAACCATACTCACAAATTTAACCTCCAAGTGGCGCTCTTGAAAGCTCAAAATAACTCAGAGATTAGAATACTTAGAAAAGGCAACACCTCCCTATCAACCTGATCAGACCTTATTAGAACTGTTAGACAACGTTACAGAAACAAGCTAAAATGGTTGAAGGGTCACCTGCACTATGAAGACAATCAAAAAGTCTTCTACCACTTGCTAAAACATGACTCCAGGCAAATTTGGAATACCTTGCATACTATTACCTGTGTCTCTGCTACTACGATCGACTCAGTGATTTCTGCTGAAACCTGGGTCGCCTACATTAGACCTAAATTTCAACTACCTGAACGTTTTAATACGTTAAAAGGTGGCGAGCCCAAGCTTCCTCTCAAAACATTACCTTTGTGGTCGATTGGCGATATCATTTAGGCTATAGGGAAACTTAAACCCTCCAGGGCCTCTGGTCCGGATGGTATTCCTCCCTGTGTATACAAAGCTAACCCTACCTTCTGGGCTCGTATACTTAAAATCAAATTTGATTCTATTTTGTTTTCCGGTATCATTCCTCCGTCTTGGACCTCTGCCCTTGTCATTCCTATTTATAAAAAAGGTCCTCCTAATTTACCTGCAAACTATCGTCCAATAGCGTTAACTGACGCCTCCTCAAAAGTTTTTTCTTTACTTCTGCTACAAGAATTACAAATGTACATCAATGATGGTAACCTTTTGTCACCCTATCAAGTAGGTTTTAGGAAACACATAGGTTGTCCTCTTAATGCCTCCATTCTTTGTCACCTTCAGGCCTTTACTTCCTCCTCCAAACAAGGCCCTGTTTACATAGCTAGTTTGGACCTCACCGCAGCTTTTGATTGCATTATTCGTGAGATACTGTGGAAGAAAATGCTGGCCATGGGGATCCCGCATTATCTGGTTGCATTGATTGCTTTGTTGCATAAAAATACATCCTATCGCATCCGGCTGAACAAAGAAGGAGCTCTTTCTAACCCCATCTCAACAGAAATGGGGGTGAAACAGGGTTGTATCATGGCAGCGGTGCTATTCAACCTATATCTCTTGGGTCTGGATGAGACATGGGTGACTGGAAAGTGTTTTCCAGCCAAGCTTGGTAATATCAAGTTGGATTGGATGGGTTTTGCCCACGACCTGCTATTCTTTGACCGAACCCCTTTTGGGCTTCAAAGGAAATTAGATCTATTTGCAAATTTTGCCCTCACCCATAATCTTTCTCCTAATCCTATGAAATCCTCCATACTCATTTTTTCGGGTGGAAAACTGAATCCGCATTGCTTTTCCTGGTACCTAAATGGTATGAAAGTAGAATACGCTGTTTCGATTCGGTACTTAGGTTACCCTCTTACCGATTCATACTCTGTAACAATGTGGAAACAATTTCTCAATCAAAAAGTGAAAACTCTTGCTTCACAAATGAAAATCATTTTCCATCGATATTGCATGTTCTCTTTACTTCCTCTTATTCAATTCTATCTCCAGAAAGTTGAACCCATTATTCTGTACTCCCTAGATATCTGTAGCTATGATATTGATGATTTCCTGAATATATTGCAGGGAAAGCTGTGGAAAACTGTACTTGGCATGGCTTTAACTATTCCAAATGTAATGATATGCCACGAACTAAATATATTACCTTTGTCAGTAAAATACAATTGGAGATGTATCACAAACTACTCTAAAATGCTTAACCCGCCTAGGAATACTTTATATTTCGAATTTAATAAAATCTTGGGTGACTCATATATAAAATCTTTACATCTTCAAACTATAAAAATTACCAATATTCTTTCAAAGATTCATGAGACTCCCGATTCTATTAGCATGTGGCTACCGAGTCAAAAAAAGAAATACCAAAGATTCTTTTGGAGCATTATGATGGATAAAATGGGTACCTATCCATCATTTGATGAATACAACCTTTTTCGAGGCAAATGGGAATGTAGACTAAATTACCTAATACAGTTTCCTTCTGCGTTCGCAAGGAAAATCTACATGCGTTTCAGATTAAATCAATTTCACACACGTCAACGTACAAAAAATTGGGCCGACGGTTCTAAGAGTCTTGATGCGACATTCTGCCGTTTTTGTGAAAATGTTGATATACCCGAAACGCTAAAACATCTGGTGACTTATTGTTCTTATTTTGAATTATGGCGTATCCAAATATTTGATAGTTCCTTTTCTTGTTCAGTTATCTCAAGGGAATCTCTCTGGACACGTTGCATGGAAGGTTATAGTCAAAGCCTGACTCTTAAATTGATAAACTTACTTGTAATTATTGAAGCTAAAATGGTAGAAGTATTGACAACTGACTGAATAACCTTGGGGAAATGGTTTAGAAACTAGTTCGGCTAAAGATTTGTTTTATTTATCTACTAGCGACTATTATTCTATATAATTTGTCTCATCTGACTATCTTATTGTTCTGAAAATGAGCATAGATAGCTGTGCCTTTGTTCATTTATATTGTGTTTGTGCATTTATATTGTTCATTTACATTGTGTTTCCTCTATCCTGTAATCATTATGTGCATTGAATATTCTTAGAGAGTCTAGAAATTGTTTGGCCTAACTGCAAGGTGTTTCACTAAGTGCTGAAGAAACACTGTTATGTGTAACCTGTATATGTGAATGTGTTTGTTCCACTATTTTATGTCATTTTTTTATTCCTTGTTTATTTTTTAAACAATTTTTAATGTATATTATGTATCGTAAATAATTAACTGTAAAGGTTTTTTTCTTAAATAAACCAAATACAAAAAAAAAAAAAAAAAAAACTGTTGGTTGGAGGTGAGGAGGGAGTGTCTTCGATAGTGAAGGAAATCAGGTGGTGATCGGACCAAGGCTGAGGTGTCAAAGATGTGATGGAAGTCTGGCAGTTATGATCTGCTACCCAGTCAAGGGTCCTACCTTATTTACTACAACTGACACTTTTTTACCTCTCTGCTGGTGCCAGGTATCCAGACTGCAGCAAATGCCAAGTGGCGGCAGATCACCAGGTGGGAGATACTTCAGATGGAAAACCAGACAGTGCAGGGTCTTAATTCGAAAAAGGCTGCATTATGGGCAATCAGGCTAATGACCCTCCAGAACAGATATGTTCTTGATAACTCATAGCTATTGAAGGGGGCCTGTGCACGAAAGCTGGTATGTGTTGCTGAACATAAATCCCCCCAAATGATGCTCGCAGTGGGTCATTGTCCCATACAATATAAGCCTTGCATAACTTGATAATTGATATGGTGAAAGAAGCGGGTGTGAGCCCCGATGATTGGTTTGATTGAATGTTTTCGTGGGACCCATTCTGCCTGCAGATAGTAGTAAAAATGCTGGTTCCCATCTTGGTTTTTCTGCTCGTGCTTTTTTCTTTGTATGAAATGATTCTGAGGTGCGGCACAAAGACGTTGACCAGGAGAGCCATGATGATAGTATTGATAAGGGTGGGTAGAACTCCTCCTCTCAGAAAACGCAAGTATACACAGATGGATAGATGAAATGGGGTTGGAAGACCAAAGATTATGAAAATAGAGTGGCCTTTGGAACCCCTGTGAATGGTGACCACACACCCACCACACCCAGAGAACTATGTACAGTGCTGGGTTGTTTTAGCAGGAGAAGGAGGGTGTTGTTTTAAGATGGTTACCCAGGAAGGGTGTGCACAAGGGAGGGGAGCTTACATCATGTGTGTAGGGAATGGATACCCAGAGATGATACAGAAGGGTTAGTTAAGTAAAGGGGGGAATTTTGAGATGCATGTACAGCATCCCAGCCAGGCAAAAACGTACAGGTTAAGGAAAACCTACTAGCATGAACTATCATGGTAGCAGATTGAGGTTTGCACAGCAGAAGGAGCATGTATTGTTTTTAGTTAGGTTTGACACATATTAGATACTCACATATACAACACAGAAAGATCAACAAATGTATTACTGTAGCAGTTGCAGAGGTTAAAGATAGAGCAGTATTATAGTCCATGTGTTTAGTGGTTATATCCAAAGTTATGGTCCGAACTAAGGTGTGCGGAGGAGCTGAGACAGGTGAAAGATGGAGTTAGAAAGATGCTTTGGTAGAAGGGAGTTCAGTGTGATAACATCACAGAAGTGTTGCCTATTGGAAGTTGAGGCCTAGTACCTTCTAAACAGAACAGAATGCAGGCCCTGATGTGGAGCTGTGACTCTGTGTAGCTTAGCTCTAAAAATAAATCTCCTTTCCCATTACCTAGGAGAGAAGCTGGGGTCAGAGATCACCAAGGTGTACAAATAAACTCTAAATGTATCCAACTGTAGGTCCTGAACATGGTGGGAATGGAATATAAGATGATAAGGATGCCACATTTGAAGGACAAATTAAGGAGAACATGGCATAAGGTTTTGTGATGCTAAGAGGCTAAGCAAGGATTTAGAGCTCTTCTGCCGTCCCCAATGAGCGGTCATCTCAATACAAGTAAGCGCACAAATGAAACAAATAAATTGCATTACTGGGCATCTGGGGTTTGAAGGAGATAAGGGGCAGCCTTGTCTGGAACATCCTGTCATTTGAGACAGGAGGAGCAGAGGTGAAGCCAGTAAATTAAGTAGCTTGCGTATGTCACGTCATCTGGTATAATGAGAAGGCCTATTGCCTTAAAAAGTAGAATTGACCTCACCAGTCCACTTCGGTAACGTCTGGAATGGAGGGATGCACATCATGTGACAGTCTCTATATATGAATGTGTCAATAGGTTTGACTAGCCAATCCCATACCTGGATTTACTAGTGATCATGCAGGGGACCACATGTTAGAGGAATGGGTTTAGATAGTGTGTGACCAATCAGACCAGGGACTAGAGGGTGGCATTCACATGTTCTATAGGGGTAGCCAATTAGGGGGTGGGATAACATTGTAACCTGTATAACCACATGTTGTGGTTTCCTACTATAAAAGATGTAACCTTGTGGGATGTGATGAGCTCTGTGTCAGTTCCGTTGAGAGGGAGGTGACTACATCCTCCATAGCTACTGCCCCTCACCCAACCCAATATTGCACAAGTGAGAAATGTTACTCACTAAGGAAGCCATACCCCACATATGCCAGACAGGTGCAGCAGAATATAAATATGATATAAACTAAAGATGGCGAGAATAAACAAACTCACAGAGAAACAACACATGTGCGTGCAATAGACTTGAAGCAAATGTGTGCTCAAAATGAAGAACATGAACACTAGGTCAAATTTGCATTTATACACAAAGGGGGTCATTACGACCCAGGCGCTAATTGCGCCAACTTTACCACCATGGTGTAAACTATGTTTACACCATGGTGGATGGCGGATTTACCGCCCCATTCCAAGGTGAGTGGGGCGGTAAATCCCCATTTCCCATTTTCCCTTCCCCATTCCCATTTTTGCCCCATAGGGCATAATGGGAGTGGGGAAGGCGCTAATTACGCCACCGTAAATTACGGTGGCGTAATTAGCATCATGGCAGGTTAGCGCCATGGATTTTAACGGCTGCTAAAAGCAGCCGTTAAAATCAGAATCAGGCGTTAAGGGTTAACGACGGCGTTAACCCTTAACGCCTGGGTCGTAATGAGGCCCAAAGAATATTAACTGCATCCATTTAGACATGGATAATACTAACATAAGCAATGTATAATCTAAAAGCAACACGAACAACATGTATATATAGCTCACCAACAGAAACGTAACAGTAATGGGCAGCCATCCTTTCCAAAATGTAAGCCGCAGTACTTTTTCAAGTAAACGAAAAACTGTGAGGCTTCACAGGAACTTAAGCTGCTGAAACAACAAAATACATATCTGTGCAGAGCTCAGACAGTAGCTATGCAAACCAAGCCAAGGTTACAGAGAAAGTAAGGAGGGGCTGAACGTCTCAGAGAGCAGACAAGATCACAATTCCCAAGGCACAGGCCATATATTCTTAGATTAAATAAAAGGACAACCAGCCTTTGTAAGCCAGGTGCAGGATAATAATAAGTTCAAAACCTTCATAGGGAATGGATCAAGAAAGTCCCCAGCGGTAGAGAAAACAGTAACACCTGCACTAATATTAGCAAAAATCCCAACAAATGCAGGATGAAATAATTCCAAATGCAGTCTCATCACACGTGACATATAATTGAGGAACATTAGCAACAAGCACAAATAGGACACCTGCCTTACTCCTTATGCATATTACCAGACACACAGTGCCATACAAGGCCAACTACAGTGGAGTCACCCCACTGCTCATGGCATAGGAATAAGGGATGGTATATTTTTCTGTTGAAAGGAAAGCAGTTTACAGACCTCCCTCCCCTTACTCTCATCTGGCTCATGTCTTGAGGACCTGTCAGTTTTCCACAGTTGGTCAGTAGAATGCCAAACAATCAAGACCCTCAATGCTAGGATGCCCAGCACATACTGTACCAACCAATATTCAATGGTATAATGATGGTTTTTATTGTCATAATTATTTTATTATTGTTATCAATTGCATTGTTGTTATTATTGTTTTGAATTGTTATCAATTTAGAGGTGGTCTCAGGAGGAGCCATCAAATAAGTGAAATCCAATTAGAAGTGTGACCCGTATAGAAGGTCTATATAGTCAATTACCTTAAACAATCCCATCATCCCATAGGTTTTTGTACCTAAGATTGTAGTGTGAGATCATTCATGATGATTGTTCACCTTACAAGATGTTGTTTTGCATGATAGCTCTTGAGAGTGACAACCCTTTCTTTTTATGCTGTCCCTGCTTTATTCTGGATGATAGTAAAGCTGGATTGTGTCTTTCACTTAGTCTATTTTCATTCATGAGTTATGTTTTTCTGGCTTCTGAGCCTATGCATGAATCTGGGGTGTTCCATGTCATCATTACAGTTTGTTTGTACAGTACCATCGGAGACCTTTTGCATGTAATAAACCTTGTTTTCCCTTGCAAAAAGGTGCAATGATTATTTTGCCTTTTGGATTATTGTTATTGTTCGGTTTTTGGGTTGCTATTTCTTTACATGTGGAAGGATCCTTTTCATCTGGTACACTCATAGGAGTGGGCAGCACCCTCCTGTGTATCCAGTAAGGCCCCAGACACCTTTTGCCACCTCTGCCTCCATCTGTAGCCCAGTGCATCCCATGTTGTGTCCTCCTGTGTTCCTCGCCCCTTGCTTCCCTCCCCCGTCACCGGTCCCTCCCATCTCCCACCCACACCCAATGTGATTGGTTGAGGCTTCCAGGAAGCACAACTACACCAAGAGCACCAAAGCAGCCTTGCATGTCTAACCGACTAAGGGTCAAGGCAAAGGGCACCTCCCTCACCTGTTTGCCTGTTTGCCCTCAGAGTCCCAGCCAGGCCCCTAAATCAGTCTGCAGCAACTTCCAGGTAAGAGATGGTCATTTGGCTGCATAGCCAGTGCTGTATTTGTGACTATTGATTTGAATTTAGTTGCATTTTTGTGTATTGCCACTCTATTGATCTTAGGTGTATAGTTTGTGTATTGCCACTATATGGAACTTCGGTGCATATTTTGAGCGTAGCCGCTGTATAGAATCCAGGTGCATATCTGAGTATAGCCTCTGTATTGCATTTTAAGGGCATATTTGAGTATTGCCACTGTATTGCATTTAGGTGCACATTTTGAGCATAGACACTGTATTGAATGTATGTGCATATTTGAGTATAACAACTTTATTGTATTTTACGTGCATATGTAAATATAGCCACTGTATTGAATTTAGCTGTGCACCTTGAATATAGCCACTGTATTGAATTTAGGTGCATATTCTGATTATAGCTACTGTATTGCATTTAGGTAGACATGTTTTAGTACAATCACTGTATTGAAGTTAGGTGCATATTTTGAATTTAGCCAATGTATTGTGTTTAGGTGCACATTTGAGTATAGCCACTGTATTGAATTTAGCTGCATACTTTGAGTATAGCCACTGTATTGAATGCAGGTGCATATTTTGAGCATAGCCACTGTATTGAAGTGAGGTGCATATATTGAGTATAGTCCCTGTGTTTAAACTTAGCCGCATTTTGAGTATAGCCACTGTATAGAACCTAGGTGCATATTTTGATAATATCCACTGTGTTTAAATGTAGCCCTTTTTTTAGTATAGCCATTGTATGACTAGAATCTAGGTGCACATTTTGAGCATAGCCACTATATTGAATCTATGTGTATATTTTAGTATAGTCACTGTATTGCATGTATGTGCATATTTTAAGTAAAGCCACTGTGTTTAAACTTAGCTGCATTTTTTGCACAGCCACTGTATAGAAGCTAGGTGCACATTCTGAGTATAGCCACCATTTTGATTCTAGGTGCATATTTGAGTATAGCCACCGTATTGTATTTTAGGTGCATATTTGAGTATAGTCACTGCACTGAATTTAGATGCATATTTTGAGTACAGCTGCTCTATTCGAAGTTAGGTGCCTACTTTGAGTATGGGCACTGTGTTTAAATTAAGCTGCATTTTACGTTTAGCCACTGTAATGAATTTAGATGCATATTTGAATATAACCACTAGGTTGAATCCAGCTGACCCTAAATATAGCCACTGTGGAATATTTTGAGTATAACCCCTGGGCTGAATTTAACGGCACTTTAAGCTTGCCATTTTGCTGAATTTCAGCTGCATTATAAGTTAGCCACACTAGAATTGTACGGAAACAAGTTAAGTACACTAAAACTGTAACGGATTAGAAAAAACAGACGTGAATCTAGCAACACAAGGATTGAACTGAATCTGTGAGGGAGACGCCTTTCCGTGTCAAAACACAACAACAACTTAACACAACCACAAGGGAAGCAACCGATTGAGGAGGGCACCCACCACTGGAATATACTGCAAGCCCAAACCTAAGACCAAGATGGAAAGCTGTCTGCCACAACCGCAGCAAGGCAGACCCCACTGGGTATCGCAACACACTGATTTATCTGATCTTAGGATAGGAAACAGCCTAGGAGGACACTCACCCCTGGTATACCACATAAACCCAAAGGCAAGACAAAATCAACAAAAGCAAGCCCCACAATCCTGCAACCACAACCAGGCAGACACCTCTGTGTACTAAAGCACACTGGTCTACCATGGATCCCAAGGAAGCAAGCAACCCAGGAGGGCACCCTACCCCTAGAAAGCATACATCACAAACCCAAACCCAAGACTGAGGCAAATAAGCATGGAGAGAAACAAACCAACACAACCCAACAGCGAGGAAGACATCACTGTGCTGCAACATACCGACCTAACCCAATCCAGGAGGGGACCCACCCTGGAATATATCACTAACCAAAATTCAAAACGGAGGCACATTACATCATCCACAGCGAGGATGACACCACTGTGTGTCGGAACAAACCAACTTAACCTAAGGCCAGGAAAGTAATTAATCCAGGAGGGCGACTGCCCCTTGAATTGATCAGAAAATGTATCAGAAAATTGATCAGAAATACAATAGGGAGGCAGAAGGAAACAACAACAGTGAGGCAGACACCACTGTGTATAGGAACGCACTGATTTAACCCAAGACCAGTGAAGTGACCCACCCAGGATGGCATACATCCCGAATCCAAAACAGAGACACAATACAACAACCACAGTGAGGCAATCACCACTATGAGTCAGAGAACACCGATTTAACCTGAGACCAGGAAAGTAACTGACCCAAAAGGGCATCTGTCCCTGTAATATACATTGAAAGCCTGAACTCAAAACAGAGGCACAATGCAATGACGACAGCGAGGCAATCACCATTAAGTGTCGGAACACAATGATCTAACCCATGACCCGGCCAAGTAACCAACTCAAGAGGGCATCCACCCCTGAAATATACCGCAATCTGATTCCGAATCCAAAAACGGAGGCCATGGCTGACAACCACAGCGAGGTAGACGCCACTGTCTACTGCAGCAGATTAACCCACGACTGACCTCAGGAATGATAACCACCCAAGAGGGCACCCAACCCTGGAATGCAGCCCAAACCCAAATCCAAGACCAAGACATCCAGACCACAAACATGCTATGATACAAGAAGGACAAAGAAACACGAATGGAAAACAAAAATAGAAGGAAATTGAACCCCATGGAACAGGAACCACCTACCAGAGTTCACAACACCCCGAAATCTCCATTAGCCTCCACTAAAAAGACTATGGATCTAGACCAAGACAAGAACTAAAACAGAATACAGCTCCTGCTACCTCTCCAACTATGACCTTGCCTCATCGGAAAACAAACAACCCTCAAACCCTTCCACATGTAATGACCCAAACAATCTGAAACCCCAACAGACAGCCAATCTGCACACCACAACACACAGTATCCATCAACCTTAAAGACATTTCCGGAAGGACCCCAACAAAAATCAGAGCTAAGCTAGAATACCTAACCATCCACACCCCTTACATAACCAAAGACTAGAAAAAAGACCACACAAGCAAACATCCCACTACTACGAACCAGAACAAAATACATCCCTCAATCTAATTGAACTCCTCAGTGAAGAGACAATCAGCAAATAACAGCCTCATCCAAGAGAGAACTTCAGGAAAAGAAACCCCAACAAACACCACCATGCCCCGAGCCATGGGAAAGGATATGCAACAATATATAAGGAAAAGCACACACTCTACAATGCAGCCTACTCAGCGTAGGATCCATGGCCAAACACAAAACAGAAATGTACAACCTCCTAAGCAGCACCAAAGCATTCCTCTTCACAGAAACATGGCTACAGGACAATTACAAAACAATCACCCACGAGGCCACACCAGACAACTTCAAACTAATACACTCCAATAGAGAAAACAATAGAGGGGGTGCGAGCGCTTTAGCACACAAAGACCAGATCTGCGCCACACCACTCCCTGCAACAAAAATAGAAGACTGAAAAACACTCCTTATCAACATGAAATCAAATATGCCAATCTACTGTTCCTCCTGATCTATAGACTGCCCATTCTACAACCCCAACTTTGCAACAAAGCTCACTGATGCCATTGCCATCCTCTCCACTTATCATGAGAACTTAATTGTTCTGTGGGATTTCAACATCTGGTTCAAAAAAGAAAACAAAACCAAAGCAAAACTCACTCAGTGCCGTACTGGAAACCCTCCATTTCAAAGAAATAGTAAAATGCACCCACCCAATGTGCTGGACATACCCTACATTCAATTTTCTGCAGAGATGGAATCTCGACCACCAACCCACAGGTACCGATTAAATGGAGTGATCGCAACTTGATCCCATTCACTGTCAAAATCCCAAATCCCCGGAAACGCAATACTCCATGCTACTAACAAAAGAAACTGGAAGAGTCTTTAACAGATCTAATGGAATCAACCAAACCAAATATCCCCCAACTAAACAGAATGATGCCAGACTCAGCGAAAGAAAAACTGGACATCTGGATCACAGAGGCCGTGGACAGATTAGCACCTGCAAAACTCTTCAAAGCCAGTGCAAAATGAAATGACAGCAAGATGGTTCACAGAAGAACTGAGGCAACTCAAAAAAACAAACCGCAAACTCGAAAAACAAAAGAAAAACCATTACAACCGATTGGACAAAAACTAATTCTGAATGTACAAATCAGCAGCCCTAAATGGAAAAATAACATACTACACCACAAGAATCGAATTAGAAACAAACCCACAAAAATAATTATTCAAATCCATCAAGGGAATTAGAAACCCAACATCATGCAACAAATGCATCATATTATCACAATCCCTATGTGACAACACAAACCACCTAAGAACAAAAATACAAGCAATTAAACAGACCATCAACGAAAGCCGCACATCCAAAAACAGAAATCTGGAACCTCTAGAGACCAGAGTAACGCCAACCATCCCAACATTCTCCCGATTTGAACCTATGAACGAAGAAACGTTCAACAAACTAATTAAATACACCCACCTTATCGGATCCCCCAGTGACCCATGCCACCCTACATCTTCAAAGAAATTCTCAAGCACAGAACAAAAGCATCATACGTTCGGCTACTAATGAATCTATCCTTAAACACAGGAATAGTACCTAAAACCTTCATATCAGCATACATCAAGCCCCCCCTAAAAACAAAACAGGAATTGTGGAAGACCCACCAACTACAAACCTATATCGAACCTACCCTACCCAGCTGAACTACTTGAGAACCATATCTACAAAATACTGCTCAACCATATAGAAAGCAATAGAACACTCATGCAGTCCTCGTGAGAGGAACATAATCAGCACCCCTATCCATATGGGGTGACCTAAAAATAAATACAGACAACAACAGCCTATCAGCCCTCATACTACTAGACCTATCAGCTAAGACACAATCAGACCCACAACACTTATTTAGAGATTGTAGGAATGCAGCATAAAGGACTCCACTCTACAATGTCTAGGATCCTTCCTCACCAATTGAACAGAAACAACATACATACTGCCATTTACATCTAACATCACACAACATCACCTGTGGTGTACCACATGGATCCAGCCTCTCCCCACTCCTCTTCTCTCTCTACATATCCTCCAAAGGAAACGTATTCAATCCCATGGACTGGCCGCCTACAACTATGCAGACAACACTCAACTGATCTTCAAGATAACCTCAACCCAGGACCCAAACAGCACCTTCAACAAATGCCTCACAGACATATACACCTAAATGACAATTAATAATCTCAAACTAAACCCAAACAAAACAGAAATAAGTATCTCCCCCCAGAGGATAAGGCAACACACCCACACATGAATTGACCACCATGCATGGGAACCCAACCAGAGGCATCAACTGTAATAAAAAACCTGGGTCTACTCATGGACAACAGACTCTCACTATAACTACAATTCAACGCCATAGCAAAGAAATGTTTCTACCTCCTGCAACTAATTAGAGGGATTCTCCCCTACCTCACCTTCCCACACAGAACTCTTGCCATCATCTCCCTGGTATTATCGAGACTAGACAACCCAAAAAGCCTCTACCTTCGAATGCCAGAACGCCTCAGAGAACTCCAATGCATCCAAAATACTGCAGCAAAACTACTCCTGAGACTAAATAGTCAAGACCACTTCACACAAGCCCTGAGAAGCTTACACTGGCTTCCTTTAAGAAAATGCATTAACTTCATAGCCCACTGCATCACACACAAATCACTACACGGACAAGAAGCAGAATTTCTCCAAGCCAAAATCAACCGATACCAACCAGGAAGAAACTTAAGATCAAGCAACGATATCCAAATCGAAACGAAACACTATGAGAAAAGGATATTTGGTGGAATCGCTTTCTCCCATTTGATAGCCAAACAATGGAACTCGTTACCGAAGGAAATAAGAACGATGAAAGATCACCTAACTTTCAAAAAAATGACTGAAAACCTGGCTATTGAACTCACAGAGACCAACATAAAAGTGGACACCACCACAACTCTCACCCCAGACCCAAGGCAATCATGAAACAGTACGGATCCATGAACCAACAATGAACCACTAATTACTAACCAACCCTGCTCTTTGCTCCTCTCCTGCATACCTTCAATGTACCTCACACATCCATAGGGCTAGCAAGACCACACATAAAGCACACCAACCACCCATCGGCCACAAGAAAAAAAAAGCTGCAAACAACATACAACTCAGACACTGGATGTTACCCCTCTGGACACAGTGCACACATTCCAAGCACACTCAGAAAGCCGACAAGCACAGATACCAGTTTCTCGTGGTTCTGAAAACATCAACAGAAGAGCACAACCTCTATGCTATCCCTCTTCCCTCACTAACCTACCCCACCCACTTTCTTACAGAGCCGCGGGAGTGCCTGGAGACCATGCAAATGGTAGCGGGCACAGTATAAATCATTATGACATAGCATAGCATAACATAACATAACATGAAGTATTTCTTTTTTTAAGAAAGGATTTAAAAATGTTGTGTTGTTATGTAATAGTGCCAGTTATTTCATTGCTTTAACCACAATTGTAATCAAATGTACAGTACATTATAGTTTTAAAGAATGCTCTTTCGAAATTGCATCTTTTGCTGAACAGCATATCAGATTTTCAGAGGAGCAGCAACCCTTAAGTACCAAGGACGAGTATGCTCGTCCTTTTTGCATACTTATAACTCATTCTAATTCACATCCATAGTGACATGTTTAACAATCTATAGCTATAATTAAAATATTATGCTATACAAAATCAATGTGTCTTCTTGCCAAATACCAAGATCTTATTGAATGAATGACTCTGTAGATCTTTAACATGGAGTATGGAAAAGTCAAAAAAGGTTTAAAAACATAAAGGAGAAAGGAAATAAAAACACAGATGGTTGTCATATTCTGCAGTGTTGCAATACAACCGTGCTATGCATCTGTGTATATCAGTCGATTAATTAAACATCTATGCAGCCTTGACTCCAAACTAAAAAAGCTTAAGTGACAGTTCAAATTACACACAAAAACATTTGAACATATAGAGTGACTGATGCATCATGCATAGAAAATGCACATAAATGAGGCAGTTTCGATTTTTGATTTTGATTTTGATTTATTTCTTATGCGCACCGGGCAGATAACTGCATTCGGGCGCAGATGTTAACTAGAAGTTGACCATTTCACTGTGGGGAGCTTTAAGTGGTAGCGGCCCTAAGGCAAGGAATCATTTAAATAGGAAGGTTTTCAATTCCTTTCTGAATCTTCCCAGCGTGTTACAAGCTTGGGTGCTAAGGGGCAGCTGATTCCAGAGCTTAGGCCCAAATACAGAGAACCTTCTGTCTCCTTTTGAGATACATTTTGTCCTCGGGACACATAGCAGCAATTTATCTTCCGAACGAAGGACTCTGGTTGGATAATAGTGTTGAATTCTGATGTTCAAATAACGAGGTACAAGTTTGTAATAGCACTTGTACAGCAGACATGCCACCTTAAATTTAATGCGATCTTCCACCATCAGCCAGTGTAACGATTTCCTGGCTGTGGAGACATGATCTCTTTTGCCCATGTGTGCTATTAGCCTGACGGCTGCGTTCTGGGCCCTCTGCAGTCTTAGCATTAGTTTCTTGGGGATCCCTGTCAAGAGACTCTTCGCAGTAGACGAGATGGGAGTTGACCAGGGCTCCCACCACTACTGGGAGATCCTGAGATGATAAAAAAGGGAGCACATTTCTAAGCATTCTCAGAGAATAATATACCGACTTTACCTTTGCCCCTATCTGGGCTTCACTAGCCAGATTTTCCTGCCAAATGCACCCCAAATTTTTTACTTTCCTTGAGAATGGAATATTCACTCCCAGGATTTGCGGGTTGCAGTTTGTGTCTTCCTCTCTATATTTCTTTTCTGATCTAAACAGAATTATTTCTGTTTTGCCTGCTTTGAGTTGTAGTTGATTGCAGGCCATCCACTTTTTTACCTCCTGCATACAACGGTCTATCATCTCGAAAGCCTCTGACAGATTATCCGTCTCCACATAAATCTGTGTGTCATCCGCATATGAGTGAAATCTTAGACCGTGTCTCCTCAGGATGTCAAATAGTGGTCGAATGTATGTATTAAATCATATATTTTTGATGTGATCGCCTGGCTGTAATTTACAATATGGCGAGTTAGCTTCGAAAATACATCAAGGGATTACAAAATTGTATATTGTGCAACGCAGGAGAAAAAATAACCTTGACTGGCAAGCAAATATAATTCTGCTTTGAAACCCATAATTATGGCAAGGGCAAAAAACAACTGGATGTGTCAAAATTAATGAATAACAGGCATCCCATATTGGCAAACGAATCTTATTTATTCCGAACTTTGTACCAGCATCTCTGCTCCAAATCTAGTTATGGCTGTTACAGAAGCAGTATGATAAAGGAAATAGCTGCCGTGTTTTAACTTTGCCCGTCTTTATTTGGTGCTACTGTTTTCCTAACACATTTATTTGAAGCTTCTGGAACTGTTACTCCCTTATAAAAGTATCGGCTAGTGAAAGACAGGATGCATTTTTTCACATTAGCTGGCTCCGCCCACTGGTAGACAGAAATACTAAGAACTTCAAAGACGATTTTGATGATCTGAGAGTTTTGCTGTTTGGTCACTCTTTAAGCCATGTTTCAAAACAAAAATACGCAAATCATTGAAAACCCTTACATAATAGTTTTTCTGAATTGTAAAGTGCCATTTGTATGCGTTTCTTCAAAATACTAATTGTCTTTCCTAAAATGCACTCCAAATAGGTGTTCTAATGTGAAAGGCCTGGATATAGAAAGGGACACATCCCCTACTGTGCATTTGATATAATTTCTAAGTGAAACTATCAGTTACACCCAGAGATTACTGGTCATTTTCGTGAAGCAATTATTTGAGTAGATATGTTATGGCATTGCCCCTTGTGAATAGGTGTAAAACTGGAACTGACAGTCATTGCATTCTTTTTGCAGTTTGTACAGTGGCAGTTTGCCTTTAATGAAGCCCAATTTAGAAAAACACGTGCAACATGCACAATCCACAAAGGGCACAAGTAGCGAGCATTCCTAGATTTTGTCCCGTGTTTTTGATTCTAGAAGAGGTTTCACAAGTGAGTGGTCTGCTCCAATGGCAGCACAACACTAACCTGTGTGGATCTGACAATGAGAAAATAAGGTCTGGCACTGGTGATCTATTTGTGACCCTTGAGTGACATGTGCCCGACTGCACCGCATCCCCTATGTGCAGCATGAATGTTGCATCAGAGGAATGATGTATGCTCTTTTTACCCTGGGTAAGATAACATTCCATCTAACAGTGGTATTCAGAAAAGTGATCCTTTAATATCGTCACCCTGGATTTTGGATTCACTGTGCCAGAAGCTAGGGCTTGCTGTCAGAAAAAGGAATCTTCTATTATAACCATGTTTTAGATTGTAGATAGAGCCTGATGACCTTGTAAATTCAAGGCAAAAGTCCATCTTTTTTGCCCACAAGAGCAACCCAGTTGTCAATAAAAGCCAATCCCAGCTCTCAGTGTTCTTTCTTAGTTTTGCTAGACTTAAAGTGGAGGAGTGCATATGACAGGCTTAAATGTGGACGGTGTTTGGAGGACCTTTTCACTTTTTCAGCAGAGATTTAAGGAGTTGTGTGGAGTTCTAGCATTTAGGTGTTGTTTTAGTCTAATTTGCTGGTCTTGAGAGTGGTTTTGTTGCCATGTTTTGCTATTGGCTGTATTGTTTGTTCAGTGTGCTGTTAGTGTGTATTTAGTTTCTCCATATACAAAGATTTAAAATAAATGTGTGTCCTTTCCTCTTGTGATGTTTCCCTTTCGCCTTTTTGTTCCCACAGAAACATTTTAAAAGTCCCCCCAAAAGGGTTCCTGTCCCTAATCCTATCCTAAAAAATCCCACAAAACATTATTTACCCTTTCCCAAATTCCCACTGTGTATTTGTTCTGTTGTTGTATTGCTTATATTGGTTTGTTGTGTAGTGTATTTGTCTTAGTAGTATGATATCAGATTTGTGGAAGTTGACGTGTTTAGTAGATTTACTTTACTTGACTTTATCATTGGGTGTCCCTCTTAGTTCCTCATGTTGGTTACCCAATTGTGGGCTCTCTAAGGGAGTTTTATTTTCATGGGTCACTTGTTAGTGGTTTTATCATGCTGCTCCTGTCAATCTGGGAGTGCAAGGTGAAGAAGAGGGAGGAGTGAAGGATGAAGAGCTGTTTTTCCCTTCAAAGGAGAAGGAGGATTCCCTTAACAGATGAGGAGTGGGGGATCATCGTGCGGTTTGTAGGTTTTCTCAGGATGTGTTTTGTTTCTCTTAGTTCATTTTTAAGTGGTTCTCTCATGCTATGCATGTAAAGCTGGGAGGTGAAGGCGATGATGTGAAGGAGATGGGGACAAGGAGTGTTGCTTCTCTTTGAAGGCGGAGGAGGATTTCCCATGGTAGATTAGTGAAGGAACCTTGTGTTGTTCTTTGGTGCTGGATCACAGGCCTGGGCCGGTCAGCATTACCCCTCCTCAACCTTGGTGGGGATCCAGAGGCACTGTGGGTAGCCTTGGGAGATGAATTGGGAGAAGTGATAGGGCCATCAGAGGAGGCCCGACTACTAGCACAGAGGTAAGGCCTCTTGTGGCCACCCCGACAGAGGCAGGTGAGAAAGGGCCTCTTGCGGATGTCCCCATGGAGGCAGGGAAGACAAGGACCCTTGTGGGCATCCCCATTTGGGCAGGGCCAATAGAGGTGTGGGAGGGCATACTCCTCATGTGGGAGATGGGGCGGTTGCAGCAAGCCCACAGGAGAAGGCATATGGTATGGCTCCTAATAGATGGAGACATTAAGTAGGAATTGGTCTGTACACAACCAAGGGAAAGGTGCTGAGCTGAGTATGGGGAGATCAATCAGAAGGAGTTTAGTGTGAAGGAACACTTTATGGTAGAGATTGAGAACTTAAGTGTGTGGCTGGCACCTGTGAGAGCCTGAAAACCTTTGAGGGTGGCTGCTCTTTGTGAGAGAGGCTGAGAACTTCAGTGGTTGGCTGCCCCCTGTGAGATAGACAGGGGGAATTAGTGGGCAGATGTACCTTTCAGGAGGCACAGAAACATGGAATAAGAGACTGTGCCTCATGAGAGAGCCTGTGAAATGTAAGGAGTGGCTGTGCCCTCAAAAGAAAAATAGTGGGTGGTGTGAAGGATTGCCATCTGGCAAGAGTGTAATAACCCTGGCATTTTATTTTACTACATATAACATTATGCAGGTAATTCGGTTCCATGTGTTAAAATTGTGGAAAAAATTGCTGCGGTTACAAAATATCGCCGCAAAAATGCTGTGGTTTTGCCGCTGCAATCCATGTAAATGATGCGGGGGACACCCTTGCAACCCCTGGACCCATTATACCATTTAAGGGGAGTAGGGGACACCCCTGCAACCCCTGATCCCCTTAAATGGTATAAAGGGGTTCACCTTTACCGGGTCAAACAACAGCATTTTTGCCGCGATTTGTTGTATAGGCGACATTTTTGCAGCGAATGTATCACTGCATACCGGTAATTCTAGCTCAGAAAGGGTGGCCTGCTGATCAGGCCCCCCCACTCTCCCCACCAACTCCAAAAGCATAATACATCCATGCCAGGCTGAATCAGTAGCCTGATCTGAAGTGGCTGCTCACCAGTGGCACATAGCATGTAGAATGGGCACAGGTGTCCCCTAACAGATGCAATGACAACCGGTCATTGCAGCCCAGGGTCTGTATATAAGATATGCAACCCTGATTCCACAACCACATAACTATGAGAGTTACTATCCTGATGACGGTTGTAAACTTCAAATATAAGCCATACCTAAGTTTAACATATAGTGGCTAGCACCTCTCACAGTTATTGAAGCCACATCACATTGATATCACTCATGTGTAAGCCCTGTGAGCTTAGCCCAGCTGTGGAAGGCTTATGAGTATTTTGGTAATACAGCAAGGCCCTGTAAGCATGCAAGGCATGAGACCGAGTGGTTGGGCCTGTCCTTTGATCATTTTCGAGGTCAGATAACATCTCTCTACAGCAGGTCAACCTCCCAGCTAGGAGCTATCCTTGGAACCAGGCATTGAAGGGATCACCCATCCCTCAAAGGACTAGCCTTACATCAGGGTGCTACATACCAAAAGGGAATTTGATATTAACAACAAAGGAAGGTGGGTGAGTTAGCACAGGCCAAGAGAGCTCAGCACAGCTGGAGAAAGTTTCTACCACCTTGTTTCTCTCTATAATCTCTCTTCCTTCTTTTCGCTCCATTTCCTTTAGCACAAAGCACTTTGGGTGTGATGTCAGAAGGCAAAGCCCAATTGTCTCAATAACAGGGATTGAACCCCTAAAATCGGGCTGTCTTTAAGCCAGCGCCTATGGATTTTTGCTTTTAGAAGAAGGGGTTTCCCACTCCTTCTTGAATTCACTATTGAAAAAAAATACTGAGTTAGAATTCATTGGACCTCTTTTGGGAGAGTTAACTTTCCAAAGCCCTTTCTTTGTTCCTGGATCTCTGGCTTGGAGTC